>NC_135802.1:35766501-36083799 GCF_964213995.1 Mustelus asterias
AACAGGAAACAGGGGGTAGGTGTAAATGGGTCTTTTTCTACTTGGTAAGATATAACAAGTGGTGCATCACAGGGATCAGTGCTGGGGCCTCAATTTATATAAATGACTTGGATGGAGGGCCAAAAGGTATGCTTGCTAAATTTGATACAGAATTACAGTATCGTTACGGCGCAGAAGGAGGCCATTTGGCCCATCATGTCTGCACCGGCTCTCCAAACGAGAATCATGGCTTAGTGCCATTCTCCTGCCTTTTCCCTGTACCCCTGCACATTGTTTCTATTCAAGAAATCGTCCAATACCCTCTTGAACGCCTCGATTGAACCTGCCTCCACCTCACTTCCAGGCAGAGCATTCCAGATCCTCACCACCTCGGCTAAAGGAGGCTGTGTTTGTGTTCTCGGTTATACCGATGAGTACATTTTGAGATTAACAGCAGTATCTTAACAATTTGACCACAACCAAAAATGTGCACCCCAGGGGCCGGGTTCGGGCACATCTGTTCACTGGGCACAAGTTCCGTGTTAAATCAGCTCTGCCAACTCATTATCCTGTGCCACACACATACTCAGCACTACCTGAGCTTTTCATTGGCTTTGTGTACATTTGGGGAGATGGGAAACCAGACTTTTCTGGTGCCACTAAAACGTGGCCAGCACCTCCTTCGGATAAGGTCACTCTGACTGCAGACACACCGAGTTCTCCAATGCAACCTTCTCCAGACTGTGGCGAGGGATCCTATTCCTTCCAGAGACATAAAGCTCCCCAGGAATCGGCCTTCTGGCTAAGATCAAGTGTAGTTTTGCTGTCCTGCACTTTGTTGAAGTCATGAGGTTACACTGAGGCTTCATTTGAAGCAATTTTTTAAAGCAGCATCTAGGCCTTTTGGCTAAGATGCAAATGAGATCAAGCCTTGGAGAAGGTGCAATGCCTGCTCCAATCAGCTTGGATCATGGAGATCAAGCCCAAGACAGGAAGTGGTGAGTCTGTCTTGTCAGCTTGGATCTGGAATGTCTCACTTGCTGAGACTTTGAATTGGACTTTGATTGGATTGAATTGGATATAAACAAAAAAAGCTCCCCAGGAATCAGATCCAGAACATCGGGAAGAGGTTGCAGAGGAGAATGAGAATAAATACTCCAACATGCAAGACCTCCTCCACTCCACTACCCCTCTTCTCCACTACCCCTCCTCCTCCCTTCCTCCCCTTCACTACCTCTCCTCCTCCTCCATCACTATCCTCTCCTCCACCGTCACCACCAGAACTTCCACCCGTGCCCTTCCTCCTCCCGTCCTCCCCTCCACTACCCCTCCTTCTCCATTACCTCTCCTCCTCCACCATTATCCTCTCCTCCACCACCACCACAGCTTCCACCCCTGCCCTTCCTCCCCCTCCTCTTCCTCCCCCTCCTCTTCCTCCCCCTCCTCTTCCTCCCCCTCCTCTTCCTCCCCCTCCTCTTCCTCCCCCTCCTCTTCCTCCCCCACTATCCCCTTCGCCTCCTGTCCCACCTCCTCCACCACTATTATATCATCCCCTCCTCCACCACTACCTCCTCCTCCTCAAACTCACTCTTCACCTACTCATCCTCCATTTCCTTCTTCAAACACGTCTGTGATGTCCCAGATTAAACTTAAAGCTGTCTCTGATGTTACTCCCTGCAGCTTGGAAAGAGTCTGTTGCATGAAACTAAGGGGCAGAGTGGCCTGAATGGCTGTGTTATCCATGCCCTGGTTTGGGTGTGGTATAGGGCCTACTGGTGACATAACTTGCCTCTTTGGTGAGGGAAAGGTTCAGTAGGAGAGGTATTGCTCAAAGACCCCTCTGTGAATATGGTCTCCTCATCCTATTCTCACCCATCTTAAACCCCAAACTATTCACGATTACAGCGAAGCTGTGTTTTGCTATCTTCTACGTTTCTATAGCAGGATTAGACTATTGAGTTGGGCGATCAGCCACAATCATGATGAATGGCTCAAAGGGCCAAATGGCCTCCTCCTGCTCCTATCTTCTATGTTTCTAAAGTGGACCAAAGTGACCCAGCACCGAGCAAAACACCCAGAATCTGATGAGCTGCCTAAATGTACAAACCCAGCGAATCTCTGTAGAGCAGAGGAACTCTTTAAATATTGTTGCTTCCTGACCTATTAGACCCATAATCTGCTGAGCCAGTTCACCATTTGGTGAGTCAGATACGAGGGCAATCCGATTTCACCAAAGAGTTCTACAACTGGTCCAGGACTCTGATTTAAATATTATAATGAGCTTGTTTAATACCTCCATTCACACTTACAGAGAAGGAGCCCAATCCAATATGGTGGGTGCCATAGTTCCAGTGTGTAATGAGCATGGACCATGTTGCACACTGTATTCTGTCCTTAGGTGTCTGTACTAACACATGCAGACAGGTGCAGTGCACTCAAATTTGTCAGTGTTTTCCAAAACACTGTCTGAAATATGTACAATCAGCCCAGAGGTATTTGATTTGATTTGATTTATTATTGTTACATGTACCGAGATACAGGGGAAAGTATTGTTTTGCAGGTTATCCAGACAAATCATACCAGACATAGCTCGTAAAGTGTCGCCACGCTCCAGTGCCATCTTGAAATATGGTCAAGGTGCTTTCTTGGCCTTTCCCAGCTGGAGTGATGGCTATATTGTGTGTGTGCTTCTAATCCTCCACTAGACAAATATGTCTGTCATAGAAATGTATAAAGAGCTGCTTCATCCTGTCAGCTAGGAGTAGTTAGCCATGCAACACGTAGAGTCCCGTAGAATCCCTACAGTGCAGAAGGAGGGCATTCGGCCCATCGACTCTGCACTGACCACAATCCACCCAGGCTCTATTCCTGTAACCCCTTCATATTTACCCTGCTAATCCACCTGACAATTTATCACGGCCAATCCACTTAACCCGCACATCTTTGGACTGTGGGAGGAAACCGGAGCACCCGGAGGAAACCCACGCAGACACGGGGAGAATGTGCAAACTCCACACAGACAGTGACCCGAGGCCAGAATTGAACCCGGGTCCCTGGCGCTGTGAGGCAGCAGTGCTAATCACTAGGCCGCTGTGCCACCCCTTTACATGAGTGAAGGCCGTGGATTTCTCATGCTTCCTCGTGTCAGAGAATCTAGAACTGAAGATCACTGTTCCGAAAGAAGGGGTCGCCCATTAGAGGCAGAGATGAGGACAATTCTTTTCTCTCAGAGGGTCTCAGGTATCTGGAACTCTCTTCCTCAAAAGGCGGTGGAAGCAGATTCTGAATATTTTTAAGGCAGAGCTGGGTAGATTCTTGATTAACAAGGGGGTGAAAGGTTATGGGGAGTAGGCAGGAATGTGGGGTTGAGGTTACAATCAGATCAGCCATGGTTGAATGGTGGAGCAAACTCGAAGGGCTGAGTGGCCTACTCCAGGGACTACAAATCTCCGGAATGCTGGTTAGTGTAAGCCAAGGGCAAAGGTCATGGAAGATATGTGATGTAATGATCTGGAGCTGCGGGAATAATAAACAAATCATTGTTTAAGGGTGATTGATGGATTCTATTTATCTGTTCCTCAAATGAAAGTTTTGGGCTAGAGGTAGGGAGCTGCTGTGAGGAAAATGTTTTTACAAGGTGAGTGTAATAGCTTGGCACTTGCTGCCTACCAGGGTCATGGAAGCAAAGCTGATCAATGATTATCTCAAAAGGAAATTGGAGAAACACTTAAGGGGACTAGAGTTCTGGGGATAGAATGGGGGATTGAGACTGATCGGATTGCTGAATGAAGAGCCACGATGGACGCTCAGAATCTTTATAGTGCACATCTAGTCTGCACTGACTCTCTGAAAAACCATTCTGTCTCTCCCCGTAACCTTGCACACTCTTTCTTTTCAGTTCCCTTTTCAACACCTCAACTGAACCTGCCTCCACCACCTTCTCAAGAAGTTCAATCCAGACTCCAACCACCCTCTGGGTGAAATGATTTTGTCCTCATATTACTTTTACTCCTTTTGCCAATTATTTTGGATCTGAGCCCTCTAGTTCTTGATGCTCTCGAGTGGGTACAGTGTCTCACTATTTACCCTGTCCATACCCCTCAGGATCTTGAATACCTCTATCGCCTCCTCTCAGCCTTCTTTTCTCCAAGGAAAACAGTCCCAACCTCTCCAATCTATCCTCATAGTTACAGTTCTTTATCCCTGGAATTGTTCTGGTGAATCTCCTCTGTACTCTGTCCAATGGCTTCACATCCTTTCTCAAGTATGGTGCCTAGAAGTGGATCTAGTATTCAAGATGAGGCCAAACAAGTGTCTTACACAAGTTCAACATGATCTCCTTACTTTTGTACTCAATGCCCCCATTAATAAAGCCCAAGATACTAAATGCTTTATTTAGTGCTCTCTCATCATGCCCTGCCATCATCAATGACCTATGTTCACACACACTGAGATCCCCCTACTTCTGCACCTCCTTTAGGATTTCTCCCTATATTTCATACTGTCTCTCCATATTCTTCCTGTCAAAATGAATCACCTCACACTCCTCTGCAATGAACATAATCTGCACTAGTCTGCCTAATCCACCACCATGTCTATGTCCTTTTGAAGTTCAACATTATCCTCAGAGTTGACAACATTTTCCATCCTCGTACCATCTGCAAATATTGAAATCATACTCTGCACACTCCAGTCTAGGTCATTAATATACAATCAGGAACAGCAATGGTCCCAACACTAACTTCTGGGGAATTCTACTATAAAACTTCCTCCAGTCTGAAAAAACGCTACAGTTTGCTTCTTGTCACTCAGCCAATTTCTTATCCAAATGCCTACTATCCCTTTATTCCATGAGCTAGAATTGTGCTCACAAGTCTGTTGTGTGGCACTGTATCAAATGTCTTGTGAAAAGCCATGTATACTACATCAACAGCATTGCCCTTATCAACCTTCTGTTACTTCAACAAAAAACAGCAGCAAGTTAGTTAAACATGATTTTCCCTTAGTGAATCCTTGCTGGCTTTTCTCAATTATCCTGCACTTGCCTAAGTGACTATTGATTTTGTCCTGAACGATAATTTCCAGAGGTTTCCCCACCACTGAAGTCAACCTGCCTGCTCTGTGTTTTGCCGCAGTAATGCCTTACACCCCTTTTTAACAAGGGTCTAACATTCGCACTTCTCAAGTCCTCTGGCTTCAGCTCTGTGTCTAAAGGAGACTGGAAGATTATCACTGATACCTCTGCAATTTCCTTTCTCGCTTCCCTCAGCACCTTGGAATGCATCTCACCCAGTCCTGCTGCCTTATCTATTTTCAGTAAAGACAGTCTCTCTAACACCTTCTCCTTTTCAATTGTAAATTCTTCGAGTGTGCCAGTTACCTCCTCTGTCACTTCTGCCTGCGTAGCATCTTCTTCCTTTGTAAAGACAAGTGCAAATTACCCGTTAAACACTTCTGCTCATTATCCCACCTCCTCGTGCAAATCTCCTTTTTCGATTCCTAATTGACCCTGCTCTGTCTTTTATTACCCTTTAATTATCTATTTGCTTAGAGAGGACCTTGGGATTCCCGTTTCTGTTCACTGCCGGTCTCTTTTCACGCTCTTGCCTTGCTTTTCTTTTAGTTTTTCTGACTTCCCCTCAGGTCCTTTACTATTCAACCTGAATTTTATCATTATTGGATAAGCCCCTCTTATCCAGACAAGCAGGAGCTGGGTTTTCCCCGCTGTAAATAGCAGATTGATGCCAGAGAGGCACTCGGAGTGGCCTGTTTACCTGCTGATAACATGTAACTGAGCTGCTCACCTGTAACACTGGCAGGTTCAACACCGGGGTCAACACTGATTATAATCCATGCATTACTGTGGCTCAGTGGCCCAGTTTACAGAACCACGGTTTTTAGCAGCTCAGTGAAACCTCCCTTTGTGAATTGAGGACTGAGTCATAGAATCATAGAGGTTTACCGCATGGAAACAGGCCCTTCGGCCCAACCTGTCCATGCCGCCCTTTTTTTAAACCACTAAGCTAGTCCCAATTGCCCGCGTTTGGCCCATATCCTTCTATACCCATCTTCCCCAAGTAACTGTCTAAACGCTTTTTAAAAGACAAAATTGTACCCGCCGCTACTGCCTCTGACAGCTTGAACCAGACACTCATCACCCTCTGTGTGAAAAAATTGCCCCTCTGGACCCTTTTGTAACTCTCCTCTCTCACCTTAAACCTATGCCCTCTAGTTTTAGACTCCTCTACCTTTGGGAAAAGATGTTGATATATATGCCCCTCATTATTTTATAGACCTTGATAAGATCACCCCGAAGCCTCCTATACTCCAGGGAAAAAGTCCCAGTCTATCCAGCCTCTCCTTATAACTCAAACTATCAAGTCCTGGTAGCATCCTAATAAATCTTTTCTATAATAAGGTGACCAGAACTGTACACAGTATTCCAAGTGTGCCCTTATCAATGACTGGTATTAACCATGCCCAAAGAACTTGTAAAAACCGGGATTGCCATTTTCCAAGTTCAGAACAAAGACAATTACAGCACAGGAACAGGTCCTTCGGCCCTCCAAGCCTGCACCGACCGTGCTGCCTGACTGAACTAAAACCCCCTACCCTTGCGGGGACCATATCCCTCCATTCCCATCCTATTCATGCATTTGTCAAGACGCCCCTTAAAACTCACTATCGTATCTGCTTCCACTACCTCCCCCGGCAGCGAGTTCCAGGCACCCACCACCCTCTGTGTAAAAAACTTGCCTCGTATATCTCCTTTAAACCTTGCCCTTCACATCTTAAACCTATACCCCCGAGTAATTGACTCTTCCACCCTGAGAAAAAGCTTCTGACTATCCATTCTGTCCATGCTCCTCATAATCCTGTAGACTTCTATCAGGTAAAGTTGTGGTAAGGTTTTTTTTAAACACACTTTTTAGGATTTCTAAAAGCGAATCTTTTATCGTGGCTGATACAAAGTGAACTCTGTTTATCTTTCAGGATTAAACTGGATTGTGTTCAGTCCCTGATCCTTTCATTGTCTTATTGTAGTAACCTTTCTGAAATAACTCTGAAAATTGTTTGTATTGTAGAAATCCTCATCCTGTGGTCAGGGACACACGGATATCTGAATTGTTGTAATTTCTGAAGTAATGCTTTAATTAGACAACGAACGGATCAGTAAGTAAACTTACTCTGGCTGCATATGGGTGATAGACGCTTTTAGTCAACAGTTCCAGACACAGCCAGCAGGCAAAAACATTGACCTCAACAGGAGAAGCCATTCCAGTCCTGAGCCACAATATTGTAATGCAGTTACCCTGCCACTAGGTAGCAGCACAGACCACGAAATTCTATTATCAGACCAATTTATCAATTCAAACTATAATATTTTGTTTGATTGAGATTCAAGTTCCCACCCACCTTCTAATTAATCAAAAATAAAACCTACATCACATAAAATCTCATCAGTTCCTCCAGAGTGCTGCTTTGTGGGGAGGGGAGGGGAGATGTTAGAATTTGACAGTGATGTTTGCAATTAATTTCAGCATTGATTTAGCAGTGAATTCCAAATATTCACCTGTCAAAGGTTTCTCTGGAGGACCGTAGTTATTCTGGGATGTGTGAATCAACCACAGCAGCCAACTTGTACACAGTAAGATCCCACTAGGAGAAAATTGTGTATATGACTATTAAAATTCCGTATTTTAGTTGTGTTGGTTGAGGGATAATTGTTGGCGAGTGAAGTTCTTCTGCTCCTTGAGCAGAGATTTGGGATCTTGTACCCACCTGAACAGGCACGTTTGCAGAGGGTAGAAGGTGAGGGGCTGGCCAGGAGCGTATTGGAATTGTCAAGTCCAGAGGTACCAAAGGCGAGGGTGAGGACTTCAGCAGCAGATGAGCTGAGGCAGGGGGCAGGGTCAAACAAGGTCATGGAGGTGGGAATTGGTGCAGACATGTGGTCGGAATCTTATCTTGTGGCCAAATATGACACCAAGATTACAAGAGTAAGAGCTGTAAAAAAGGAATATGAAAATAAACTCGTGAGGAATATCAAAATTCACATAAAAAGCTTCTACAAGTTTTTAATTTGATTTGATTTATTATTGTCACATGTATTAACACACAGTGAAAAGTATTGTTTCTTACGCACTATACAGACAAAGCATACCATTCATAGAGAAGAAAACGAGAGAGTGCAGAATGTAGTGTTACAGTCATAGCTAGGGTGTAGAGAAAGATCAACTTAATGCGAGGTAAGTCCATTCAAAAGTCTGACAGCAGCAGGGAAGAAGCTGTTCTTGTGTCGATTGGCACGTGAATCTGAAAGTTTCTGAACGTGAGCCCTCTAAAAACAGATTAATAATGGTTCTTTATACAAGAAACACCTTCACAACTCAAACGATAAATTGCAGTCCAACTTTATTCTAACAATTCAGAAAATTCATGTATAAACGAAGTAATCAAGTTAAAAACATCGAAACATCCACACATAAATAAAGTGGGAACAATATATTGTGCAACAGATACGTGTGACAGAGTGAATTTCACAAAAGGCCCGGGCCACCTTTGTTATATCATAAATTCTTACCTTTTCTTTTCCCCTGAAGAGAGGTTGGATAGGCTTGGGTTGTTTTCATTGGGGCAGAGAAGGCTGAGGGATGACCTGATTGGGGTATACAAGATTATGAGAGACATGGACAGAGTGGATAAGGAGCAGCTGTTCCCCTTAGTTGAAGGGTCAGTCATGAGGGGACACAGGTTCAAAGTGAGGGGCAGGGGGTTCAGGGGGGATTTGAAGGAAAGCTTTTTTACCCAGAGGGTGGTGATGGTCTGGAATGCGCTGCCTGGGAGGGTGGTAGAGGAGGGTTGCCTCACATCCTTTAAAAAGTATCTGGATGAGCACTTGGCACATCATAACATTCAGGGCCAAGGGCCAAGTGCTGGCAGTTGGGATTAGGTGGGAGTTCAGGTGTTTTTAATGTGTCGGTGCAGACTTGATGGGCCGAAGGGCCTCTTCTGCACTGTATGATTCTAAGATCCCAGTACATCTTAGTGTGAACCTGACATCAGCAGCTGAGGTACAGGCAGGCTGCTGAATGTGATGCCACATTGCCTGCAATGTCTTTTACCTGTGTCCTCTGAGAGTCCGACCTACTGGGGGCATCCTGCATGTATGCAGAGGCAATCCCCACTGCCAGCCCGACTGCAGGCAATGGGGTCAATGCAGAGGGGATGAGGAGAAACAGTTCACCCTGGTATTGCCCTGAGAGGAAGCTGCCACCTGATCCTCCTCCAACTGGGTGCACAATGGGATCACCCTGAGGAGAAGGGGCACCTGGAGGGAGGTCGATTGCCTTGTCTCCCCCTCTGGTTAGGGACCAGATCAGAAACTCCAAGGTATTTAACGAAGTTAGCTCTGCTGTTATCAGAGCTTTGAATGGGCCTACTTTATATTGTTCTATGTTCTATATATTAAGTTATAATATGGAGATGCCGGCGTTGGGCTGGGGTGGGCACAGTAAGAAGTCTCACAACACCAGGTTAAAGTCCAACAGGTTTATTTGGAATCACGAGCTTTCGGAGAGCTGCTCCTTCATCAGGTGAGTTGCATTAAGTTGATCTTTCTCTACACCCTAGCTATGACTATAACACTACATTCTGCGCCCAATCCTTTCCTTCTCCTTTATGTTCTCTATACTTTGGCTGTATAATGCGCAAGAAACAATACTTTTCACTGTATCCCAATACATGTAACAATAATAAATCAAATAAACTCAAATAGCCTAGACCCTAACTTTTCCTTTTGATTTTGGCATTAGGGTGAGCTTAAATTATCCCACTCCAGCTATGATTCAAGTGACCCATGAGGAAGCCTTTTTCAGTGTTTAAAAACACAGTTAAAATATAACAAAAAGAATGAGCACAACTTTTACCAATTTAAATACTTAATCATGACAAGTAATAATTCTTAACAGCAACCAATCTCTATAGTTCCAATTGTAAGCAGTAGCCCACAGACATAAATCCTTTTATAAAATCAGTACTAAAACACGTATGTTTACATGGATGCTAGATTTCCAGCCTTTTAACAGCTCTGGGCAGAGTTCCAGTCAGACACCTGTCTTCAGAGTCTCATTCAACCAACTCCAGAGAAAGATCCAAGCCCAAAGGGCAGAATCTCAGAGAATGAGACTTATTTCCTGGTGGATTCCAGTCTCCAACTCCAGAGAGAGAAAGGGACACAGAGAAAGTGACACTTCTCTAAAGATCCCAAACAACAGACTGCCCTTGATTTCTCTGTGCAAGCCCAGCTCCACCCAGTTATCTGATTTTGTTCTGTCAAATCAACTGAATCAAGTCCTACTCTGCAAAACCCCAGGAGAACATTACGTTAGGTTCAAGAATTCACTGATACTTCCTGGTAAATCGTAAGAGTTTATGAGAAGTTCATTCAAAACGTACACCAGCTTTTCAGCTTTGTTCATCCTCTCTCTCTCTCTCTGTCTTACAGTCAAGATGTTGCCAATCTTCCTTCCACCAGATGTCTCTCTTCCAGCCTCTCTGTCTTTCTAATGTTCTTACACAGTATTATTATTATTCATTACTCCAGAGAATGTCAATTTGCATTCATTGGTTAATTAAACACATCTGCAAAGGATGGCCAACACTAATTGTTTCTGACCTCTGTTCACGAGGTAAGGGTCTGCGATGGTTAATGATTCACACACTGAGAGTGCGTGACATGATCCAGCACATGTGAAACTTTCAGCAGGGTGTCTCCCGTGTGAAACTTGAATCTTCAATAGGGTTTATCCCATGTGAAAATGTTAATAAGAATATACCACAGGAAATGTTAGACCGGAAAAAGGTAAAATAAAACAGTGGCTTCCCACCACTAAAATAACAGAATAGCAATAGTTCAGATTAAAACCAATATTCTAGCAACTAGGAGCAATTTTGCTGCTGCAGTAACAACACAGTGCAGCTGGATACAGATCAAGGGGCACTGGTGTTAATAAAACAAATTACTAAAACATATCCTGCACAAGGAGCATTGGGTGCTATATGTTTTTGATTTTGATTTGATTCATTATTGTCACACGGATTGTATACAGTGAAAAGTATTGTTTCTTGCACTATACAGACAAAGCATACTGTTCATAGAGAAGGAAAGGAGAGAGTGCAGAATGTTACAGTCATAGCTAGGGTGTAGAGAAAGATCAACTTAATGAGAGAGTTTAAAAGAGTTAGAATAAAGCTTTAGAAGCATAGAGCGAGAGTGAAAGATAGAATTAGAAGGTATGCTGGGCACAGCTTGCAAGAAGTCGTCTCGCTCCGGCCCCATCTTGAATGTTGAATGCCTGTGCTATTTCTTTTAAGGCCAATAAAATCAGTGGAGGAAAAGAAGCAGCAGGTAATCCTATTAACAGTCTGCAGGCCTCCATCCTATAGCCTAATAAGGAATCTGACTTCTCCAGATACCACCGACTCCAAAACGTTCGAGGAGCTTGTGGACAAGGGACATTATCACCAGAAGCCCTTGGTGATGACGCAATGATACAAGTTTAATTCAAGGACAACAGCCAAGGGGAATTGATGGCAGTGTTTGTGGCACGCCCAAGACAAATGGCTGAACAGTACTCATTCAGGTCTGCACTCAATTATATGTTGAGAGACAAGCTATTTGTGATTTATGCACAAGGGCCCCCAAATCGGTGGCACAGTGGTTAGCACTCCTACCTCACAGCGCCAGGGACCCGGGTTCGATTCCCAGCTTGGGTCACCGTGCGGAGTCTGCGTATTTTTCCCGTGTCTGCGTGGGTTTCCTCCGAGTGCTCCGGTTTCCTCCCACAGTCTGAAAGATGTGCTGGTTAGGTGAATTGGCCATGCTAAATTCTCCCTCAGTGTACCCGAACAGGTGCTGGCTGGAGTGTGGCGACTAGGGGATTTTAACAATAACTTCATCGCGGTGTTAATGTAAACCTACTTGTGACACTAATAAATTAAACTTTAAATCCCTTGACACTGCAATTTTTCTCCATTGAAATACATTCCACTCATTTATTCTTCCTACCAAAGTTCATAACTTTACATTTTCCTATATTCTATGGCATAGTGGACAGTGAAGAAAGTTATCTCCAATTGCAACGGGATCTTGATCAATTGGGCCAATGGGCTGACGACTGGCAGATGGAGTTTAATTTAGACAAATGCGAGGTGATGCATTTTGGTAGGTTGAACCAGGGCAGGACTTACTCAGTTAATGGTAGGGCGTTGGGGAGAGTTACAGAACAAAGAGATCTCGGGGTACATGTTCATAGTTCCTTGAAAGTGGAGTCACAGGTGGACAGAGTGGTGAAGAAGGCATTCGGCATGCTTGGTTTCATCGGTCAGAACATTGAATACAGGAGTTGGAATGTCTTGTTGAAGTTGTACAAGACTTTGGTAAGGCCACACTTGGAATACTGTGTGCAATTTTGGTCACCCTATTATAGAAAGGATATTATTAAACTAGAAAGAGTGCAGAAAAGATTTACTAGGATGCTACCGGGACTTGATGGATTGAGTTATAAGGAGAGGCTGAATAGACTGGGACTTTTTTCTCTGGAGCGTAGGAGGCTGAGGGGTGACCTTATAGAGGTCTATAAAATAATGAGGGGCATAGACAAGGTAGATAGTCAATATCTTTTCCCAAAGGTAGGGGAGTCTAATACTAGAGGGCACAGGTTTAAGGTGAGAGGGGAGAGATACAAAAGTGTCCAGAGGGGCAATTCTTTCACACAGAGGGTGATGAGTGTCTGGAACAAGCTGCCAGAGGTAGTAGTAGAGGCGGGTACAATGTTGTCTTTTAAAAAGCATTTAGATAGTTACATGGGTAAGATGGGTATGGAGGGATTTTTTTTTTTTAGATATGGACCAAATGCGAGCAATTAGGATTAGCTTACGGGTTTTTTAAAAAAGGGCAGCATGGACAAGTTGGGCCGAAGGGCCTGTTTCCATGCTGTAAACCTCTATGACTCTATGACTCTATCTACAAAGTTTTTGCCCTCTCACCTAACCTGCCTACAGCCCTCTGTAAACTCAGAGGGGGTGATTTTACCATCACGTTGGGCCTGTTTCAAGGCGTGACGCGGTGGTAAAGTGGGGCGTAAAGCGCTTAACGCGATTGGAGTGGGTTTTGACGACTGCGCCATTTTATGAGCGTCAGATTTCCAACGCAGCGTCTCGCCAGAAATGGATGCGAGGCAGGTTAATGTATTTAAATTTATTTTAATACAGTTTAACATCTGCTTGGTGAACCCGGCGTACAATCGTCCAGGCTCGCCCCCCTTTATGACCTCACCGGGAAAGGTTCTCGCTGGCGAGGAATACACATGCTCCCCACGAACAGAGAGCAGTTGACTTGGCCTCGCCGGTGGAACCGGAGGGCATTGAAGCCTCCCGGGGAGGCTGAGGGAAAGGGGGCGTTGCCCCTTGGGCAGTGCCAAACTAGCAGTACCACACTGGGACCTGGGCAATGCCAGTCTGGCACCTGAGCAATGCCCTCTGGGCAGTGCCGGGGGGCTTTTGGGGGAGGGGCCAGTGGAACAGAGCCTAATGAGGGCGGGGCTAATGGGGGGAGGCGGCCCGTTGCCACTCTGCAGCGATCGGTGGGGGGAGGGCAGCGGGGGCGTGATCAGTGGGGGGAGGGTGGAGGGTCCACGATTGGTGGGGGAGATGGGTCCGCGATCGATCTGGGCAGCGGGGGGTTTGGCGGGGGCTGTATCTCGGGCCACAGACCCCCGCGATTGTGTGGGGGGAGCGCTGCTTCAGGCTGTCTGCAATAGCAAGGACCTGACAGCTCTCTCTTTGTCTGTCAGACCCCTGCCACTGCTAAGGCGCATATGCAGCATCAGAGGCCTGCACTTGTTAACCACTTCCCTCTACAAGTTGTCGGGCGTGTTGAGCCCCGCCCACAGGCTTCTGCAGAGAGCAACGGGCTTGCTGATATTTTTGCAAGAGAGTGCGTATGAAAACATGCCCAATAGATGGATCTGAAACTCTCCCAGTTTTAAGTCCACCCAACACCTAGGGAAAAAATGGTAAAATCGCCCCCTCACTGTCATCCTCAGCATTTCCCTTCCTGCCTGTTTTTCTGTCACTCACAAACTTGGCAATAGTCCAAGTCATTAACATATATTGTAAATAATTCTGGCCTCAGCACTGATCCCTGTGGCACTCCACTAGTTACAGATTGCCACCCTGAAAATGCTCCTCTTATTCCAACTATCTTCTATCAGCTAGCCAATCCTCTCTCCATGCTAATATACTGCTCCCAACACCATGGGTTTGTTATCTTATTAAGTAATTTTTTTGTGCGGTAACTTATCTATCCTGCTCATTCTCACCTCAAAAAGTTCTAATAAACTTGTCTGCCATGATTTCCCCTTCATGTTGACTCTGCTTGATTATTGTTGTGTATTTGGGGAATTACTGTGTGTGACATGGCCTCTTTAAGAGGATGGCCATGTGATCACTCTGTGATGTCATTGGGGCTTCCATAGCTTGCTGGAAGTTGGGGATTGGAGCCTGTACAATGTCCACCTAAATAAACCTGCCTGCTGTTTTTGTTAAAACTTCTGTGCACCTCCTGAATTGAACCGATCTCTGCACCCCCCCCCAGCCACAGACAACTCAACAATTATATTATGCATTTCTAAATGCTCTGCTGTTACATCCTTTATAATGGGCTCTTTCATTTTCCCACTGACAGACGTTAAGACAACTGGCCTATAGTTACTTGTTTTCTGGCTCCCTCCTTTGAAAAAAGGTGTTACATTAACAGTTTTCTAATCCTCTGGGACTTTTCCAGAATAAATGGATTCTTGGAAGATTATTACCAGTGCACACATTGGCCACGATTCTCCCATTAGCGCAGCGGGTTGGGAGAATCCCACAGCGAACCGCGCGAGGGTTTGCGCCCCGCTTGCGTTCCCAGCGCCGGATTTCCAGCGGCATCTGCTCTGCACCAAAAATCGGCAAGGAGACGCACAGACCATTAAAATGGTCATTTCAATATAATTTGAATCTCAGCAGTGGGCCCAGGACTGAAGTCTCTGGGTCCGCCAGAGTATTTCACTCCAGTAGGGTTTAGTATAGCTCCCCACTTTCGGGGAGCTAGTGGCCCGACCCTGCTGGAGTGAAGCGGGGACAATTGGGACTCCCAGAGGGTCGGGCAGGGGGTGTCCCTGGGCATTGGCACCCTGGCAGTACCAGACTGTGTCCCCTGGCACTGCCAAAGGGGCAAAGTGCCAATGCCCAGGTGGCACCTTGCACTGGCCATTGGGCATTGCTCAGTGCCAAGGGGCTTACGGGACAGGGCCTAATTGGGGTGGGGCCTAGTAGGCGATCGATGGGGGGGGGGGTGAGGGTTCTCGCTGCCACTCTGCAGTTGGGAACGGTGAGGGAAGGAGGAAGACCAGTGATCGGGGCGGCTGGGGGTCAGCGGGGGAGGGAGGGCAGTCAGCCTGCTGGGGTTGTCGGCACTGCGGGTGGGGACTGCGGAGGAGGGGTTACTGTCAGGGGGGTACTGGAGATCGTGGTCGGCCAGAAGGGGGAAGCGGAGGGCCAGCAATGAGGGGGTCGCAGGGCTGGCCAGCGATCGAGCAGGCCAGCGATTAGGAGGCCGACAGTGTGGGGCCACTGCGCATACGCCAATCCCGGCACTGACAGATTGGTACATGCGCAGTGGTCCACTCAGTACGCTGATTTAAGCCTCTCCAGCGGAATAGGCCCCAACCCCTGAAATTTACTGATATTCACTCTGGTGGCCTCCGCAGTGCACAGAGTGTGTCAGGTCCAGGGGATTTATCAGCCTTTCACCCTATTAGTTTCCCTCGTACTTTTTCTCTACTGATAGTTATTGTATTTATCTCCTCCCCCCTTCTGCCCCTTGATTATTTAGTATTTTGGAATGTTATTAGTGTCTTCCGCCATGAAGACTGACACCAATAATATGTCTAGCGCTATACTTAATTGTGCTAGCTACACACTCTATCCATTTTCACAATAACATGTACATTAATACCAGAATGAAGTTGACAAACAGGATGCCAGTGCAGTGGATGAGTCAGTGCAGTGAGATCCAGTGTGATCTGATATTTAATTTCCATCCCAAAGCCCAGTTCCAGGCCAACATCCATCAGCTACATGAAAAAATTGCCACTCCATGCTCGCACTTGTCGAATAGCATTGGGCAAAAGTGACCAAAAGACTCCTGTGGGGGTGGGGAGAATTAAAGGAAAATGGGAATTGCCACTCTTGTGAAGATGCAGGGAAATCATAGAATCCCTACAGGGCAGAAGGAGGCCATTTGGCCCATCGAGTCTGGACTGACTCTCTGACAGAGCATCTTACCCCACTTCGTACCACAGCCTTCGAAGGAGAGCGCTGATCTCTTCACTGGCACAAACTTGATGAATTCTGTGAAAAACGGGCTCTTCAGAGGTTCTTGAAATTGTCACACGTGTCATAAAGTGTTTGCTGAGTCCAGGTCTCCAGTAACACTGGTTCTCAACTCAATAAAATTAATGTGATGACTGTAAATCCGGCCCTCTTTAAAAAAATGCCCACATGCCTGTCCCACTAATCTCTCAAGGGTGAGCTGTGAGGAGGATTCAGAGATGCTTCAGCGTGATTTGGACAGGCTGAGTGTGTGGGCATCTGCATGGCAGATGCAGTACAATGTGAATAAATGTGAGTTTATCCACTTTGGTAGCAATAATAGGAAGACAGATTATTACTTGAATGGGTGTAAATTGAGAGAGGTGGACACTCAGCGAGACCTTGGAGTCCTCGTGCATCAGCCGCTGAAAGTAAGTGCGCAGGTACAGCAGGCAGTAAATGGTATGTTGGCCTTCACAGCGAGAGGATTTGAGTACAGGGATAGGGATGTTTTGCTGCAATTGTATAGGGTGTTGGTGAGGCCACACCTGGAGTATTGTGTGCCATTTTGGTGTCCTTATCTGAGGAAGGACGTCTCTGCTATAGAGGGAATACACTTAGGTTTACCAGGCTGATTCCTGGGATGGGAGGTCTGTCATATGAGGAGAGACTAAGTCGGTTAGGATTATATTCACTGGAGTTTAGAAGAGTGAGAGGAGATCTCACAGAAACTTATAAAATTCTAACAGGGTTAGACAGGGCAGATTCAGGAAGAATGTTCCCAATGGTGGGGGAGTCCCATTGAGGATAAGGGGTAAGCCTTTTAGAACTGAGGTGAGGAGAAATTTCTTCCCCCAGAGGATGGTGAATGTATGGAATTCACTATCACAGAGTGTAGTTGAGGCCAAAACGTTGTGTGATTTCAAGAAGAAATTAGATATAGCTCTTGGGGCTAAAGGGATCAAGGGATATGGTGGGAAGGGGGATCAGGATATTGAATTCGATGATCAGCCATGATCAAAATGAATGGTGGAGCAGGCTCGAATGGCCGAATGGCCTACTCCTACTTCTAGTTCCTATGTTTCTATGTAACAAAGAAAACTGCAATCCCTGCATTGTGTCATCATTAATAAAGTTGAAAGTAACCCCAACTTTCTCCTCCAGATTTCCATTCTATGTTGCCGAATTAGCGAACCCGCAAAGCGGGCTGACACAGATGTGTCAATACACAGAAGGAACTTAAAGAATATCAGCAGCAGTTCACAAATATATCAAACACTTGGAGTGGGATTTTCCCATCCTGCCCACCACGGGAAGTGTAGTAAGCGAGACAGGGACCATGGAAAGGTCTGTTGATCTCGGACAGGATTTTCCAGTCCTGGGGGCAAGCACAGCTGGAAAATCCCACCCTTAGGCCCCGATTTTCAATCCCAGGCTAGGTGACCAGAGACAGGAGAATTCCCGGCTCCATGGACCCAGCCTTTTAAAATGGCCAGGCACCGTACTGTGGGGGTGGTTGTGAGCTGGATTAGAAGTCGATCTCACCACCCCCAGAAGGTGTTTGGGGTCTCCCGGGTGAGGAAGTGGTCTGGGCAGAAGACCTATCTCTGTGCTCAGAACTCTTTTGAATTAACTTTAAAGAAGATTGAAACAAAACACAGCCATCCATTTCTCACCACCTCCACACACTTCCCATGCCCTATCCATGCCAACCTGTGACACCTCATGCACCCACCCATCACCCATGGGCCCTCATACACCCTATGCCCCCTTGGCCCTTTATAGCCCCTGTGCCAACTCATGCCAATCCATGGACCTCACCCACCACCCTTTGCCCTTATCCCTCTATGGCAACTCAGCTAGTATCATTTGACAGTTCTTTGACAGCTTTGACCATTCCAATGAGTTTATGCACTTCGTCTGCACAATCATGCCTACTTTTAACTGTCACAAAGGGTGCCTTACCTCACCTAAACAGTGCCTTACCTCTCCCATAGATGTCCCAGAACCTATCTAAAGGGGTACCTTATCTCTCCGAAGGGGTACCCTGGCTATCCAAACAAATGCACCAAGTTCATACATGCTCTTACCTGCTCCAATCTGCACACTTCCGGTTTCACATCCCCGGCCTAGCAAAACCCCACTCCTGTGCTGGTGATTTAAATCCCCAGCTGCCTCCTAAAGCTCGGCACCACCCCAATCCAATCCCCACAAAAATAGGCAGTGCCATGTTTGGGGGGTGGCACGTAGGGTTTCTGGGCTCACCTGCCATGACAGAGAAGCTCTCCATCATGGTGAAAATCTGGGCCTTCAGCAGGATTTTATGTTGAGATTCAGGTCTGGATTAGAGGCGGGTGGACATGCAATTTGGCATTGTTGATCTTTCTGCCAGCTCCCCGCACCATTCCAACACTACGTTAGATTCAGATTGGTTGCCCACTGCCAAGCAGCAGGTAGCCAGTTAACTGGCATTCACTCAGTGCCGCAAGGATCTTTCCTCATCACTTTCATCCTGGAAGAGCTAATTCAGGACCATGCAGGTCTTCTTGGGGATGGTCAACATCTGTTGCAGTGCCTTCTGTATCTGCCACCTCTAGCCTTACCTCAGGAAGAACTGAGGGATTCATAACTTCAATCTCTGCCCTACGTCTAGGGGATGGTGTCTCTGTGAAAGGAAGGAACTGACTGCTGAGCGTATGAACTCCCTCAGCTTCTGAAGGATGAAGTTCCATTGTTTCCAAACTGAAGGTTGAAGATTGTTGCATGAAAGACAGTGAGTCATTCAAATAATGGGCACCACAGGGGCGGCACGGTGGCACTGTGGTTAGCGCTGCTGCCTCACAACGCCAAGGATCTGGGTTTGATTCCCAGCTTGGGTCGCTGTCTGTGTGGAGTTTACACTTTCTCCCCGTGTCTGCGTGGGTTTCCTCCGGGTGCTCCAGTTTCCCCCCACTGTCCAAAGATGCACGGGTTAGGTTGATTTGCCATGTTCTCTTGCCCATTAATGCCATTAGATTAGCAGCATAAATATGTGGAATTAGGGGGATAGGATTGGGTGGGATTGTTGTCAGTGCAGCTCAATGGGCTGAATGGCCTCCGTAGGGATTCTATGATCTGTTTTTTCCAGGATTCTTAGAAGTATTCCAACATTGCCACTCATTAGGGATTATAGAGAACACAAAGAGAACCAATTATCTGTTGTTCTTTGTAGGTAAAAGGAGCAATAATCCTGCCTTTAATTGGAAGGTCTATGCTGCCTGGACCGTGTTATTTGATGTCTGAGGGATGAAGGGTCATTAGTTGAAGTCCGTCCAGATTATCTACTAATATAATAATATAATAACAGCTGCTCCAGCATCAATTTTAAAAATAATACTGAACCATGGAACTTGCACTGGAACTCCTTAATTTTGTCTTTTGCTTGACTTTTTATTTCTTGGATGGAATGCGTTTCATAAATACTTTCTTGTCTTCTGCTCCGATTAAAACTGTTGGACTTGCAAAAATGTATGAAGTATCTAGTTTTGTCAAACCGGAAGCTTTCCACGCCCTCTGCTGGGCAGTCTTGGCTGGGTTTTTGCACCACAATGCAAACATCTTAAAATGGCTGCCAGTGTAGCGTTTCGCCATTCTTTGGCCTAGTTTGGCAGGCTTCCTTATGGGTGAGGCCGCTACCAGTGGGGCTATTCAGTCAATAGAGTCACATGAAGCCTGGAGGTCATGCCAAATTATTGCCCAGTTAAATTCTTGAAGCTTTGCCTGACTCGCAAACTGGAATGTTCGATTCGAAGTAAGATCATCTTTGGTTTGCAGGAAGTCAGAGAGTTTTTCATCCCGGACTCCCATGACTGTGCGATCATGGACTGACTCGTCCTTCAGCCCCCTGTTTCCATGAGAACTATCTCGGTGATGTTGGTGGGTCTGAAATAATTCAATCGATTCCCGAGGTCATTGCAATTGCTGGTTATACTGTAAAAGTTCAATTACTAATCTTTGCTTCAGGCTAAAACTAGTGTTAAAGACCTTAAAAATGGACTCAAAGTCTATGGTGGACTCCTGTACATCTTGCCTCAGGAGAACGTTGCCTCATATTGGACCTACAGCGTGAAGAAGGAATTGTCTTGAAGCTTTTGCTTTTCTTTGTGAAGGCCTGATACTGCTCGATACTGGGGAAAATGATGTTTCCATATCTCCCACTGCTGGCCTCTCTGCCAAAGTCAGTCAAATGGGCAGGGTAGGGGCAGGGACTCCTCACCAGGTACTGTCCTATTACATCTCTCTGGTGTGCTTCCTCCTTGTGTCAATTTGTTATAAACTGCTATCAAGATTTTTCTTCACTCTGTGGTTACTTTGAAAGCACTGCTGTGTTTTTTACATCAATGTCTCCACTGCTGCCACTGTGTTCTGAGATGGTCATTCTATCTTGGACTCTAGGCATGGTACTTGCCAGTAACCAAACTGCAGACATACTCTGGTATCTGCTTAACACTTGTTTCTCAGTACAACTTCTAAACAGGTTGAAGAGTAAGCATGATTCCAAACTCTCTCGTGAGTCTAACACATAACTGACTGATGTCAGTGATACAGCATTATCTATGTCATATCCATCTCTTCACCCATTATACTACATTCTCTAATAGGATGCTATCAGTCCATAAAAATCCATAGAATCCCGACAGCGCAAAAGGAAGTCCTTCGGCCCATCGAGTCTGCACTGACCACAGTCCCACCCAGGCCCTTTTTCCCATAACCCCACATATTTACTCAGCTAATCCACGACACTAGGGTCAATTTAGCACGGCCAATCAACCTAACCCGCACATCTTTCTACTGTGGGAGGAAACCGGAGCACCCGGAGGAAACCCACACAGACACTGGGAGAACGTGCAAACTTCACACAGACAGTGACCCTAGGCCAGAATTGAACCCAGGTCTCTGGCGCAGTGAGGTAGCAGTGCTAACCACTGTGCCACCGTGCCGCTCCAAAAATATGGAACGCTTCACGAATTTGCATGTCATCCATGCGCAGAGGCCATGCTAATCTTCCCTGTATCGTTCCAATTTTAGTATAAGAATGTTTGACCTACCACAGTTGAGCAGCGTTGTGCATGAATATCAGTGGTGGTGTGACGCCAGAGCTTGGCTGATTGAATCAAACAGCAGGCACCTTTGGGTGCTTATAACAGGCAGAGTACAGACTATACTCAATCTGGTCACGTTTGCAAAATCCAAAACCAAATATCTACTGACAAATGTGATTTAGCCATTGGGCAGCATTCACTGAACAATCCTGAGTGCGCTAATTGCTACAATAACAATCAATTTAAGATAATCAGTTGAGTTTGTAATGTGGCTTATTTACACTGCTAGAAGCAACATATATAGTCAAACACAGAGACCCGTTTTCTGCAAACATAAAGAACATCACAGAACTGTTACAGCACATAAGGAGGCCATTTGGCCCATCATGTCTGCACTCACTCTCCAAACGAGCATCATGACTTAGTGCCATTCCCCTACCTTTTCCCTGTACTCCTGCACACTGTTTCTATTCAAATAATCATCTAATGCCCTCTTGAGTGCCTCGATTGAACCTGCCTCCACCACACTTCCAAACAGAGCATTCCAGTCCCGAGCCACTCGTTGTTGAAAATGTTTTTTCTCACATCATGCCGCTTTTAAATCTGTGCCCTCTCATTATTGATCCTTTTACCAGCGGGAACAGTTTCTCCCTATTTACTCTGTCCAACCCCCTCATCTCTATCAAATCGCTTCTTAGTCTTCTTCTCTCCAAGGAGAACTGTCCCAACCTCTCCAATCTATCCTCAAAACTGAAGTTTCTCATCCCTGGAACTATTCTTATATTCGTCTTCTGCACTCTCTCCAATGCGTTTATACCCTTCCGATTGTGTGACACCCAGAACTATTCCAACTGAGGTCTAAGTAGTGTCTCGTACAAGTTCAGCATTAGCTCCTTGCTCTTATACTCTGCTCCATTAGCCCAGAATACTATTTGCTTTATTAACTGCTCTCTCCACCTGTCTAGCCACCTTCAATGATCCATGCACATATACACCCAAGACTCCCTGCTTCTGCATCCCTTTAAGAATTTTGCCCCTTGTTCTATATTGTCTCTCCATATTCTTCATACCAAAATGCATCACCTCACACATCATCTGTCACATACCTGCCCCCTTCACCAACTTGACTACATCCTTTTGAAGTTCTACACTTTTCTCTTTAATGTTTACAACACTTTTAAGATTTGTGTAATCTGCAAGCTTTGAACTTGTTCCCTGCACGCCAAGATCCAGATCATTAATATATATCAGGAAAAGCAAGGGTCTCAATATGTTCTAATCTTGCGCATTTTTCAAATTACCTGGGTATTTGGAGGGCCTATAGATAGATCCCTGTTGAATTCTCTATGGCAACGCCTCAACCAATCAGAGTGAATTTGCCTAGCAATTGGCACTTTTCTTTCTCCTGTAATATAAATTGTTGTGATTATTTGAAATTTGACATTCTTGCCTTTTTGGTGAGTGCGAGGCGAAAGGTTTCATGGGACAGTGAATTCATCATGGCAACACCTTGACCAATCAGAGCCAACATGCCAACCAATCTTTTTCTCATGCAATATAAATTGTTGTTCCCTTTGAAATGTAGCATTCTTGTGTCTGTCCTGATGAGTGCAAGATGAAAAACTTTGATAACATGTCTCTTTTTTCAGCAGTATATATAAATTAGAGTGATGCTGTACATCACTTGGTGTGATATGCATAATATAGTTCTGAATTGTCAGTCTGAGGTTAGAAAGAGCAAAAGGGCTGCTTTTATAGCTGGTAAATATATAGTTAAATATGAGGAGGAAATTGGACACAACCAGGGAGAGAAACATCAAAACTATAAATCACTTGTGATAAAACTGAAGCAATGACTGAAGAAAACAAAACAATTTGCTGTTCGGTATTCTGTGACTGAATGCCAAGCTGCCCCCTCTCTGCTGTGGGCTTCTATAAAGCTGAATGCATTTACATGTACTGCCATTTTATTAATCCAGATTAACACTAAATGGCCCTAAATGATACACTGCAGCTAAATTTTACCTGACAAATCAATGACTATTCCTTCCTCTTCCAGCCCTGACAGTTGTTTCTTACTACCATAGTACGTTAGAGAAGTCCGACAATCAAGTAACGCTACATTCTGCACTCTTGTTTCCTTCTCTATGAATGGTATGCTCTGTCTGTATAGCGCACAAGAAACAATACTTTTCACTGTATGCCAATACATGTGACAATAATAAATCAAATCAAATCAAATCCTCACACCCCCCCCAATCCCACCACCCCAACCTCGATCAAAACTCCCTGTCATAGCTTTGGGCATCTCACCTTCTGAACTGAAAGCAGGAGGACATGGAAAGGGTAAATTGTCTAAACCACAGGGAGCCTAAGTGTAGGTGGGCAGAATGAAAGCACCTTAACAAATGTGACTCATTTTGATGAAGTTACTGATGCGCGTTATCACACACGAGGCTTGATGCTCAGGAAATAAAGGCTTTTATTTGCTGTAACAAGGCAGCTACTAATTATATACATGATCCCAGACTGAGGGGTCCCAGACAGAGCAGAGACCTTTATACCTCTCCCAGGAGGCGGAGCCCGACTGGGATGTACCACAATAACTATAATACAAGGTGTAACAACCCAACCCTAACCCCAACAGCAACAAGTAGAACAACCCATCCCTAACCCCAACAGCAACATATATACATACTTGTAGTACTGGCCAGACCCTGGCTCAGTACTATCTAGTGGGAACCAACGATGGTTCACCACAGTTACGCAGAGGATAGATTCTGCAGAAGGGACGAGATATGATTTGTACCCATTGAGTGAACTGGATTGATAGACAGTCAGTGAGGTAAGGACTGAATCATACAAATGAGACATAAATATGGCTCTGTATAATATGACCTGTTCTAACGCTTTGTTACATTTGAAGTTAAAAAGTAGATACACCAGTTATGGATTTGGTGCTGCATTATGTACCTATTTGTGTTTGTTCTGCTGCAGATGGACTGTCGTAATGTAATGTGAATTTAAAATGTGCATTATTTTGCCAGATTAATAAAGTAATCACGGTGTGGGCTTAATGGGCCACGTGAAACTGAGATACAGGGAGGGCCATCTGTTAATGTGGCATCACAGAGTCCCCAAGAGAAAGACACTCAGGAGGCTGCCAGCAAGGAAAGCGAGGGGTAGCAGCAGCATGGATACCATCCACCAGTCCTCCTTCATCCTGGAGGGAACCTCTGGCTGCACTGTGACTTCTCTGTTGAGCCCAATGATGCACCCAAAGGATGCCTTTCTTCGGTAATACTCAAATTCTGTACCACCAAACAACTATTTATATTACAATATCCCAAACATTCTGCGATATATGGAGCACATTATGATATACTGAGCATATTATTTACAATGCTGACCTCAACAGAATAAATACAACTTTTACAAGTTAGCAGAGAAATACTGGTTATTTTGATAACTTACATTAAGGAGAAAATTACACACACGTCTAAATATGTTCAAATCTCATCATACAAAGAACAAAGAAAAGTACAATACAGGAACAGGCCCTTCGGCCCTCCAAGCCTGTGCCGATCATGATGTCCTAACTAAACTAAAAGAAACCTTCAGCCCTTACTCTGTCTGTATCTCTCTATTTCCTCCCTGTTCATGTACCCATCCAGATGCCTCTTAAATGTTGCTAAATGGTGCCTGCTTCCACCACGTCCTGGCACCCACCAGTCATTCCAGGCACCCACCACTCTCTACGTGAAAAACTTCCCCCGCACATCTCCCTTAAAATTTCCCCCTCTCACCTTGAATCTGTGCCCCTTGTAATTGACACTTCCACCCTGGGAAAAAGCCTCTGACTACCCACCCTATCTATGCCTCTCATAATTTTGTAGACCTCTATCAGGTCTCCCTTCAGCCTCCATCTTTCCAGTGAAAACAATCCTAGTTTATTCAACCTCTCCTCATAGCCAACATCCTTGAGACCAGGCAACATCCTGGTGAACCTTCTTTGCACTCTCTCCAAATCTTGCACATCCTTCTGGTAGTGTAGTGACCAGAACTACATGCAGTACTCCAAATGCAGCCTAACCAAGGTTTTATATAGCTGCAACATGATTTCCCAACTCTTCTACTCAATGGCCCGGCTGATAAAGGCAAGCATGCTATATGCCTTCTTAATCATCTTGACCACCTGTGTTGCCACTTTTAGGGAACTGTGGAACTGCACGCACAGATCCCTCTGTACGTTAATGTTCCTAAGGGTTCTGCCATTGGTTAAAAAGGTTAAGGCTCATGAGATACAAGGAGAAGTGGCTAGATGGGTGGAGAACTGGCTTGGCCATAGGAGACAGAGGGTAGTGGTCGAAGGGTCTTCTTCCGGCTGGAGGTCTGTGACCAGTGGTGTTCCGCAGGGCTCTGTACTGGGACCTCTGCTATTTGTGATATATATAAATGATTTGGAAGAAGGTGTAACTGGTGTTATCAGCAAGTTTGCGGATGACACAAAGATGGCTGGACTTGCGGATAGCGATGAGCATTGTCGGGTAATACAGCAGGATATAGATAGGCTGGAAAATTGGGCGGAGAGGTGGCAGATGGAGTTTAATCCGGATAAATGTGAAGTGATGCATTTTGGAAGAAATAATGTAGGGAGGAGTTATACAATAAATGGCAGAGTCATCAGGAGTATAGAAACACAGAGGGACCTAGGTGTGCAAGTCCACAAATCCTTGAAGGTGGCAACACAGGTGGAGAAGGTGGTGAAGAAGGCATATGGTATGCTTGCCTTTATAGGACGGGGTATAGAGTATAAAAGCTGGAGTCTGATGATGCAGCTGTATAGAACGCTGGTTAGGCCACATTTGGAGTACTGCGTCCTGTTCTGGTCGCTGCACTACCAGAAGGACGTGGAGGCGTTAGAGAGAGTGCAGAGAAGGTTTACCAGGATGTTGCCTGGTATGGAGGGTCTTAGCTATGAGACCCTCATAGCTAAGACCCTCTCCCTGGAAAGACGGAGAATGAGGGGAGATCTAATAGAGGTATACAAGATTATGAAGGGTATAGATAGGGTGAACGGTGGGAAGCTTTTTCCCAGATCAGAAGTGACGTTCACGAGGGGTCACGGGCTCAAGGTGAGAGGGGCGAAGTATAACTCAGATATTAGAGGGATGTTTTTTACACAGAGGGTGGTGGGGGCCTGGAATGCGCTGCCAGGTAGGGTGGTGGAGGCAGACACGCTGACATCGTTTAAGACTTACCTGGATAGTCACATGAGCATCCTGGGAATGGAGGGATACAAACGATTGGTCCAGTTGGACCAAGGAGCGGCACAGGCTTGGAGGGCCGAAGGGCCTGTTTCCTGTGCTGTACTGTTCTTTGTTCTTTGTTCTTATTCACAGTGTAATTCACAACTAAATTTGATCCTCCAAAATGCATCACCTCGAATTTGTCCAAATTAAACTCCATCTGCCATTTCTGTGCTCAAGTCTCCAATCTATCTATCTCCTGTTGTATCCTCTGACAATCCCCGGCACTATCAGCAATTCCACCAATCTTTGTGTCATCTGCAAACTTACGAATCAGAGCACCCACATTTTCCTCCAGATCATTTATACAAACAACAGAGGTCCCTCCACTGATCCCTGCAGAACACCACTAGCTACAGATCTCCGTTCTGAAAAATACCCTTCCAACGCTACTCTCTGTCTTCAATAACCAAGTAAGAAGTTTAACAACACCAGGTTAAAGTCCAACAGGTTTATTTGGTAGCAAAAGCCACACAAGCTTTCGGAGCTCTAAGCCCCTTCTTCAGGTGAGTGGGAATTCTGTTCACAAACAGAGCATATAAAGACACAGACTCAATTTACATGAATAATGGTTGGAATGCGAATACTTACAACTAATCAAGTCTTTAAGAAACAAAACAATGTGAGTGGAGAGAGCATCAAGACAGGCTAAAAAGATGTCTTGTCTGGAGACAATACATATCTTTTTAGCCTGTCTTGATGCTCTCTCCACTCACATTGTTTTGTTTCTTAAAGACTTGATTAGTTGTAAGTATTCGCATTCCAACCATTATTCATGTAAATTGAGTCTGTGTCTTTATATGCTCTGTTTGTGAACAGAATTCCCACTCACCTGAAGAAGGGGCTTAGAGCTCCAAAAGCTTGTGTGGCTTTTGCTACAAAATAAACCTGTTGGACTTTAACCTGGTGTTGTTAAACTTCTTACTGTGTTTACCCCAGTCCAACGCCGGCATCTCCACATCTTCAATAACCAAGCCAGTTCTGTATCCATCAAACCAGCCCACTCTGAATCCCATGTGATTTTAGTTTTCTGTACCAGTCTGCCATGTGGGACCTTGTCAAATGCCTTACTAAAGTCCATATAAACTATATCCACAATCCCTTCCCTCATCAATCATCTTTGTCACCTCTTCAAAAAACTCAACCAAGTTGGTGAGACACGATCTTCCCCGTACAAACCATGCTACCTGTCACTAACTAGTCCATTTTCCAAATGTGCCTCAGTATCTTCTCCAAAAGCTTCCCCACCACTGACGTCAGGCTCACTGGCCTATAATTTCCTGGATTATCTCTGCTTCCTTTCTGTCTACCTTAATGCAATTTAGGATACCCAACACTTCCTCCTTCGATACATTGACATTCTCTAGAGTGTTCACACACCTATCCCTGACTTCAAATTTGTCATATCCTTCTCCTTGGTGAATACTGATACAACGTACTCATTTGAGGATCTCACCCACTTCATGTGGCTCCACAAATAACTTCCTCCATTGTCTTTGAGTGGACCTACTCTTTCTCTTGCTCCCCTCTTGCTCCTAATATATGCATAAAAAGCCATGGGATTCTCCTTAACCCTGTTTGCTAAAGATATTTCATGGCCCCTTTTAGCCCTCCTATTTCCACATTTAAGTTCCTTCCTACTTTCACTGTACTCCTCAAGGGCTTCGTCAGTTTTTAAATGCCTAGACCAATCGTATGCTTCCTTTTTCCTTTGACTAAGCTTACAATTTCCCTTATCATCCACGGTTCCCGAATCCCGCCATCTCTATCCTTCATTTTTGCGAGGACGTGCCATATCCTGCACTTCAATCAACTGGCCTTTAAAAGCCTCCCATGCTAGACGTGGATTTGCCCTCAAATAGTTGCTCCCAATCCACATTCCCCAGTTCCTGCCTAATTTGGATGTAATTGGCCCTCTCCCAAATAAGCACCCTCCCCCAAGGGCTACTCCTTATCCATGACTACCCGAAGTCTTATGGATTTATGGTCGCTAAGCCCAAAATGCTTCCCCACTGAAACATGGATCATCTGGCCTGGCTCATTCCCCAATACCAAGTCTAGTATGGCCACCTCACTGGTTGGCTTGTCAACATACTGTATCAAAAAACCCTCCTGGACACATCTAATAAATTGCTCTCCATCCGAGCCTCTGGCTATGGCTGTGAGGGTGTCCCAGTCAATATTGGGGAATATATTACTGCTATATTATTAATAGCAAGGTATATGAATGCCTCATAACTAATGGCTAATTTTCAACAAGTAACATTATATACAGAGGTGAATTTACCTGAATGCATAGACTCCCACCTTTCCTTCACCTCATGACCCTCTCGCTAAGCCTGTCCACCATCTACAAAGCACAAGTCAGGAGTTTGATGGAATACTCCCCACTTGTCTGAATGGATGTAGCTCCAACAACACTCAGGAGGTTTGACACCCTCCGGACAAAGCAACATCCTTCATTGGCATTCCTTCCACAAACATTCACTCCCTCCTCCACCAAAGCACAGTGGCAGCTGTCTGTGCCATCTACAAAATGCACTGCAGGAACTCATCATGACTGCTACCATTGAGAAGGACAAGCGCAACAGATGTAGGGAATACCACCACCTGGAAGTTCACCTTCAAGCCACTCACCATCCAGACTTGAAAATATATTGCCGTTCCTTCACTGTCACCGGGTTAAAATCCTAGACCTCCCTCCCTAACAACACCTACACTATATGATTTCACCTACACCACATGGACTGCTGCAGTTCAAGAAGGCAGCTCACCACTACCTTCACAAAGGCAACTAAGGATGGGCAATAAATATTGGCCTAGCCAGTGACACCTCATGAATGGATTTTTAAAAAGCAGCTTAGAGCTGATTCTTGATTTGATATTGGCACAGTACTAATCCACAATACTAATCAATAGGATCCTGGACCAGAATGCAAAGGTTCATTATGAAGCCAAACCAGACACCAACAATTTTTCTATTTTGACATAAATGTGAAGAAAGAATGCTTCATTCCAGGAATAATTCCAGTGACAAATGAGGGATCTTTTCCTCAAAACAAGCTTTAGTCATAACACAGCTTAAGTATAACTCTAACAAAATGAAACAGCTTAACTCTTAAAAATTGAACAATCTCCAAACAATGAAAAGAAACAACTCTTTTAAACTTATCACTATTTCAGTTCCAAATAAGCAGCGTTTTTCTTACAGACTTACAGGGTGGCACAGTGGCACAGTGGTTAGCATTGCTGCCTCAGAGTGCCTGGGACCCGGGTTCAATTCTCGGCTTGGGTCACTGTCTGTGCGAAGTTTGCACGTTCTCACTGTGTCTGTGTGGGTTTCCTCTGGGTGCTCCGGTTTCCTCCCACAGTCCAAAGATGTGCAGGTTAGGTTGATTGGCCATGCTAAATTGCCCCTTTGGTTAGCGGGTTGCGGGGTAAGCCTGGGTAATAGCTGGTGCAGACTCAATGGGCTGAATAGCCTCCTTCTACTCTGTAGGAATTCTATGATTCTGTGACTTTGTAAGGAGTGAGTTGATTAGAATGTAGGACAGGTATGTGCCTGTGAAAAGGATGGACAATAAAGGCAGGATTCGGGAACTGTGGATGACCAGGGAAATTGCAAGTCTAGCCAAAATGAAAAAGGTGCATACATAAGGTTTAGGCAACTAAAAACAGATGAAGCACTTGAAGAATACAGGGCAAGTAGAAAATAACTCAAACAAGGAGTTAGGAGGGCAAGGTCACGAAATGACCTTGGCAGACAGGATTGAGGAGAATTCCAAGACATTTTATACATATATTAGGAACAAGAGGGTAGCGAGAGAAAAAGTCGGTCCACTCAAGGACAATGGACAGAAATTAAGCGTAGAACCAAAGGAAGTGGGTGAGATCCTTAATGAGTACTTTGCATCAGTATTCACAAAGCAGAGGGACACGTTGATTGATGGTGGCTTGGAGGGGTATGTAAACCCTCTGGAGTAAGTCATCATTTTGAGGGAGGAAGTGTTAAGTGTCTTAAAAAGAATTAAGGTAGACAATTCCCCAGGGCCAGATGGCATCTATCCCAGATTAATGAGGGAGACAAGACAGGAAATTGCTGGACCTTTAACAGAAATCCTTGTTTCCTCGTTGGCCACAGGTGAGGTTCCAGAGGATAGGAGGATAGCCGATGTTATCCCATTATTTCAGAAGGGTAGCAAGGATAATTTGGTCAATATAGGCCAGTGAGCTTCACGTCAGCGATAGTGAAACTGTTGGAGAAGATTCTTAGGAATAGGATCTATACACATTTGGAACTGAATGGTCTTATTAGTGATAGACAGCATGGTTTTGTACGAGGGAGGTCATGCCTCACTAATTTGATTGAGTTTTTCAAGGAGGTGACAAAAATGATTGACGAGGGAAGGGCTGTGGATGTTGTCTACATAGACTTTAGTAAGGCATTCGACAAGGTCCCTCATGGCAGATTGGTGCAAAAGATTAAATCACACAGGATCAAGGGTGGACCAGCTAAATGGATTCGGAACTGGCTTGGCCATAGAAGTGGAGATGCCGTCTCCATAGAAGTGGAGTCCCGAGGCATGGTACATTGGGAAGACCATGCAGACGCTATGACAACGGATAAATGAACACCGCTCGACAATCACCAGGCAGGAGTGTTCTCTTCCTGTTGGGGAACACTTCAGCAATCACGGGCATTCAACCTCTGATCTTCGGGTAAGCGTTCTCCAAGGCGGCCTTCACAACACACGACAACGCAGAATCGATGAGCAGAAACTGATAGCCAAGTTCCACACTCATGAGGATGGCCTCAACCGTGATCTTAGGTTCATGTCACACTATCTGTAACCCCCACGACTTGCCTGGGCTTGCAAAATCTCACTAACTGTCCTGGCTGGAGACAATACACATCTCTTTAACCTGTGCTTAACCCTCTCTCCACTCACATTGTCTGTACTTTTAAGACTTGATTACCTGTAAAGACTCGCATTCCAACCATTATTTTGTAAATTGAGTTTGTGTCTTTATATGCCCTGTTTGTGAACAGAACTCCCACTGACCTGACGAAGGGGCAGCGCTCCGAAAGCTCGTGGCTTGTGCTACCAAATAAACCTGTTGGACTCTAACCTGGTGTTGTGAGACTTCTTACTTGGCCATAGAAGACACAGGGTAGTGGTGGAAGAGTGTTTTTCTGAATGGAGATCTGTAACCAGTGGTGTTCCGCAGGGATCAGTGCTGGGACCTCTGTGGTTTGTAATATATATAAATGACTTGGAAGAAAATGTAACTGGTCTGATTAGCAAGTTTGCTGATGATACTAAGATTGCTGGAGTTGTGGATAGTGATAAAGATTATCAGAGAATACAGCAGATATAGATAAGCTGGAAAATTGGACAGAGAAATGCAGATGGAATTTATTCTGAAGTAATGCGAGGTGATGCATTTTGGTAGATCCAATTCAGATGGGAGCTATAAAGTAAATGGCAGAACTATCAGGAGACACACAGAGAGATCTGGGAGTACAGGTCCACACATCCTTAAAAGTGGCAGCACAGGTGGAAAAGGTGGTGAAGAAAACATATGGCATGCTTGCCTTCAAGTATAGAAGTTGGCAAATTATGTTACAGTTATATAAAACATTGGTTAGACCACATTTGGAATACTGTGTCCAATTCTGGTCACCAGACTATCAGAAAGATGTGGAGGCTTTGGAGGGAGTACAGAAAAGGTTTACCAGGATGTTACCTGGTATGGAGGGTATTAGCTATGAGGTGAGATTGAATAAACTGGGATTGTTCTCCCTGGAAAGACGGAGGCTGAGGGGTGACCTGATAGAAGTTTATAAAATTATGTGGGGCATAGACAGGTGAACAGTTGGAAGCTTTTTCCCAGGACAGAAATGACAATTACAAGGGGACACAAGTTCAAGGTAAGGGAGAAAAGTTCAGTAGAGATGTGCGGGGGAAGTCTTTTACACAGAGTGGTTGAGGCCTGGAATGCACTGCCAAGTGGTGGTTGAGGCAGAAACGTTGGCGACATTTAAGACTTATCTGGATAGACACATAAACAGGTGGGGAATGGAGGGATACAGATGGTTGGTCTAGATGGGACAACGTGATCTGCACAGGCTTGGTGGGTCGAAGGGCCTGTTCCTGTGTTGTACTGTTCTTTGTTCTTTGTTAAATCTTATAGTTAGCATTCACAAATATACTTGCTATAATGAACATGGATAACCTTAGAGTTTTCAGAGAAATATAGAGCTTTTGGAAGCCTGTGGAACTCTGCTAACTTCAGCAAGGACTGCCAAAGTCCAACTCTTTTTTTCTTGAAAAGCTTATTTCTTTTTCATATATTTCCAAGACTGCACATAAACTATAACAATGCATGACACTGCCAATCACTCTAATCTGAAATCCCAAGGGAATTTAAGTAGACAAAAGTCCATAAAATCTACTTAACATAACTATTTGCAAAGTTGAAATGAGTAATTATTCTGCTCTCCCAGTATCTGTGCTGTATTCCTCCCAGACATACTGACTACCTGTATAAAAAGCTGAACTTTAAAACATTCTCCTGAAACATAAAAAACAAAACAATATAGAAACACTTCCATCACCTAATACACAATAGCAATAAATAATAATACAGGATACTAATGCACAATACTAATACATAATACTAATATACAATATTAATATGATATTAATACTAGTAATACCAATATTAATATGAGCACTAACATAAATATTAATATTAATACCTCTTTGTTACCAAATTTGAAATGATTGCAGAATTGGATATTGTTGCAAAAATGTCTAATTTCGTTATTCATATCTTTTAGGAGAATATCTCTTAGTTTGGGGATTGACTTTGGCGATTTATGGGGTACAAGTCATTTGCAATAAATGCCCAATTGTGAATTAAATCAGGTTCTACAAAACCTAACCATCCGACAAGAATAAACGCATGAAATGTTTTTAAGTTCAAAACCATTAAAAGTTAACAAGTCAGAAAAATAAAAAGCAAAGTTTCAATTAACAGTAATTAGCAGTAACCAATAGTAAGAAGGCAAAGCTTCACTTTAACAATTAAACAGACTTCTCGTAACTTTCCTTGGTTAATCAAGCCAAAGACGTGAAGTGATCATTCCAAAATGTGGATAACATGTTAACTGAAATGGCTTCTCCAAACCTTTATTTTATAATTAAAATATGTTATTCACCCACCTTAGCCAAGTTGTTGGAAATAGCTAATTGGTCTATAATTTGGCAATAATGAGATAAGAGCTAACCCCATTTGTTGTCTTAACCTCTTATCTTGAGTTAGTCTGAGTGTCAAACAATAATTGGTTAACATAGCTGTCTGCTGATTTATAATTGGCTCCCGCTAGCTTCTCCGGCTAGCTTGATGTTTTAATACAAAGGCTCACTGAAAAATAAGAGCTTCAATAAGGCCATTCATTACCCAACTTAATGTAGTTTGCTGAGGCCATAAAGATTTCAAGGACCCTACACCTTACTTTCCCAGACTAGCTGAGAAGACACCACGGCCGATATTTTATGATCTCACCTGCCTGAGGCTCATAAGATCCCGCCCGAGGCCAACGGTGAATGCCGTTCAGCGAGCCTCATCCTCCCCGATTCTGGGGCGGGCGAGGTGGTAAAATTCTGACCCACTTTACAATTCTCAAGATTTATGGCTGGTGTATTTCAAATCAATTGTTAATTATGTGGAATTATAAAACATTAAAAATGTTGTGCTTTAGTTTATATTACCAGCCTTACTGATACATCTACAGATTAATTGCTTATCCTTTAATTATTTCACAATTAAGACTCTTTATTTGACTAATGTAGCTGGTTTCCAATAATGCAGTAACTGGTTTTGTTTTTAAAATTTCTTCTAGATTAGTTTAAAATAACTTCTGACCATGTTTATTTACAATGCTCAATAACGGCCAGGATTCCCCAACCTTGTCCATGGCTGGGACTCTCCAACCTTGTCCATGGCTGGGACTCTCCAGTCCCGCTGTGGTGAATGGACAAAGAACATTACAGAACAGGAACAGGCCCTTCGGTCCTCGAATCCTGCACCGACCATGCTGCCTGAATTAACTAAAACCCCCTACGCTTCCCTGGGACCATATCCCTCCATTCTCTTCCTATTCATGAATTTCTCAAGATGCCCCTTAAAAGTCACTACCGTATCTGCTCCCACTACCTCCCCCGGCAACGAGTTCCAGGTACCCATCACCCTCTGTGTAAACAAACTGCCTCATGCCTCTCGTTTAAACCTTGCTCCTCACACCCTAAACCTATGCCCCCTAGCAATTGACTCTTCCACCCTGGGAAAAAGCTTTTGACTATCCACTCTGTCCATGCCTCTCATAATCTTGTAGACTTCTATCAGGTCGCCCCTCAACCTCCATTGTTCCAGTGAGAACAACCAAGTTTCTCCAACCTCTCCTCATAGCTAATGCCCTCCATACCAGGCAACATCCTGGTAAATCTTTTCTGTACCCTCTCCAAAACCTCCACATCCTTCTGGTAATGTGGCGACCAGAATTGAACACTATGTTCCAAGTGCGGCCTAATTAAGGTTCTATAAAGCTGCAACATGACTTGCCAATTTTTAAACTCAATGTCCCAGCCGATGAAGGCAAGCATGCCATATGCCTTCTTGACTACCTTCTCCACCTGCATTGCCACTTTCAGTGACCTGTGTACCTGTACACCCAGATCTCTTTGCCTATCAATACTCTTAAGGGTTCTGCCATTAAGTGTATATTTCCTATCTAATCCTATTAGACCTTCCAAAATGCAATACCTCACATTTGTCCGGATTAAACTCCATCTCTCTGCCCAAGTCTCCAACTGATCTATGTCCTGCTGTATCCTCTGATGGTCCTCATTGCAATCCACAAATGCACCAACCTTTGTGTCGTCCGCAAACTTACTAATCAAACCAGTTACATTTTCCTCCAAATCATTTATATATATATTACAAAGAACAAAGGTCCCAGCACTGATCCCTGAGGAACGCCACTTGTCACAGCCCTCCATTCAGAAACGCACCCTTCCACTGCTATCCTCTGTCTACTTTGACCGAGTCCAACGCCGGCATCTCCACATCACGACTATCTTTGGCCGAGCCAGTTTTGTATCCACCTTGCCAGCTCATCTCTGATCCCATGCGACTTCACCTTCTGCACCAGTCTGCCATGAGGGACCTTGTCAAAGGTCTTACTGAAGTTCATGTAGACAACATCCACTGCCCTACCATCATCAATCATCTTCGTCACTTCCTTGAAAAACTCGATCAAGTTCGTGAGACACGACCTCCCTTTCACAAAACATGTTGCCTCTCACTAATACGTCCACTTATTTCCAAGTGGGAATAAATCCTGTTTCAAAGAATCCTCTCCAATAATGTCCCTACCACTGATATAAGGCTCACCGGCCTGTAATTACCTAGATTATTCTTGCTACCTTTCTTAAACAAAGGAACAGCATTGGCTATTCTCCAATCCTCTGGGATGTCCCCTGTAGCCAGTGATGATACAAAGATTTCTCTCAAGGCTCCCGCAATTTCCTCCCTTGCCTCTCTCAGTATTCTGGGGAATATCCCATCAGGCCCTGGGGACTAGTCTACCTTAATGTTTCTCAAGAAACCCAATACCTCCTCCTTTTTGAACTCAACATGACTCAAACTATCTACACGACTTGCCTTTCACAAAACGTGCCATACTTAGCCTTCATCCTTACAGGAATGTGCCGGTCCTGAATCCCTATCAACTTACACTTGAAAGCTTCCCACATGCCAGATGTTGATTTGTCCTCAAACATATGCCCCCAATCTATATTCTTCAGTTCCTGCCTAATGAGAGGCAACATGTTTCCCAGACTCATCATCCACCAAGTCCTTCTCTTTGGTGAATACTGACGCAAAGTACTCATTTAATACCTCGCCCATTTCCTCTGGCTCCATGCATAGATTCCCCCCTTGTCCTTGAGTGGGCCAACCCTCTCCCTGACTACCCTTTTGCTTTTTATATATGTATAAAAAGTCTTGGGATTTTCCTTAATCCTCCTGGCCAATGCTTTTCGTGACCCCTTTTAGCCCTCCTTACTTCTTGCTTAAGTTTCTTTCTACTTTCCTTGTATTCCACACTTGCTTCGTGTGTTCCCAGCCTCCTAGCTTTGACAAATGCTTCCTTTTTCTCTTTGATTAGGCTCACAATATCTCTCATTATCCATGTTTCCCAAAACTTGCCATACTTATCCTTCATCCTTACAGGAATGTGCCGGTCCTGAATCCCTATCAACTTACACTTGAAAGCTTCCCACATGCCAGATGTTGATTTGCCCTCAAACATCTGCCCCCAATCTATATTCTTCAGTTCCTGCCTAATATTGTTGTAATTAGCCTTCCCCCAATTTAGCACCTTAACTTGAGGACTACACTTATCTTTATCCATCAGTACCTTAAAGCTTACTGAATTGTGGTCACTGTTCCCGAACTGCTCCCCTTCTGAAATATCGACCACCTGGCCGGGCTCATTCCCCAATACCAGGTCCAGTATGGCCCCTTCCCTAGTTGGACTATCTACATACTGTTTCAAGAAACCCTCCTGGATGCTCCTTACAAACTCTGCCCCATCCACGTCCCTAGCACTAAGTGAGTTCCAGTCAATATAGGGGAAATTAAAATCTCCCACCACAACAACCCTGTTACTTTTACACCTTGCCAAAATCTGCCTACATATCTGTTTCTCAATCTCCCGCTGGCAGTTGGGTGGCCTATTGTAAACCCCCAACATTGTGACTACACCTTTCCTATTCCTGAGCTCTACCCATATTGCCTCGCTGTATGAGCCCTCCGAGGTGTCCTCCCGGAGTACAGCTGTGATATTCTCCTTAACCAGTGGTGCAACTCCCCTACCCCTTTTACATCCCCCTCTATCCCGCCTGAAACATCTGTATCTTGGAATTTTAAGCTGCCAATCCTGTCCTTCCCTTAACCAAGATTGAGTTAAAATAATAGGAGATTGAGCTCAGCTCCAAATTCTTCATTCTCACTGGCAGTGGTGGCAGGGTGTATGGCAACAGAGAATATTGGGCAGGATTTTCTGGCCCTTGCTGCTGGCAACATCTCCAGCCCCGCCAAAGGGACTCTCCACAGTGGCGAAACGGGTGAGCCACACAAAATGGTGGAACTGAAAGATCCTTCTGACAGCTAATGGCAAGACACCTTCACCACTGGAAAACATACCGGAGATGAGGGGTGGGAAATCCCACAAATTGATTCAGACTACAAAAATGGTCGCCACACTCATTTTTAAACTACCAATTGGATTGAAATGTTTTAATGCAAGCTAGTGGAAGCACTTAGTTTGTGAACATAATAAACAAATCTGAAGTAATTACCATTGAAAGGGCGGCCTGTGTTTAGTTAATAATGTCAGAGGTCAAAGTGGGAAAACATTTAAAAATGGGTGGCCCCTTTCTGAGTTTCTTGTTGGAGACAAGAGATGTCTATAATTGTCTTCATAAGGGGTTTGAAATAGTCATATGATTTCCCAGAACAAAGGGAAGGTTTAGAATGGGAAGTCATTATTTGAATCCTATCTGGGGCATCTCAGGGATGCCACAGTGTTGTCGGGACAGATAGATGTTGTGGGAGGTTTTTTTTTTGGATTGTTTTTTTCTGTGCAATTTCTCACAAACCAGAAGGTTGGAGCCTAGTTTTGAGAAGTAGGAAGAACGTCTGCCTGGAACTGTTGGAAAGGATTATCGGAAACTAAGGATGTTTTCTGATTTTGGAGTCAATGAGTAAGAAAGCAGTGGGGCCCATGCTTGAGCTCAGGTATCTGCCAATCGTGAATTGCTTAAGGAGATTTGACAGGATATTGGGCTGGAAGCTGGCAGAAGAACACCAAGAAATCTCAAACCTTCAGAAATAGATGGAACATTGAGGAAAATCAAAGTGAATCCTGAGAGCTATAACACACTTTGATTAGATCCCAGGATGAGTGAAGGAACCCTCAGGATCCTGTAAGTCAGAAGGGAAGTCTTCAGTGGAAATAACAGTAGAATGGGGAGTGTTCTGCGGAGACTTTGGATTCAAAATATAAGTGTGGAATATATTGTGTTAAGTTCATAGTACTTGTTTTGTCTAACTCTTGCACAGTAAAAGTTTTTGCTGATAATGGGAAATTTTGTGGTGTGTTTCTTTTTCAGATAATAATTGGGAGTTGAATTTATATTTTAAAGTTGCTGGACCCTCTCCAATTCATAACAACCTTAAAAAACAGTTTATTTAGAAAAGAAATCTATGTAGTTACAGCTGAGGACGATAAAATTAATTATTTCAATCTGTCATACTGAACAGTATCTCAACTGGGTGGCACGGTGGCACGGTGGTTAGCACTGCTGCCTCACAGCGCCAGGGACCTGGGTTTGATTCCAGGCTTGGGTCACTGTCTGTGTGGAGTTTGCACGTTCTCCCTGTGTCTGCGTGGGTTTCCTCCGGGTGCTCCGGTTTCCTCGCACAGTCCAAAGATTTGCGTGTTAGGTGGATTGGCCATGCTAAATTGCCCCTTTGTGTCAGGGGGACTAGCTAGGGTAAATGCATAGAGTTGTGGGGATAGGGCCTGGGTGGGATTGTGGTCGGTGCAGACTTGATGGGCCGAATGGCCTCCTTCTGCACTGTAGGATTCTTTTATTCTATGAGCAATGCATATAACTAGGCCTATTTCAATAGACTTTGATCTGCACATAATTAAGATAAGTAATTTAATCAAACACTTTCAAATTTACACGGTGCATTCATTCTTAGTGATTGAATGTTATTATTATTGTTAAATTTTTAATGAATGCATGCTCTTAGTCTGAAACTGTTATATAATCTTGAATGTCCCTTTATATTTCACAAACCATTTAAATAGTCATTCTTAATGGGGCTCATTCCACAGGAGCCACAGTAATTGTAATAGTGGAGGCAATAGTGAACTTCATTTATGACACTGGCATGAAGAAAATCTATACAAGATTGTATCGTGAATATCTCAGGACCTTCACGGCCTGTTTGAGCAAGCAGGGTCCTCGACCAGTTAAAGGCAAATTACTGTGGATGTTGGAATCTGAAACAAAAACAGAAAGTGCTGGGAAATCCCAGTAGGTCTGGCAGCATCTGTGGAGAGAGAATAGAGCCAACGTTTCGTGTCTGGATGACCCTTCGTCGGAGTTGACGACCAGTTTGTGCTCAGTAACACAGTAGCATAAACCACTGGCTCAAGCTTACGATTTCCATCACTCACTTTGGTACCACCAGAAAAAGAACCAAACTCCACCTCCCAGATGAAATGGACCTGCTTGTGCAGTGGAGTTGTATTTCATTTACATTACAGCACTGACACTGAGACCAGACCTGTCGCGAATAACAGCTCTGTTGCGTAAAAGTTTATTTATTAGTGTCACATCAACACTGTAATGAAGTTACTGTGAAAATCCCTTGGTCGCCACACTCCGGTGCCTGTTCGGATACACTGAGGGAGAATTTAGCTTGGCCAATGCACTTAACCAGCATGTCTTTGGACTGTGGGAGGAAACCGGAGCACCTGAAGGAACCCATGCAGACAGGGGGAGAACGTGCAGACTCTGCACGGACAGTGACCCAAACTGGGAATTGAACCCAGGTCCCTGGCGCTGTGAGGCAGCAGTGCTAACCACTGTGCCACCGTGCCACCCTGAGATGTATCAGTTTTCACTAAGTTGCAGTGCTGACCTTGTTCAGTAAAAATCTGTCAGATGAATCCCTTGATGCTTTAGTGTTTTTGTATACTATCTCCAAGTTCCCATGCTTTGGAAATGGTAGGTTAAAGTGGTTACAAACTCTGAAACTGCCTCAGCCCTGAGGCTGTTAGTCCTAAGGTCATGGGAACGAACACTGAAGGTAGAATTATTTATGAACCAATGGAATGCTGCATTGAGGCGATCTTAGATTATTCTGGATGGATAGGCTCAGATTTTTATTCCAATTCAATCAAATCAAGTCCAATTCAGAGTCTCAACAAGTTGAGACATTCCCGATCCAAGCTGACAAGACAGGGCTCTCACCTCCTATCTTGGGCTTGATCTACATGATCCAAGCTGATTGGAGTAGGAATAGCTCCTCCTCCAAGGCTTGATCTAATTTGCATCTTAGCCAAAAGGCTGAGATGCCGCTTTTAAAAATTGCTTCAAATGAAGCTAAAATGTAACCTAATGACTTCAACCAAGCACCGCATGTCGATACTACACTTGATCTTAGCCGAAAGGCCGAGAAGCGATCTTAGACTATTCTGGATGGATAGGCACAGATGGGCCAAACAGGCTTTCCTATTTGCAACTGTATTGTTCCTTATTGAAGTCAAGTGGTACCTCCCTGGTGAGACACTGAACACATTTAATAAACTATTATATAAATAATTGCCTTTTCCACCTCTTTGCAAAATTTAGTATTTTCAAACATAACAATCTCGGCCATCACAGTTGCAGTCAAGCACTAACTCACCATTGTACGTGGCAAAGCTGTGCATTGATTAGAGCTTGCACGTTAATATTCAAACTCTGATTTACACCCACTTTCACTGCATTCCTGAGCCACCTCAGAAAATGTGTCACTGCCAATGCTTAACGCCAAGGAGAAATTGCTGCTCAAGATAAGTTAAGAGCAAGAAGTGTCTGTCCACATGATCGCCTGACAAATGTGGAAATAAAAAAACATAAAACATAGAATCCCTACAGTGCAGAAGGAGGCCATTCAGCCCATCGAGTCTGCACCGACCACAATCCCACCCAGCCCCTATCCCCATAACTCCATGCATTTACCCTAGCTAGTCCCCCTGACACTAAGGGGCAATGTAGTATGTCCAGTCCAACTAACCAGCACATCTTTGGAGTGTGGGAGGAAACCGGAGCACCCAGAGGAAACCCACGCAGGCATGGGGAGAATGTGCAAACTCCACACAGACAGTGACCCCAAACTAGGAGTTGAACCCGGGTCCCTGGCTCTGTGAAGCATCAGTGGTAACCATTGTGCCATCGTGTCGCCCCTAATGGCATGCGTCATTGTCAATTGGACTTTCACAAAAGCCCTATTCTGCCAGATTTTTTGCTTTGGAAAGGATTCGATATTTAGTGCAACCACTGCTTAACGAAACCTGCGGAAGCAGAGTATGCTTCCAAGAAAATGTGTTTCCAGTTCTAAAGTTACATTGAGTTGCAATGATAGCCCAAGTAACACTAACTAATCCACACTAAAAGTATATTCCATTAGCTACCCCATTTTACAGTATTTTAATGACAGATCAAGTACCACGGAAAAACCCTCAGTTTTACTTTTATACAATTGTATACAGTCAAATGACAGAATGGACAGTTGCAAAGAATATGGATTTAACCTCCTCTGTAGGGGGAGGAGGTGAAAAAACATAAACATAGAATCCCTACAGTGCAGAAGGAGGCCATTCAGCCCATCGAGTCTGCACTAACCATAATCCCACCCAGCTCCTATCCCCATAACTCCATGCATTTACCCTAGTTAGTCCCCCTGACGCTAAGGGGCAATGTAGCATGTCCAATCCAACTAACTCACACATCTTTGGAGTGTGGGAGGAAATCGAAGCACCCAGAGGAAACCCACGCAGACATGGGGAGAATGTGCAAACTCCACACAGACAGTGACCCAAACTAGGAGTTGAAGGTGGGGAGGAGGTGATGCAGTGGTATTAGTAATCCAGAGATCCAGAGTAATGCTGTAGGGGCCTGGTTTTGAGTTCTACCATGGCATATGGTGGAATTTAAAAACTCAATAAAGCATCTGGAATTAAAAATTGGGCAGCACGGTGGCACAATGGTTAGCACTGCTTTCTCACAGCGCCAGGGACCCGGGTTCAATTCCGGCCCTGGGTGAGTGTCTGTGTGGAGTTTGCATGTTCTCCCTGTGTCTGTATGGGTTTCCTCCAGGTGCTCCCACACTCAAAAGATCCGCAGGTTAAGTGGATTGACCATGGTAAATTGCCCCTTAGTGTCAGGGAGATTAGCGGGGTAAATATGTGGGGTTATGGGGATAGGGCCTGGGTGGATTGGTGCAGGCTCGATGGGCCGAATGGCCTCCTTCTGCACTGTAGGGATTCTGTGTTTCAACCTGACAATATTTGAGGAGTTAAATCTAAATCACTAAGTTACCATCACACTAAGCCATGGCTCCACAATCTAATTTTCACTGCTGACTTCCCAAACTACACTTAGAGGGAGCTGAAAGTCTCGTCCAATGCACCATCAACTGGAAAACTGTCAGCAAATTTCAGAGAAGTCATTTGCTTCAGACACAGATCCTCTACCAATATTTGGAGATAGATGTCTAAAATAGAGAAAATGTGCAGGCTTCAAGGGATGCATGGATATTACACCCCACCAATGCCTCTACTTTCTCAGAAGCTAAGGAAATTGGGCATGTCCACTACGACTCACCAATTTTTACAGGGCGGCATGGTGGCACAGTGTTTAGCACTGTTGCCTCACAGCGTCAATGACCTGGGTTCAATTCCCGGCTTGGGTCATTGACTATGCGGAGTCTGCATGTTCTCCACATGTCTGCGTGGGTTTCCTCCGGGTACTCCGGTTTCCTCCCACAGTCTGAAAGACATGCTGGTTAGGTGCATTGGCCATGCTAAATTCTCCCTCAGTGTGCCCGAACAGGTGCCAGCATGTGGCGACAACGGGATTTTCACAGTAACTTCATTGCAGTGTTAATTTAAGCCTACTTGTGACACTAATAAATAAACATTTACTTTAAGAAAGCATCCTTTCCGGGTGTATCACAGCTTGGTACTAATTTCTTATGTAGAGAGGTTTCCTTCAATCATAATGAGGCCGTTCCTTTGAATTTCCCATATTTGGTAAAAAGATCACAGGCGAGATTCTTCGATCTTGTTCATTCCCGCCCCACTGTCAGCGTGATTGGAGAATTTGGTGCTCAGCCAAAACTCCATTCACTGCAGCAGCACCAGAGAACCCCAGCCGCAGACGAGGTCAGAGGTTTCCGGTGTACAAAGAACAAAGAACAAAGAACAGTACAGCACAGGAAACAGGCCCTTCGGCCCTCCAAGCCTGTGCCGCTCCTTGGTCCAACTAGACCAATCGTTTGTATCCCTCCATTCCCAGGCTGTTCATGTGACTATCCAGGTAAGTCTTAAACTATGTCAGCGTGCCTGCCTCCACCACCCTACTTGGCAGCGCATTCCAGGCCCCCACCACCCTCTGTGTAAAAAACGTCCCTCTGATGTCTGAGTTATACTTCGCCCCTCTCACCTTGAGCCCGTGACCCCTCGTGATCGTCACCTCCGACCTGGGAAAAAGCTTCCCACTGTTCACCCTATCTATACCCTTCATAATCTTGTATACCTCTATTAGATCTCCCCTCATTCTCCATCTTTCCAAGGAGAACAACCCCAGTCTACCCAATCTCTCGTCATAGCTAAGACCTCCATACCAGGCAACATCCTGGTAAACCTTCTCTGCACTCTCTCCAATGCCTCCACGTCCTGCTGGCAGTGCGGCGACCAGAACTGGACGCAGTACTCCAAATGTGGCCTAACCAGCGTTCTATACAGCTGCATCATCAGACTCCAGCTTTTATACTCTATACCCCGTCCTATAAAGGCAAGCATACCATATGCCTTCTTCACCACCTTCTCCACCTGTGTTGCCACCTTCAAGGATTTGTGGACTTGCACACCTAGGTCCCTCTGTGTTTCTATACTCCTGATGACTCTGCCATTTATTGTATAACTCCTCCCTACATTATTTCTTCCAAAATGCATCACTTCGCATTTATCCGGATTAAACTCCATCTGCCACCTCTCCGCCCAATTTTCCAGCCTATCTATATCCTGCTGTATTGCCCGACAATGCTCTTCGCTATCCGCAATTCCAGCGGATATAATTGGGGTATCTGTTCAATTCCAAGAATTGATGGCTTGACCTGTTCATGGAAGGCCAGGCTTAGGTAACAATCATATTGATCAAGGTTTTCCCTTGGTCATAGGATGGCTCCAAGCGAGATAACAAGACTTGGAACTTCAGATTCTTCTGTCTGATGGTGGTTTTAGTTATCAGGACCTGAATTGTATCTTTATGTGCTGGTGTAAGGAAAATAAACTATATCTTTTTTTTGGTGAGTCTATTTTTTACCAGCAAACTTAGATTGTTGTGAAGGGAGTTAACCACATTCTGTTTTTGAATCTGGTTTTTGACTTTTGTTAAAAGGGACTGGGAAATAACTCTCTTAACCCTCATATTCCTGCATTAACCTCATATTCTTGCATTATTACCATATCCTTTGTTCCTTATTCCTTCACATGCCGACAAACCTTTTGTGGGCTTTGGAGCAGCAAATTACCATCATCGGAAGTCTGCTGTAGCACAGCATCCTCTACAGGTCCTGTTTGAACAGAGTTGATGGCCTCATTCTTAAAGCAAAATCCAGGCTGTTACACTATTAACACTTCCCTTCAATTCAGGCTTCTCACTGACAGGGAAAATTATGAACTTAGGACAGGTGCTTATCCCCTTTAAAAAATAATCACAGGTCAGGACCATCTCCATATCTTGACCCCACACTCAGTGTGGCATCAAGGCACCCTTGCGAAACTGGAATTAATGGGTATCAGGGGCAAACTCTCCGCTGGTTGGAGTCGCACCTGGTACATAGGAAGATGGTTGTAGTTGTGGAGGGTCAGTCATCTCAGCTCCAGGACATCTCTGCAGGAGTCCCTCAGGGCAGTGTCCTAGACCCAACAATCTTCAGCTGCTTCATCAATGACCTTCCCTCCATCATAAGGTCAGAAGTGGGGATGTTCGCCAATGATTGCACAATGTTCAGCACCATTCACGACTCCTTAGATACTGAAGCAGTTCATGTTCAAATGCAACAAGATCTGGACAATGTCCAGGCTTGGGCTGGCAAGTAGCAAGTAACATTCACGCCACACAAATGCCAGGCAATCACCAATAAGAAACACTCTAACTACCGCCCCTTGACACTCAATGGTTTAACCATCACTGAATTCCCCACTGTCAACATCCTTGGGGTTACCATTGACCAGAAACTCAACATAAACCACATAAACACAGTGGCTATAAGAGCAGGCCAGAGGCTAGGAATACTGCGGTGAGTAACTCACCTCCTGACTCCCCAAAGCCTATCCACCATCTACAAGGCGCAAGTCAGGAGTGTGATGGAATACTCCTCACTTGCCTGGATGGGTGCAGCTCCAACAACACTTAAGAAGCTTGACTCCATCCAGGACAAAGCAACCTGCTTGGTTGGCACCACATCTAAAAACATTCAATCCTTCCACCACCGATGCTCAGTAGCAGCAGTGTGTACTATCTACAAGATGCACTGCAGCAATTCACCAAAGGTCCTCAGACAGCATCTTCCAAACCCACGACCACTTCCCTCTAGAAGGACAAGGGGCAGCAGATACATGAGAACACCACCACCAGCAAGTTCCCCTCCAAGCCACTCACCATCCTGACTTGGAAACATATCGCCATTCCTTCACAGTCGCTGGGTCAAAATCCTAGAATTCCCTCCCTAACAGCATTGTGGGTCAACCCACAGCACGTGGACTGCAGTGTTTCAAGAAGGCAGTTCACCATCACCTTCTCAAGGGCAACTAGAGATGGGCAATAAATGCTGGCCAGCCAGTGACGCCCATGTCCCATGAATGAATTAAAAAAAACTTCCTGGCAGCACCATCGCTGGCAAGATCTTAGAGAAGGCAACCTCCTAATTGGCTGCCTTCATGTCCGGCTTCCAATTAAAGATGGTGGGCAGGTTCCTGGAGTGGGAAAGTAGTTGTTACCAGTTTCACCCCACCGCCGGGAAGGTTGGCTGCTGAGCCAACGCTTTCATGGCCTACTTTCCTCCTGGTCCTGCTTTCAAAGCTGCCTCAGTGGGGCCAGTAGAATTGTCCAATGTCACAGTTCATCTCCCCAGGTGTCACATATAAGCCAAACATCTATGTCTATCTCTTTAACAAAGGCAATGCACGGAGGGATTTAAGCTCTTAAATGACCAAAGAAAATGAGAATTGTTTGCTGAAAACTTTTCTTTTAATAATGTAAGGGGGAACAGATTTGTTAATTTTCACAACAAGACACTTAAACTTTCCTTGTGTTCAAATTGAAGAGCGATATGAGAATTTATTCCAGAGGACTCTTTGAGATGTTAATAGAGAAGGGCATAAGTATGATGAAAGTCAGGCTAATAGACTAGAGGAAAGCTAATTTTGAGAGGTTGAGAATGGACATTGGATAAACAAAATGAGCAAAAAAACAATGCAGGAGACATTTAAAATAGTGTTTACAGCATTCAGGAAAAATATATTCTGTTAAAAGGAAATAATACTCTAAACACGAATGAGACTCCATGAATCAATATAGAAATAAGGGAACAATTGTGGGGAATGGAAGAGGCATACATTAAGTACATTGACAGCAGAGGAGTACATGACAAGAGAGAAAACAAGAAGATTAGGAGAGTGGTCAGAAAAAAAACACTTGGAAGATTAAGAGGAATTATGAAATTAAATTATCATGGAACTCAGAACAAAATTGTAAAATAATTTACAGGCACATCGATAAAAAGGAAGGCTGGAAGGAGAGTACGGCCATTAAGGAATAGATAGGAGAATGCCATAGGTAACGATAGTAGAAACACTAATAAAAATCACTTCAATATTTACCAGGGACGTGACACTGAATGATATGAGTCATGAGATAAGTGGATTTAAGATTAAAAAATAGGATGAATTAAATAAACTAATCAAACTTGGAGAGGATACAACCTTTGGGATTGCATCTATGTATTTTGAAAGAACCAAGGAAGAAACAGCAGAGACATTACTACACATATTAAATAATTTGTTTGAAAATGGTGTAGTGCCTGAGGAATGATGGATAGCTACACTTAAGGAAGGGGAAGAGAATATGTCCAGGGAATTCAAACTAGTTAGCTTAACATCAATAGTAGGAAACATAATGAACTCCCTACTAAAGAAGAAAAATAGAAATAAAAAATATAATAATGAAATCATGGATTTCAAAAGATAGATTTCACCAACCCTATGGATTTTTTTTGAGGAGGTGACAGAGAGAGTAGACAATGACAATGCAGTATAGTTAATTTATCTGGACTTTCAAAAGTCCTTTGATAAGGTCCCAATAATAGACTAACGAATAAGGTCAGAAAATGCTGAGACAGGAGTTGAGTAGCAGAAGGGATGGTTAACTGGCTTCAAGACAGTGAGTAGGAGTAAAGGATAGTTTTTAAGAGCGGCAGAAGATGGGTAGTGGCCTGGGATCCCTGCTGTTCCCAATTTACATTAATTCTTTGGACCTTAAGATCAAAATCAAACTTTCTAAATTTGCAGGTGACACCAAATTAAGGGGGGGTTCTGGCCAGTATTGATGTGGGCTGCAACAAATTACAGGAGGATGTTAATAAACTTGCAGAATCAGCAAATAATTGGCAAATTAAATTCAACATAAATAAATGCGAGGTGTTAAATTTTGGTGGGAAGAATAGGGATGTTAGTTATTATTTGGAAGTCTAGGTGGGGGAGAGGAACAAAGGGACCATAGCGTACAAATGCATCAATCATTAGAAGTTGCACCACAGCTTTGCAAGGTCATAAAAAAGCAAACCAAACACTCAGGGATTTCTCTCTCTCAATAATGACTGGGGAATGGGTCAGAAGATTCAGAATCACCCAGGACACAGGAGAGCATGGGAAGTGTCAAGCCATTGTGATGGATTTCTCAACGCAGCCGAATTTCTCCATCGGACAGGTCAAAAAAGATTTAAAGAGACTGGAAATGTGTGCAGAGGAGGTCTACAGGGATGATACCAGAAATGTTTGGATATACAGATCAGGTTTATTTTGTCATGTAAAAACCAGACTCAGTGATCTTCTGGTCAAGGTCTTTGATTATTATCAAAGGTGTTGATAAAATAAATAGAAACAATGGATGGAATTTTTCCATCTAGGACTAAATCCAGTGGCGGGGATGGGGATGGGAGTGTTTTGCACAGTAGAGCCCAACGGGAAAACACACCACACTTTTCATCCCAGCATAATTAATTATGCATCTGGGGAGTTTCGTGCCATCTTCTATGGTGGCCAGGCTTGATGGTACACATCCCATTGTCATATCCAGGTGCCATATTTAAAAGACACCCAATATCAATGACCCACTGTTGAAGAAAGAAGATTGACCTCCTGAAGAAAACAAATGGGTCTCCAGGAACAGTCTGAGGAACCTCCTCGAAGACACTGAAGCTGGAAGACCTACCTGCCAGATGCTCTTTGAGGAAGTGACAAGATAAATTGACCAGGGCAGGGCAGTGGATGTTGTATACACAAAGGGAAATCAGAAACACAAAGGGACTTGGGAGTCATTGTTCAAGATTCTCTTAAGGTTAATGTGCAGGTTCAGTCGGCAGTTAGGAAGGCAAATGCAATGTTAGCATCCATGCCGAGAGGGCTAGAATACAAGAGCAGGGATGTACTCTGAGGCTGTGTAAGGCTCTGGGCAGACCCCATTTGGAATATTGTGAGCAGTTTTGGGCCCCAATTTAAGGAAGGATGTGCCGGCCTTGGAACGGGTCCAGAGGAGGCTCACAAGAATGATCCCTGGAATGAAGAGCTTGTCATATGAGGAACAGTTGAGGACTCTGGGTCTGTAGTCGTTGGAATTTAGAAGGATAAGGGGAGATCTTATTGAAACTTACAGGATATTGTGAGGCTTGGATAGAGTGGATATGGAGAGAATGTTTCCACTAGTAGGAAAAATTAGAACCAGAGGGCACAACCTCAGGCTAAAGAGACGATCCTTTAAAACAGAGATGAGGAGGAATTTCTTCAGCCAGAGTGTGGTGAATCTGTGGAACTCTTTGCCGCAGAAGGCTGTGGAGGCCAAGTCATTGAGTGTCTTTAAGACAGAGATAGATAGGTTCTTGATTAATAGGGGGATCAGGGGTTATGGAGAAAAGGCAGGAGAATGGGGATGAGAAAAATATCTGCCATAATTGAATGGCGGAGCAGACTCAATGGGTCGAGTAGCCTAATTCTGCTTCTGTGTCTTATGGTTTTATGGTAGACATGGACTTTAGTAAAGCCTTCGATAAGGTTCCTCATGACAGGCTGATACAGATGGTGAAGTCATATAGGATCCGAGGTGAACTGCTAAGATGGCTTGGGCATAGAAAGCAGACAGTAGCAGTGGAAGGGTACTTTTCTAACTGGAGGTCTGTGACAAGTGGTGTTCCACAAGGATCAGTGCTGGGGCTTCTGTTGTTTGTAATATATATAAATGATTTGGAGGAAAACGTGGGTCTGAAGAAGGCATATGGCATGCTGGCCTTCATCGGTTGGGCCGTTAAGTATAGGATTTGGAAAATCATGTTGCAGCTGTATAAGGCTTTGATTAGGCCGCATTTGGAGTATTGTGTACAATTCTGGTCGCCACACTACCAGAAGGATGTTGATGCATTGGATAGGGTGCAGAAAAGATTTACCAGGGTGTTGCCTGGTTTGGAGAACATGGACTATGAAGAAAGGTTGAATAAACTTGGATTGTTGGAGGATGAGGGAGGACCTGATAGAGGTTTACAAGATTATGACAGGCTTGGATAGAGTGGATAATCAGAGTCTTTTTCCCAGAGTCGAAGGGTCAATTCCTCGGGGGCATAAGTTGAAAGTGAGGGGGGAAAGTTTAAAAGAGATGCAAGGGGCAAGTTTTTCGCGCAGAGGGTGACGAATGCCTGGAATGCGCTGCCGGAGGTTGTGGTGGAAGCAGATTCTATAACAACTTTCCAAAGGCATCTGGATAGATACATGAATAGGCAGGGAATAGAGGGATATGGACCACGTAGAGGCAAGAAAATATTAGATTGGAGACGCATCTGTGTCAGACAGACTTGGTGGGCCAAAGGGCTTGTTCCTGTGTTGTACTGTTATTTGTTCTTTGCTCCAAAGGCAGCTCTATGCATTCTTCAGTTAAGTCCCAACTTATGCCCACTCTGTTGGTCTAAAATTGTTCTGGACCAGCGGGTTTTTCTGCTGGCGTCACGTAGAATCAGGTGTGGGGTGAAGATTTTGGTTGGGCCTTTATTTGCATTCCATTATCATAGAAATCATAGAAACCCTACAGTGCAGAAAGAGGTCATTTGGCCCATCGCGTCTGCTCCGACCACAATCCCACCCAGGCCCTACCCTCTTATCCCTATATATTTACCCGCTAATCCCTCTAACCTACGCATCTCAGGACACTAAGGGGCAATTTGAGCTTGGCCAATTGACCTAACCCGCACATCTTTGGACTGGGATGCAACATGATTTCATGCCAGCCTCCAGTGGGATTCCCGATCTGCCATGGTGGGCAGCATGGGAAGATCCCGCTGTAAACTTACATTGGCGTGTAACCAACTTTTGAGCCTCTCATCAAATTTCCCCCCCCACCACCAGCCATTGACCGCACTGGCAGAGGCACGGAAGGATCCCGCCCGGTGTTTCCACTTGTATGGAAGAGCATATCCAGAGGCTGTCAATAAAAGATAAACACGAAGAAATCCAATCAAGAATTCAGAAGAAACTTCTTTACCCAAAGAGTGGTGGAAACGTGCAAGTTACTGTCGATGCATTTAAGGGGGGAGCAGACATGTATATGAGGGAGAGGTGAATAAAGGGTCACACTGGTAGATTTAGATGAGGAAAGACAGGAGAGGGCTTGAGTATAACCACGGGCATGGACTGGCTCGGACAAAGAGCCTGTCTCTGTGTCATCTATCCTCCTTAATCCGAGGTAGGATCTCATTGTTGAAAAAGCAAATGCACCAAGGATAGTACGTGGTATGAAATAAAATTAATAGAGCATTCAGGAGGCTGAGGGGAGACTTAATAGAGGTTTATAAAATGATGAAGGGGATAGATAAACGTTCAAAGACTATTTCCTCGGGTGGATGGAGCTATTACAAGGGGGCATAACTATAGGGTTCGTGGTGGGAGATACAGGAAGGATATCAGAGGTAGGTTCTTTATGCAGAGAGTGGTTGGGGTGTGGAATGGACTGCCTGCAGTGATAGTGGAGTCAGACACTTTAGGAACATTTAAGCGGTTATTGGATAGGCACATGGAGCACACCAGGATGATAGGGAGTGGGATAGCTTGATCTTGGTTTCAGATAAAGCTCGGCACAACATCGTGGGCCGAAGGGCCTGTTCTGTGCTGTACTGTTCTTTGTTCTATTCAGTGCATGGAAGTAGGTCAGATTGCTGATCAGAATCATCTTACAGTATTTGGGTTAAATGAATTGAAAAAGAAAATTAAAATTAAATTCCTGATAGCTAAAAATAGTGGGCAGAATTTTCCCAGCCCATTAGGAGAGGTTTGTGGGTGCAATGACCTTAGAAACTGATGTCAGGTTGGGATCCCAATGTGATCCCATCTTCTTCCGACTTTCCCCAAAAGGTAAATGGGGAAACCCCCTTGGATCTATCGGGTAAGTAATTAACTCATTGTTGAGATAGTTAAGATTGTTATGTGGTGCTTTATCACTGGATCTTGGGTTTCCAATCCACAGAACAAGTTTCCTGAGCTGTCAGCAACTTGCCAGGGTCACCAAGTCAAATGCTCAGCCAGAAGAGCTCCCTCAGTGAAACTGACAGGCTGGAAAGGCTTTGCTCAGTTACACTGAAAAGCTTCAGCCATGGCAAGGAGAGAGGCTGCTCTTCACAGCACTTCCCATCCCAGAGAGTGCTTTCTCTGCTTGGCAGGTGTTTGCCAACTACTAGGAAGGCATTTCACCCACAGCACGTCTCTCACTTTCAGTTACAAGGCTAGTATAGGCTAGTAAATGGGATTTGGTGGAAGGTCAGGTGTTTCTCATGTGTTGGTGCAGACATAATGGGCCAAAGGTCCTGTACTGCACTGTATGATTCTATACTTCTCTGGTGCCAGCCTTCACCATGACATGGGAGCAGCTATTGTAGCTCCACCTTCCACCTCTACTGAGGGTCAAGTCGATCACCATCAACAGCAGTAGAGCAACAGCAGCACCTGGAGCACCAGTTCTCCTCTGCTGCATGCCCCTCTATAGGACAGAGGGGATGGACACCAAGATCCAGCTGGAAGCATGCAAGACTCCACAAGTGCTGGCCTACAGGCAGAAGGTCAGCTCCCTTGACATGTATGAGCACCAGTGCCCAGAAGGTAGGTCACTGCTGACACCTGTAGCCTCCTGGAAGAAGACCACATTTCCAGTCGACCTGGTGGGCACACATTACCAGTTGCTGTCAATACCTGTCACTGGAGGGCCACCCCTTCCCCCATCCACCCTCTCCCAACCCATTTCTCTGCCTCACCTGGAGGACTGTGCTCTCTTCTCCTTGAAGGAGAGATTGCAGAGGTGTGAGCATTCGTAAGGACAGAGGAGGGAAGGACATCATTTGTAGAAGATGACTGCGAGGTACGGGTGTGTGATGGAATAGGCTGAGAGAGATGTGAGTGTTGGCTGTTCAGGTGGGATGTGAGGTTTTGATTTTATTTTATTTGACTTATTATTGTCACATTGTGGTGAACCATAGATGGTTACCACTATGGGTACTTGTACATATGTTACTCTTGTTACTGTTGGGGTTAGGGTTTGGGTGTTCCACCTGTTATTATTGTTTATGTGGTACACTCCGTTCGGCTCCGCCTTCTTACAGGGGTATAAAGGTCACTGCTACTTCCTAGTAGCCCTTAGTCTGGGATAATATTGTTAAGTAGTGTGCTCCAATCTTGTTGTGAATAAAAGCCTTTATTCCCGGGTACATCCTAGCCTCCCGTGTGAATCAATCGCGCATCACACATGTATTAGTATACAGTGAAAAGTATTGTTTCTTGCACACTTTACAGACAAAGCTTACCGTATATGGAGAAGGAAAGGAGAGAGTGCAGAATGTAATGTTATAGTCATAGCTAGGGTGCAGAGAAAGATCAACTTAATACAAGGTACTCCATTCAAAAATCTGATGTTCTTGAGTCAGTTGGTGCATGACCTCAGACTTTTGTATCTTTTTCTTGACGGAAAAAGGTGGAAGAGAGTATGTCCAGGATGCGTGGGGTCCTTAATTATGCTGGCTGCTTTTCTGAGGCAGCGGGAAGTGTAGACGGAGTCAATGGATGGGAGGCGGGTTTGAGTGATGGACTGGGCTTCGTTCACAACCTTTTGTAGTTTCTTGCAGTCTTGGGCAGAGCAGGAGATCCCCATTGATGTAGACAAGGGTACGTCCACCACTATGCTTCCGACAGGTGCCTGGAGAGAGAGGAATGAGTGGCGCTCTGCAGGAGAATGCTCAGAAAGATCAGGGTCTTGGCTCCTCAAGTGTTGCGCCACTCACCTTCCCAGCACCCTGAGGCCCCAGATCCTCAGAGAACTGTCTCCAGGTTGGAGGGAACACCCCCCAGCCACTGACTTCCTTGGCCATTTCCATCCACACCTACATGTTTGGAGAGGCTGTCTTCTTTGTCCTGTGCTTAGGGAAGATCATTTTACTGCAGTCCCTTACATCCAGCAGCGGGACTTGCAGGCAAAGTTGAGAGATGCAGGGAGCAGCAATCCCAGCGCTCCTCCACGTTCCTGTGGCTGCTGAGGTTTGGTGAAAACAGGCCTCCCGCAACAGGCAGCTAATCTGTGCTGCCGTTAGAGAAATTTCTATCCATGCCACATCAGGGGAGATTGGGCTGGGTCACTGTCTTCCTCTTCTGGGAGTTCCTGGGTCTTCAGCCTCCCACCATGGGAGTCGGACTTATCATGAGTGCTCAGTGGAAACAGGCACCATCATGGCACTCAAGGCCAGAGAGGTTACCTGAGCTTCTAAAGCTTCTTTTAAAACTTATATTTGATATTCAGAGCTTCTGGATTCAAGGGGACCTCAACATCCCGATCCCTCCCGGATCCAGACCAGGCACAGTTTCTCAGAGGCGGATGTTGGGTGGCAGGTGGCATCAAGATGTGCCCACAGAACTGCAGGTGGCACCTACCGCTTGAGCTATGAAGTTGCCCTATCTCTGAGTCCATTAGCCTTGTTGGATTAGCATCGAAGGGCAGGCATGATTCCAGTTTAAGTGCAGGGACTGTCGAATTTCAGGGGCCACCATTTAAGCTCATGCATGAAAAATTCCACTTGGTCAGGGTATCTATAGAACCCTATTCATCAAGACATCAAAGCCTTCAGGAGAAATAGAAACTTCTGATAAGATTGACATTGTTCAAAATAATTGCAGATTATGCACGCAACTCAATTTACGGTGGAAAATAGCTTTAGGATTCAGTCAAGGTGTTCAAATGTAGACTTGTTTATAAATGCGGCTAGCATTTATTGCCTATCGCTAATTGCCCTTCAGAAGTTGGTGGTGAGCTGCCTTCTTGAACCGCTGCTGTCCCTGTGGCGTATGTACACCCACAATGCTGTTAGGGAGGGATCCATAGCCGGGTATAAGGGTGAACTGAGTGGCCATTTCAGAGTCAATGGGTCTGGAGTCACACATCGGGTGGTCAGGTAAGGACAGCAGATTTCCTTCCCTAAAGATCATTGGTGAACCAGGTAGGTTTTTACTGAGACTAGCTTTTAATTCCAGATTCATTCATTGAATTCAAAGTCTACCAGCTGCTGTGGTGGGATTTGAACACATGTGCCCAGAACATTAGCCGAGGCCTCTAGATTACTAGTCCAGTGGCATTGCCAGTTAGACATAAACTTGTTTCATTCTGAAGTAAGTAAAATGTCACAGTTTAAATATGTACAGTGATTGTAATGTAAACTTATTCAAAAAGACATGACCAAAGTAAAATTAACAGTTTAGATTTGACAGAAATTCTAGAAAAGCTAAAAGGGTTCAACATGGTCACATCACTACGGATAGATGGTATTTATTGCTAAGTGCTCAGCTTAAAGAGGACCATGTTGAGGCACTAGCAACTATTATAACAGAGTCATTTGTCACAGGAGGTCCATATATTCAGGATCAGACAGGGAATATAAACCAATTAGATACACTACCATTCTCTGAATGATAATGGAATTGATTATCAGGAATTCCCTTATAATAATAGGTAAACAAAAACCAACATGGGCTCAGAGGATTGCTTCAACCTCCTTGACCTTTCTGAGGAAGTAACATCCCCAGGGACTGTGGAAAGCATTACTACACATGCCTACTCAATTTCCAAAAGGTATTTCTCAGAGTCCCACAGGGAAGGCCACCAGTCAACCTCAATGCTGTGGAGAGGCAAGGTAAACCTTGGAAACAGACAAGAAACTGGTTAAGGAGATGGAGAACAGTAAGGACAGGTTGGAAGAGTTATGTCAAGTCAGAGAAAAGACTGTAATGACACAGGGCAATGAAGCTAGTCAAGGACCAGAGATGCGTCAAGATGAGCAACAAGGCTAACTCCAAAGTTAACCATTTAAGTTATGAAGAAAAACTGGATAAATTCTAGTTTTGGAACTTGGAAAGGAGGCATCTGAGAAGTGACCCAATGAAGGCATATGGTATAAGATAGTTAATCATATGGAGTGTATATCCACAAATTACTTTTAAATAAATAAGTAAGATAGCACAAGAGGTCACAGTTTCAAATTATAATAATTAGGGGAAGTGTCAAAAGAGGTCTTCCTCACAACACATGGAACAGACTCGCTCATGGAGAAATCTTGAAATAAATCAAGGAATATGAGAGTGCAGGGTGTTTCCGGATGGACGAACTAGGAGTTGAATGCCCCTCCTCATTTGTGAATATCTTGTGACCCTGTATATTCGAAGTCAATCAGAAAGGTGATTCACATACCATCAAGATTCCAGTGACAACATTGTAAGGCGGTATTTTGTTTCAGGCCAGGAGGGGGCAGTGTTATGGTAGTACAAATAAGTTTACGATATTTTTTAAAACATGTTTGACTGTCAATGTTCTGTAAAATCGAATCCATCCCAGCCCAGGAGATGTTAACACTTAATCCAAAATCACTTCTTCAGCTGCACCCCAATATAATCATAGAATTTTACAGCAGCGAGGGAGGTCGTTCGACCCATCATTCTGTTCCGGCTCTTTGAAAGAGTTACCCAATTAATCCACCTTTCCCCAAAGTCCTGCAAATGTTTCCTTTTCAAGGATATATCCTGCTCCCTTTTGATAGTTACTATTGAATCTATTTCCACCACCCTTTATGATAGTGTAGGTCACAAGATAGTGAAGTACACAAGAAACAGGAGCAGGAGGAGATCATATGGCCCCTTGAGCCTGTTCCACCTGTTAATATGATAATGGCTGGTCATCTTCACTTTCCTGCCCGCTGCCTTTATCCTTTAATTCTCTGAGTGACCAAAAATTTGTCTATCCCAGATTTAAATGTATTCAATGCCGGAACACCCACAGCTCTTGGAGATGGAGCATTCCAAAGATTCACAATGCTTTGAGTCAGGTAACTAAAGTTTTTTTAAAGTATATTTATCAGTGTCACAAGTAGGCTTACATTAACACTGCAATGAAGTTAGCGTGAAAATCCCCCAGTCACCACATTCTAGCATCTGTTCGGGTACGCTGTGGGAGAATTTAGCATGGCCAATGCACCTAACCAGCATGTCTTTCAGACTGTGGGAGAAAACCAGAGCACCCAGAGGAAACCCACGCAGACACAGGGCAAACATGCAGACTCCACACAGATAGTGACCCAACCCAGAGATTGAACCCGGGTCCCTAGCACTGTGAGGCAGCAGTGCTAACCACTGTGCCACTGTGCTGCCTCTATATTTGAGTGCTAAATGATCATCCCCTTATCCTGAGAATGTTCCCCCATGTTTTAGATTCTCCAACCAATATAAACAATCTCTCAGCTTCCAACCTATCAAACCCTTCAGAATATTGTATGTTTCAACAAGATCACTTTTCATTCTTCTAAACTCCAGAGAATATAGGCCCCATTTACTCAGCCTCTCACCATAGTACATCTTCTATCCTGGAGATCAGTTTAGTGAACTTCGCTGTACTGCCTCCAATAAAGGAATATCCCCCATGTCTGCGTGGGTTCCTCTGGTTTTGTCCCACAGTCCAAAAATGTGAACGTTAGGTGGCTTAGCCATGGTAAATACATGGGATTATGGGGATAGGGTGGAGGGGAAGGCTAGGGTGGGGTGGTCTTTTGGAGACTTCTTTAGTCCTGTACTCCAATCCCCTTGCAATAAAAGCCAACATGCCATATACTTTCCTCATTCCTTGCTGTACCTGCATGATAAATTTCTCCATTCCTTGTACAATCTCACCCCAGTCTCCTTGCACATCAACACTTTACAAGTTTCACATCTTTTTTTAAATATCCTGCTTTTCTATTCTTACGACCAAAGTGAGTAACTTCACACTCCCCGGCATTATGCTCCATCTGCCATCTTGTTGCCCGCTCACTTAACCAGCCTATCTCTCTTTGAAACCTCTCGGTGCCATCCCCAGAGCTTTTCCAGCTAGTTTCACATCTTCAGCAAACTTAGATACATTACTCTCTTTCTCTTCATCTAAATAATTAATATAGACTGTAAATAACTGAAGGCCCAGCACAGATCCTTGCTGCACTCCATTAGTCACTGCCTGCCAACTTGAAAATACTCCATTTGTGCCCACTCTCTACTCCCTGTCTGTTAAACAATTCTCTATCCATGATCAAAGCAACTCGTTACCAACTGACCTGCCAGTGGAAAGCACTTCTCCATATTTCCTGAATGAAAAACTCTCATAAAACTGAACATCTTTCTTAAATCTCCTTTTAGCCTTCACTGCATAAAGGAGAACCATCTCCTCCACAGGGGTGATGGTGCACTGGTATTCTCACTAGATTAGTAATCCAACAACCTAGGGTAATGCTCTGGGTTCAAATCCTACCACATCAGAAAATCTCCATTACAAAGGAGGAAGTGTTAGGTTTGTTAGAGAATATAAAGACTGACAAATCCCCAGGGCCTGATGGAATCTATCCAAGGCTGCTCAGGGAGACGAGAGGTGAAATCGTTGGGCCTCTGACGCAAATCTTTGTCTCGTCACTGGACACAGGTGAGGTCCCAGAGGATTGGAGGATAGCCAATGTGGTCCCGTTATTTAAGAAGGGTAGGAAGGATAACCCGGGTAATTATAGGCCGGTGAGCTTGACGTCCGTGGTGGGGAAGTTGTTGGAGAAGATTCTTAAAGATAGGATGTATGCGCATTTAGAAAGGAATAAACTCATTAACGATAGTCAACATGGTTTTGTGAGAGGGAGGTCATGCCTCACTAACCTGGTGGTGTTTTTTGAAGAAGTGACCAAAATGGTTGACGAAGGAAGGGCCGTGGATGTTGTCTATATGGACTTTAGTAAAGCGTTTGACAAAGTCCCTCATGGTAGGCTAGTGAAAAAGGTTGGATCCCATGGGATAAAGGGGGAGGTGGCTAGATGGGTGGAGAACTGGCTTGGTCATAGAAGACAGAGGGTGGTAGTGGAAGGGTCTTTTTCCGGCTGGAGGCCTGTGACTAGTGGTGTACCGCAGGGCTCTGTATTGGGACCTCTGCTGTTTGTGATTTATATAAATGATCTGGAAGAAGGAGTAACTGGGGTGATCAGTAAGTTTGCGGACGACACAAAACTGGCAGGACTTGCAGATAGTGAGGAACATTGTCAGAGGCTACAGAAGGATATAGATAGGCTGGAAATTTGGGCAAGGAAATGGCAGATGGAGTTCAATCCTGATAAATGCGAAGTGATGCATTTTGGTGGGAATAATGTAGGGAGGAGCTACACGATAAATGGAAGAACCATAAAGGGTGTAGAGACGCAGAGGGACCTGGGTGTGCAAGTCCACAGATCTTTGAAGGTGACGTCACAGGTGGAGAAGGTGGTGAAGAAGGCATATGGCATGCTTGCCTTTATAGGACGGGGCATAGAGTATAAAAGTTGGGGTCTGATGTTGCAGATGTATAGAACGTTGGTTCGGCCGCATTTGGAATACTGCGTCCAGTTCTGGTCGCCACACTACCAGAAGGACGTGGAGGCTTTGGAGAGAGTACAGAGGAGGTTTACCAGGATGTTGCCTGGTATGGAGGGGCTTGGTTATGAGGAGAGATTGGGGAAACTGGGGTTGTTCTCCTTGGAAAGACGGAGGATGAGGGGAGACTTAATAGAGGTGTATAAAATTATGAAAGGCATGGATAGGGTGAACGGTGGGAAGCTTTTCCCCGGGTCGGTGGTGACGTTCACGAGGGGTCATAGGTTCAAGGTGAAGGGGGGGAGGTTTAACACAGATATCAGAAGGACATATTTCACACAGAGGGTCGTGGGGGCCTGGAATGTGTTGCCGGGCAAGGTGGTGGAGGCGGACACACTGGGAACGTTTAAGACTTATCTAGACAGCTATATGAACGGAGTGGGAATGGAGGGATACAAAAGAGTGGTCTAGTTTGGACCAGGGAGCGGCGCGGGCTAATTGTTCCTTGTTTCTCGTTTCAAGGCTTCATTCTATGATCATCTTGCTGGTGCCAGTACAGAGCGAGACTGCGGATAGTTGGGAACCTGTCTCGGGGGCAGGGAATTCATATGGTGTTCGTGGAAGTGGAAATGACTAGGGTTGGGAAGCATTTTCCGATCAGGGCCATTGTGATCTCCTGGACTCGTTTCGATTGCCTCAGGGGGTCGTAGAGGAATTTCCCAGATTTTATTTTCCCCATATTGGCCCTGGGGTTTTTCACTCTGGGTTTTCGCCTCTCCCTGGAGATCACATGGTCTGGAATGGGGGGGGTGGGGGTGAGTTAATAGGTTGTAATGAACAAAGCATCGTAGCTGTGAGGGACAGCTCGGTGGATAGGATATTGGTATGCAGATAGGCTGGAAAATTGGGCGGGGATCCTGGATTCAGGATTCAATCCTGGACCGGGGAGCGGCGCGGGCTTGGAGGGCCGAAGGGCCTGTTCCTGTGCTGTATTGTTCTTTGTTCTTTGATCAGATGGTGAAATTTGAATTCAATACAAATCTAGGATTAAACGTTTAATGTTGTAAGAACCAATCTGGTTCACTAATATCCTTTTGGCAAGGAAATCTGCCATCCTTACCTAGTCAGGCCTACATGTGGTTGACTCTTAACTGCTCTCTGAATTGGCCGAGCAAACCATTCAGTTCAAGGGCAATTAGGGATGGGCAATAACTGCTGGCTGATGCCCACATCCTATGAATGAAGTAAGAAAAAAAAGCAAGTTCCTTATTATTCTGGTAAACTTCTCTGCAAAGTGTAAAACAAAGTATGCATTTTCTATCCACTTATTTTAGGATCAAACATTCACTCCCGTGGTAGTACAGAACTTGGGTATTGTTGAAAACAGACATAGTGTTGAAATTATTCACCTTGCACTCATCAGGACAGATGCAAGAATGCCAAATTTCAAAGGGAGTAAGAGTTTATACTGTGTAAGAAGAGGGTGCTGATTCATCCACTCTGATTAGCCAAGGCATTTCCAAGAAGACCAATTGCTCGCCCAGGCTGTTTAACTTTAAAACAGCACAAAGCTGTATTATATCCCTTTTGCCAGCAGAGGACAGATTCCTATGTATGAATATGTGATAACCCCCATCAGGTCCATGGGGAATCATTGATTCATCTCCGTGTGTGAGTTTCCCTGGTAACATGCAGTGGCCTGCCCAGCTGCAACACATTACCTGAGCCTTTTATAAGGTAGGCCCACGACTGGGCCTGCTGAATGGTAGTCCCAGGCAGTGTGTGTACACCATGGTAGGGGTTTTACTTTGCATTCTGTATTAAACTATGTTCCTTTCCAGTTGAGCTTCCTGAGTCATTACAGAATATATGTGGTGTCTAACAATAATTGGTGAGCCACATTAATTCTTAATTGTAATTCTTAATTGTAATTCTTAGTACACTTGGTATTTTTCAGCAAGTGCTGTCGAATTACGGAATCACATCGAACATTAGACTGGTTTTGTCAGTAGAGGCTGGTTGAGTAGAGTTAGTACTCTGCTTACTATGAACAGCTAAAGGGACGTGCTGCTTGATATGATCCCCCAGTCATTGGAACGTATGACCCATATGTCTAGCATTGCGGTGCCACTGAAATTCATATATTACATTACTCATACATGTGCTGATCAGTTTGGTTTGATGGCAGCGTCCTGTTGGCAGAAAATACCACTTGTGTTACTACAGCTCTGTAGCAACATGAAATGGCTAGCTTCACTTGTTGCTCAAATGCTTGAGATACTTTATTGATCCAGGGTAATCTGAGGTAAACGAGGCACTTTTCAGGTTCGAATGTGATGGCCTTAGGCCCACTTGTGTGTTTGTACAAAGTGAGCAATGATCTGATCAGGGGATAGCCATCATCCCACTGGATGGCCACGTTTCAGCATCAAGTTTACACCGTGACCAAAAGGCTCAGACCCTATTTATGAGATTGTCGATAAAACCAATCTTACAGCGCGTGAAGCTGTAGAAATCCCAACACGTATGTTGATCAATCTGGTAGGATTGTGGCAGACAGTAGTAGGGGTGGCACGGTGGTTAGCAGTGCTGCAGCACAACTCCAGGGACCCGGGTTCAATTCCCGGCTCGGATCACTGTCTGTGTGGAGTTTGTACGTTCTCCCCGTGTCTGTGTGGGTTTCCTCCGGGTGCTCTGGTTTCCTCCCACAGTCCGAAGATATGTGGGTTTGGTTGATTGGCCATGATAATTTGCCCCTTAGTGTCCCGGGATGCGTAGGTTAGAGGGATTAGCGGGGAAATATGTGGGGGTAGGGGCTGGGTGGGATTGTTGTCGGTGCAGGCTTGATGGGCTGAATGGCCTCCTTCTGCACTTTAGGGATTCTATGGAGTCTATGATTCTAACTCATTAGCTGATTTCTCAATTGGCACACTGAGGAAAGGGAGCTGATTAGACTTCTCAATTTCAAAGGTGAATTTGAGCATGGTTTGGAGTACATTACACCCAGCTGCAGATCCAATTATAGCAAATGCATCATCTACATATCAGAAAAAATATGCAAGGAGTAGGAGGTTGGGGTCATTCCATTCGAAACTTGTTTCTCATGAAAACCAACAAAGATGTGAGCAAGAGCTGGGCCTAGAGGGGACTTCATGGCAACACCACCTACTTGGGCAGATATGGTGTCATTAAAACTGAATCCAACTACGTGAGTTGCTAAGCTCATAAGTTCAATGAATATAGATTCAGAAAATGGCAGGGTGACATGGCAATCTAGATTTGCATTTATATAGCGCCTTATTGCATTTTAAAGTACCTGAAATATAATAAACAGCTTTGAAATGCAATAATTATTGATCTGGGATTGACAGGGGTTTTAATTGCAAACTGTGAGTGTTTGTTGTCATTGCACTTCTGAATCTGGGCGTAACATCAGGATTTAACAGACGTACAGTCAATCGCAAAAATTCTGAAGTTGCCATCTGTCACTCAGTGCTCTGCCACAGATTGCACTGTGGATCCCCTCCAATTGATCCGGCAAGAACCTGCGCTTTTCCACTTTAATATTGCTGTTAGAAACCACTTCAAAAAAAATAAGCCTTGCTCAATGTGATGTCATTGTGTTTTTAACAGTGATATGTGTAATAAATACTGCAGAACAACTGAAGAAATGATTCCATATTTGTGGAATGTTGTTAAATGTCTCCATTATGATTAATTACAAGCATTTGAAATGATACGTATACTTTTGAAAAGTTTATATCCGATACTTCAGATTTTACCTCAATCACGTGTAATTTTCAATCCATTCTTAGCTTTCTGTAAATTTTACTGAGATTTCATTAATAATGCTTTTGATTTCCAGGTTTGATGACAGTGAGAATCCTTTAATGTGATTGGCTGCTTGGACATCCCTGCAACTCAACTCTCCATTAAGTTAATTAGCCATTAGTCCACAAGGGACCATAACCATCTGCTGTGTTGGAGGGAGAAAGGTGATTATATAGCTTAAAGGGCACCACACCTCATCAAGTATGGTCAAGGCAAGGAGGCAAGCTTCCATGAATTACCACACCAGAATGGGAAATTAACCCAAGCCATTGATATCATTCTGCACCACATTCCAGCCATCTAAGCTCAGTGACTCCCAATTCCCATTAAACATGGGAGGCACGGTGATTAACACTGCTGCCTCACAGTGCCAGGGATTGGGTCACTGTCTGTGCGGAGTCTGCATGTTTCCCCTGTGTCTGCGTGGGTTTCCTCCGGGTGATCCAGTTTCCTCCCACAGTCTGAAAGACGTGCTGGTTCTGTGCATTGGCCATGCTAAATTCTCCCTCAGTGTACACGAACAACCACCGGAGTGTGGCAACTAGGGGGTTTTCACAGTAACTTCATTGCAGTGTTAATGTAAGCCTACTTGTGACACTAATAAATAAACTTTAAACTAAACATAGACAGAGTTAATCGAACAAACAAGTCTTTGTTGGTTTGGGCATGTGTATAGGATGGAAGATGGTTGCATCCCCCAAGATATGTTTTTTGGGCAGAGAGCGCACCCAAGAGGACACAAAACGTTCCAAATCAAGAATGCTGTCACAAGAAATATGAAAGTTCTCAACATCAATCATGACAAGTGGGAAACCCTAGGTGGCGAAGGGTGCAAAAGGCAGCATCAGCTATGGGCAGGAATTCGCCACCACGCAGCAGATGGTTTCAGAAAATCCAAGAAGACGAGAGCCCTGCAGAAGACAGCAGAGGTCATTGCACTCCACCGGCAAGGGACAACGTCATGTTTGGCACTTTGGCTTATCTTTCCAGAACCAGCTTGTTCAGCCGTCAAACTAGGTGCAGCAGACTATCTGACCTGACCTCACCAAAGCTCTGAGGCTGCATTTCCATTATCTCTCACAAGTGGAAGGATGCCAATCAGAGAGAGGTACAGTCCTGGAGATTTCTTTGAAGCTGCTGACTGCAAAATCCAGACAATGTTACATCGGCACAGTTATCTTGCACACAACAAATGGCATTGAGGTGAGTGAGCCAATAACGTATTCTTGACGGCATTCAGACTTCCCAATTGCCATAGTTTTAAACTGACAGTATTTTTTTTATTTGTTCTATGGGACATGGGCGTCGCTGGCTGGCCAGCATTTATTGCCCATCCCTAGTTGCCAGAGAACAGTTGAGAGTCAACCATATTGTTGTGGCTCTGGAGTTGCATGTAGGCCAGACCAGGTAAGGGTGGCAGATTTCCTTCCCTAAAGGACATTAGTGAACTAGATGGGTTTTTATGACAATCGACAATGGCATCATGGTCATTGGTAGATTCTTAATTCCAGATATTTGTTGGATTCAAATGCCACCATCTTGATTGAGTTTCGGAGCCAGGAGGTCATGTTGCAGCTGTACGAAACTCTGGTGCGGCCGCACTTGGAGTATTGCGTACAGTTCTGATCGCCGTATTATAGGAAGGATGTGGAAGCATTGGAAAGAGTGCAGAGGAGATTTACTAGGATGGTGCGTGGTATGGTGGGAAGGTCTTATGAGGAAAGGCTGAGGGACTTGAGGTTGTTTTCGTTAGAGAGAAGAAGGTTAAGAGGTGACTTAATAGAGGCATACAAGATGATCAGAGGATTAGATAGGGTGGATAGTGAGAGCCTTTTTCCTCGGATGGTGATAGCTAGCACGAGGGGACATAACTTTAAATTGAGGGGTGATAGATATAGGATAGATGTCAGAGGTGGGTTCTTCACTCAGAGTGTAGTAAGGGCGTGGAATGGCCTGCCTGCAACAGTAGTGGACTCGCCAACATTAAGGGCATTCAAATGGTCATTGGATAAACATATGGATGATATTGGAATAGTGTAGGTTAGATGGGCTTTAGATTGGTTTCGCTGGTCGGCGCAACATCGAGGGCTGAAGGGCCTGTATTGCGTTGTTATGTTCTATATCTGCTGTGGCGGGATTTGAACCTGGGTCCCCAGAACATTAGCTGAGTTTCTGGATTAATAGTCTAGCGACAATACCACTAGACCATCGCTTCCCCTGAGGGAGGTGATCAACCAAGATGAGCATTTCTGGTATTTGTCAAGAAGAAAACCAGCCTTTATCACAGGAACTGGGAAGTTATCGTTATTAACCAATCAGATCAGCTGTGTGCAGAATTGGATTTTGTCAGAACCAATCAGATTAATCAGAGGATAGCACTGAAAGCTGATTTGTTGGAAGCTGTAACTGCAGCCTGTCACCACTAATCAGTGCAGAGCAATATTTAACCCATTTCAAAAAGGTTGGCACACTAAGACAGAGAAACTAAAAGCAGGAATAGGCCATTTGGACCTTCGAACCTGCTCTGCCATTCATTATGTTCATGGCTGATCATCAAATTCAAAACCCTGAACCCTCTTTAGCCCCGAGAGCTATATCTAATTTCTTCTTGAAACCACGCAACGTTTTGGCCTCAACTACTTCCTGTGGTAGTGAATTCCACACATTCACCACCCCCTGGGTGAAGAAATTTTTCCTCACCTCAGTTCTAAAAGGTTTACCCCTTATCCTCAAACTGTGACCCCTAGTTCTGGACTCCCCCACCATTGGGAACATTCTTTCTGAATCTATCCTGTCTAACCCTCTTAGAATTTTATAAGTTTCTACGAGATCCCCTCTCACTCTTCTAAACTCCAGTGAATATAATCCTAATACATCAAGTATTTGTTTGTTACTGTTAGCAGCAGTCATTTCAAGCTTCATGTGTTTTAAAGTTTTAAAAACAGGAAATGTTGAAGGTTGAAGAACATATAAAATGATACGGTCCCGATGGTTCTCCCTTGTTCTGGTGTATGCTTGCCTCATATTTAATCAGAGTTCAGAGGATGTCCGAGAATGACATTAGGACTTGGAGGTGCTGGTTCTGGAACTTGCACTCTAGTTTTCAAATGGCCATACTCGGGGTGGGGGTGGGAGGGGGGGAGGCAGTTGAGTCTGCTTCAATTATGGCTGTGACTAAAAGAGAGTCATCTGGGTTACAACTTCCCGTGATCTTGGTCCCCAAAGAGACATTTCTGAAAACCATGATACAAACTACACTTGAAAAGGACATCATTGGCTGTGAAGCAATTTGGGGAATCCAACGATTGTGAAAGCTGATAACTCGACCTCTTCTTTCTTTCTAGATGGGGATGACAGCACAACTATAGTGCCTTAGCTCCTTCCCTGCTGAAGAGGCCAGAAAGTCTGCCTTAAATGTCATGTGGTTTCCCTTCCCTCCTTCTCCGATCAACACTATCTAAAGGAAAATAACTGGTTATTTTCCTCGCTGTTTGTGGGATCCCATTGTGTGCAAAATGGCTGCCATTTTTACCCACATAACAACCAGCCCGCAAACAAAGAGGTGGGAGGGTTTCAGTAGCAGAAGAGCTGAGGCGGGGTGGGGAGAGTTGATGTAATTGAGGTGGAAATAGGCAGTCTTAGTGAAGCCTATTTAACTCATCCCAGGGTCAAGTATGTCACAGAGGTTGTGAATAATCTGGTCCAGCCTCAGGCTGTTGCCTGAGAGAGAGGGTCAGAATTGGTGGGAAAGGAGTTTATGAGGCGGCCAAAAGAAATTGTTTCAATCTTCCCGATATTTGATTGGTGGAAATTTCCGCTCATCCTGTACTGGATTTAAGACAAGCAGAAGATGGCAATTCCCTCAGAATGATTAGACAGATAACAATTGAACCAGGTGAGTGCAGTCACAGCCAGAGTCAATGGAACAGGATGATGTGATCAACTGTATCAATGGCGACAGGCAGGTTGAGTGGCACATAGAGGGATAGTTTGCCCCTGTCACAATCATGTAGAATGTCATTTGTGACTTTGATAAGAGCCACTTTGGAGCTATGGTAGGGATGGAAACCTGATCGGAGACATTCAAACACAAAGTGTTTGGAAAGATGGCACGAATTTTGGAGGTAGCGACACATTCCCGGGCTTTGGAAAGGAAGGAGAGGTTGGAGATGGAGTGGTAGTTTATAAACTGGGAGGGGATTGAAGGTAGGCTTTTGAGGAGGGGTGATAATCGCAGATTTGAAGGAGAAAGGAACAGAATCCAAGCGGAAAGAGCCATTAACAATGTCAGCTCACATGGGAGCGAGGAAGCGGTTGGCTGGTCAACGCTTAAATGGGAATAAGGTCAAAAGAACAGGAAATTGGTCTAATGGAGAAGATAAACTCAGCGAGGGCATGAGGGGAAGTAAATAAGGAATTAGAGAAAGATGCTACGGTGGCAAAGTGGTTAGCACTGCTGCCTCGCAGCGCCAGGGACCCAGGCTCAATTCCGGCCTCAGGTGACTGTCTGAGCAGGGTTTGCGCGTTCTCCCAGTGTCTGCGTGGGTTTCCTCCGGGTGCTCTGGTTTCCTCCCACAGCCCAAAGATGTGTGGGTTAGGTTGATGCCGGCATTGGACTAGGGTGGGCACGGTGAAGGAGCAGCGCTTCGAAAGCTCGTGATACTAAATAAACCTGTTGGACTTTAACTTGGTGTTGCAAGACTTCTTATCTTGCCCCTTTGTGTCAGGGATTAGTTGGGTAAAAATCGAGGGTTACAGAGATAGGGTCTGCGTGGGATTGTTGTCGGTGCAGACTCGATGGGCCAAAGGCCTCCTTCTGCACTGTAGGGATTTTATGCTTCTATGATGCGAGGCTAAGGCAGGGAGGAGCCTTAGAAGAACTTCAGCCTGGTAGGCTAGGAAGGAGGGAAGTTGCAGAGGCTATTGATCTGATCGTCTTAATCCTGTTGACAAAGAAATCTATGTGCTCTTCACACTTATAGTTGAAGCTGTTCAATACTCATTCCTTTGATACTTAGTTACTAGTCGCCAAACTAGTTTGGACAAAGTCAAAGTTGACATAATTGTAACATAAAAAGAGATCCCAACATCATTTGGGGATTTAACCATGTTTGCATTTTAATATATCTGTGTACTATCTAATAAGAGGGGAAAACTGGCTAAACATTCTGTATTGGTGTGTATGGTCACAGGTTTTTAACAAAATAATCATGTTGAGGTCTGATATGGTCTATAAAGTAGGATTGGCTGCCAAGGCCTCTCCAAAAGTGCAATGTTTACATAGTGATATTGACATGACCTATACAAGTCTATTTAGCTGGCAAAATGGAGAAGATGAAAGCAACAAACATTAAAACATTAAAGTAGGGGCTTGGGGTGGTTAACAATTATGCTTAAAAAGGTGTAACAACAATAGTATACTGCAAGAGGGGAGGTGATGGCCTAGTGGTATTATCACTAGACTATAGTCGAGAAACTCAGCTAATGTTCTGGGGACCTGGGTTTGAATTCCGCCACGGCAGATGGTGGAATTTCAATTCAATACAAAAAAAATCTGGAATTAAAAGTCTAATGATGACTATGAAACTATTGTCGATTGCCGGAAAAACCCATCTGGTTCACTAATGTCCTTTAGGGGAGGAAATCTGCTGTCCTTACCCAGTCTGGCCTACATGTGATTCCAGAGCCATGGCAATTTGGTTGACTCTCAACTGCCCTCCAAGAGCAACTAGGGATGGGCAATAAATGCCGGTCGGCCAGCGACGTTCATGTCCCATGAATGAATTTTTTTTTAAATTGTAAGTTATATCCTCTGCAGCAAAAAAAATATGCTTCTGCCTGTGAATTTCATCTGCTTGAGAAAATATGTGTCTGTGAAGGGAACTGAAAGACAAGCTAGATGACACATGCTCAAGGGGTCGGTCCCAAAATTATTTGAAATGAAGTAATTGTGCAAGATGCACAGTAAGTGGCCACGATGCCAATTAAAGCTGGTCAGCAAAAGTCCAATTTAAAGCAAAAACCTAAACCATGAATAGATGTACTATTTCATGAGGTGCAAATGCTTTGCTTTAAGTTGTCATACAACAATCAGCCTATTCATTATGATGCCAAACCAAAGCAGGTCCTGAAACCAGTGGTACCCTGGGGATTGCTAGGCCAAATGGGCAATAGAAAATGAAACTGCTGCAGGATATTGTGTGCAACTTGTAAGTTTCCCAGCATGCAATGCATGCTCTGGCATCACTTGAAGTGTATAAAATGTCTTCATCTTTTGATGATTTGATTTGATTTATTGTCACATGTATTGGGATACAATGAAAATATTGTTTCTTGTGCGTTATTCAGACGAAACATACCGTTCATGGAGTACACAGGAGAGAAGGAAAGGAGACGGTGCAAAACATAGTGTTCCAGTCAGAGCTAGGGTGTAGAGAAAGATCAGTTTAATATATGGTAGGTCCATTCAATAGTCTGATGGCAGCAGGGAAGATCTTGCTATTCTTGAGTCAATTGATTTTTGCTTTAACCAAATGACTGAAAGAATTTGACAACAGTAGTTCCAAAGCATTATGTCACAATCGATTATATTTGTTAGTAAATGTTATTTCCTTTAATAAACTACTCAAACACTTGTGAGGGCAGTGTGATTAGCAGAAACTGTGATTTATTTGTTGGTGGTTAGAAAACACAGGGAGATTGTTTCTTGATAAAATATATTTTTAGTTGCTCCCCTCCTTGTTTTGGTTATATATTTTAGTTCCAGGAATGATGACCTTCAGTCGAAAGATTGGAGAAGATGGAATTGTTCTCCATGGAGAAGTAAGGTTTAAAGGATATTTACTAGAGGTATTCAAAATCATGAGGGGTCAGGTCAGAGCAGATAAGGAAACCGTCCCTCCATCATAAGGTTAGATGTGGAGATATTTGCTGATGATTCCACAACAGTCAGCACCATCCATGACTCCTCAGGTACAAAAGTAGTTATGTCCATGCACAGCAAGGCCTGGATAACCTTCAGGCTGAGACTGATAAGTGGCAAGTTACATTCAGACCACAGAATTGCCAAGCAATGACCACTCAAAGCAAGGGAGATTCCAATCATTTCCCCTTGACAATGAATGGCATTATCATTACTGAATCCCTGCAATCAACATCCTGGGAGTTACCTCTGATCAGAAACGGTACTGCACCAGCCATACATGCGGGGGAGGCAATGGCCAGTGGTCTTACTGTTCGACTGTTAATCCAGAAACTCAGCTGATGTTCTGAGGACCGGGGTTCGAATCCCGCCATGACAGATGATGGAATTTGAATTCAATTTAAAAAATCTGGAATTAAGAATCTACCGATGACCATGAAACCATTGTTGATTGTTGGAAAAATCCATCTGGTTCACTAATGTCCTTTAGGGAAGGAAATCTGCCGTCCTTACCTCGTCTGGCCTACATGTGATTCCAGAGCCACAGCAATGTGGTTGACTCTCAACTGCCCTCTAAGGGCAACTAGGGATGGGCAATAAATACTGGCCAGCCAGTGATGCCCATGTCCCATGAATGAATAATAATGAATAATACAAATACAGTGGCTACAGAGCAGGTCTGAGGCTAGGAATCCTGTGGCAAATAATTCACTTTTTTGTTCCTTCTGGTGTTGGGGCCTAAATGTTTTCTCAATTTGAAAAAATGGTGATGCACTGGTTAGTTAGGAGTGTAATTTAGCCATCTGTTCTGGATGCATTGATTGTCCTGTTGTTGTCCTTGTTTAAGCTCCTATAACTCTTTTCCATGGCTGGTAACTGTTCAGTAATAAGCGAAGTATATGCTTTCACTTCCTCAATAAAATTTAAATCTTCCAGCCTAACTACTTCCATTGGTCTTCTTAATAGCTCGTCTGCTATTGTTTGGTACATCCTTTGAACATACTCAGTATGTTCAAAGAACATATCCCATGAGTCTCGGTCTAAAATGTTGAATTCTAGGTGGCATTTTTGTAATTTCCTTTAAGTTAAGAAGAGTAACCAAAGGTCTGTGATCAGTTTCAATTTTAAACTTTAAACCCATGACATAATTAGAGAACATCTCACAGGCCGATGTGGTTCTTTCCCAATGGTTGCATACCTTTTTTCTGTTTCCATGAGAGATTGTGAGGCATAATAAACTGAACTTCTTTACCTATCTTCTTGAACTTGAAACAGCAATATGCCCAAGCTTGAAGATGATATTCGCGCTGTTACAATTGCTGGTGACGTGGGTGGATTTTGTGCATTGTTGACTTGGCCAATTGAGTCAAGTCCACACAAATTCAGATTTAACCATTAGGCTTTAGCACTGTGACTATTCCAGAACATCACTTTAACAGCATGGTCACTGCAGAGATGACCCCTTGCTGTAACATGTGTTCTATCTCACTTTTGATTTTGTCCAAGAGTGAGTGAGTGACCTTACTCGTTGTGAAGAGGAATAACCTTATGGTTACATGATATTCTGTCTGCAGGTTTCCTAAATCTGAAAGTAGAGATAGAAGTTCTTTTCTAAATACATTACCGGACTACTCATCAGCAGTTTCATCAACTTGTAAATCAGACTCAATTGCAAACGTTATTTTCTGCTCAGTTCTGATGACTCCTAGTTCTGTATAACACACAGGGGTTCAATAATGCCTTTATCCTTGTATCTTAATCTCGCCATGTGTTGGCTCACAACTTTCAGCGTACTCCCTCCTGAATCTTGCAACAGAATGGAGAATGAATGTAATGTGTAATAATATTTTCAAACAACTCTGCTTCATCAGATAATACTGAAACATGTGTGCCTGTACCTGGCTTGAATTCTGTGGGTTGACCATCTAATTTAATGCTCCAATAATAATTTTCTCTTTGTTAGCTTCTCCCAGGAAGGTAATTTGATTTTTCTGTGGCTCTTCCACTCCTTGGATCTGACTTGACCTTGTTATTTTCTCTTTCTTCCTGCAAGCTACATGTATTTTAGATCAGCAGACAATTTTAAAATGTCCTAACTTTCCACCGTTGTGGGGCTCTGCTCCCCCTGCTGGGCATTCTTCCCTCTTAGAACATAGAACATAGAACAGTACAGCACAGGAACAGGCCCTTCGGCCCATGATGTTGTGTCGAACATGACACTAAATTAAACTAACCCCTTCTGCCTACCCTTGGTCCATTTCCCTCTATTCCTTGCATATTCATGAGTTTAACTAAAATCCCCTGAAATGCCCCTATCATGTCTGCCTGCACCACCACCCCTGGTGACGCGGTCCAGACACCTACCACTTTCTATGTAAAAAACTTCCCCTCACGACTCCTTTGAACTTACCCACTCTCACTTTAAGTGCATGTCCTCTAGGATTAGACATTTCAACTCTGGGTAAAAGATTCTGATTGTCAACCCTATCAATGCCTCTCATAATTTTATAGACTTCTATCAGGTCTCCCCTCAGTCTCCATTGCTTCAGAGAAAACAATCCTAGTTTGTCCCGCCTCTCCTTATAGCTCATATCCTCTATCTAGGCAGCATCCTGGTAAACCTCTTCTGCACCCTCTCCATCCTTCCTGTAATGTGCCAGAATTGAATGCAATACTCGAAGTGTGGCCTAACTAAAGTTTTATAAAGCTTCAACATGACATCCTGACTTTTGTACTCAATTCCCCAACCAATAAAGGCAAGCATGCTATATGTCTTCTTTACCACTCTATCTACTTGTGTGGTCACTTTCAGGGAGCTATAGACTTGAACCCCAAGATCTCTCTCGTGCAGGTTATTCATAGAAACATTGAATCCCTACAGTGCAGAAAGAGACCATTCGGCCCATCGAGCTTGCACCGACATCAATCCCACCCAGGCCCTATCCCCGTAACTCCACGTATTTACCCTGCTAATGCCCCTGACACTAAGGGGCAATTTAGCATGGCCAATCCATCTAACCCGCATATCCTTGGAATGTGGGAGGAAACTGGAGCATCCGGAGGAAACCCACGCAGACACGGGGAGAATGTGCAAACTCCACACAGACAAGTCACCCAAGGCTGGAATTGAACAGGGGTCCATGGCACTGTGAGGTAGCAGTGTTAACCACTGTGCCACCATGCCACCCATGGTGCCTGCTACATAGACAGCATTTCAAGATGGTTCTTTTCCCTGATTTCATTTCAAGGCTCTTACTTCAATGCCTTTCTCTTTTCTGTTAGACACCCATTCTGTTCGAGGGATATTACTTTCCCCACGAACAACAGTTCTGTATTGCTTCTCCAGCTTGGTCTATCACACTATCTGTACTGCCTTTGTGAGAGATAAGTCTTCCCTCATCTGCAAGAGATCTGATAGGGTTTAATCTAAGATCTTAACTACGATACAATTGCATTTTAATTCCTCTCTGAGGATCTGTTATCGCAATTTTTTTAGGCAACCGACTCCCCCACAAGGGGAAACAATCTCTCAGCATCCACCCTGTCAAGCACCCGAGAATTCTATACGTCTCAATAAAGTTGCCTTTTATTATTCTGAACTCCAATGAGTACAGTCCCAACCTACTTAAATTCTCCTCATAAGAAACTCCCTCCATACCTGGGGTCAACTAGTGAACCAACGGCTTTTACCACCTAGAAGGACAAGGACAGTGTATGCATGGAAACTCCACCTCCTGCAGGTTTCCCTCCAAGCCATTGACCACCCTGACTTGGAACTATATTGCTGTTCCTTCATTGTCGCTGGGTCAAGATTCTGGAACTCCCTTCCTAACGGCATTGTGGGCGTATCTACATGGACTGCAGTGGTTCGAGAAGGTGACTCGCCACCACCTGCTCAAAGGAAATTAGGGATGGGCAATAAATGCTGGCTGAGTCAACCTGGGAAAAAATAAGAAAAGAAAAATTATTCCCATTGATGGAAGAATCAAGACCGGGGGCACAGATTATTGCCAGAAGAAGCAATGGAGATCTGTGGAAAAGCTTTTTTTAAACACAGTGAGTGCTTAGGATGTGGAATTAACTGCTGAGAGTGTGGTAGAGGTGGGGACGAATGAAGTTTTCAAAACCTGAAAAGGAAAATTTGCAGGGCTATGGGGAAATGGTGAGGACGAGCACTGGATAAATTGCTCTTCCAGAGGGCTCGAACAGACTGGATGGGCTGAATAACTTCCTTCTCTGGTGTTACCGTTGGATGATTCTATTCTATGATATTGTACTGAATAAAAAATATACTCTTCCTTCTGAACTATTTCTGAAGCTGTATGGATTTTCATTTTGCGGATATCAGCTTGCAAATCACGAAAGCAATGAAAATTTGAGGGTTTTACAACCTAAGTTATTTTAGTGAAATTTTTAGTGAATCCTAGTTGGATTCCTTATAAGACTGCAAACACATTAACCAAAAGGTAAATTTTACTCCTCTACATTTCTAGCACATGCATATGAGGAACTGCGCACTATTTATCCAGAATTTTCTGGCCTTTAGTCAAGAAACAGAATATTCATCCTTAAGAGGACCAATCCAAGGAACAGAATCTGGTTGACAATGGGCAAAGTGTTGAAAGGTGGGGACAGAATACAGGGATACTTTAAAGCACAGAGGAAGTAGGCCAGCTGGGGAGGAGATTTGGGGCCTGGTATCTTAATGGGGATGTACGCTCCCTCCTACTAAAATAATTTTTAAAAATTCATTTTATGGGATGTGGGCAATGCTGGCTAGACCAACATTTATTGCTCATCCTTAGCTGCCCCTGAGAAGGTGGTGGTGAGCTGCTTTCTTGAATCACTGCAGTCCCTGAGGTGTTGGTACACCCACAGCGCTGTTTGGGAGGGAATTCCAGGATTTTGACCCAGCGACTGACATCTGTGATGCTGGGGCCTCTGGAGGAGGCCAAAATCCACTTGGCACTTCTGGCTGAAGATTGTTATGAATGCATTAGCCTTATTTTTTGCACTTATGTGCTGGGCTCCTTCATCACTGAGATTGGGGATATTTGTGGAGCCTCCTCCTCCAGTGAGTTGTTTTATTGTCCACCACCATTCACAACTGGATGTGGCAGGATTGCAGAGCTTAGATCTGATTGGTTGGTTGTGGGATCACTTAACTCTATTACTTGCAGCTTATCCTGTTTGGCATGCAAGTAGTCCTGTTTTGTAGCTTCACCAGGTTGACACCTCATTTTTAGATATGCCTGGTCTTGCTCCTGGTATTCCCCCCTGCACTCTCCATTGAACCAGGGTCATGAGGTTACAGATTGCGTTTGAGTATAATTCTGCTGCTACCGATGGCCCACAGGATCTCATGGATGCCCAGTTTTGAGCTGCTAGATCTGCTTGAAGTCTGTCCCATTTAGCACGGTGGTAGTATCACACAACACAACAGAGGGTATCCTCAAGGTGAAGATGGGATTTCGTCTCCACAAGGACCGTGCGGTGGTCACTCCTGCCACTACTGTCATGGACTTGTGGCAGGCAGCTTGGTGAGAATGAGGTCAAGTATGTTTTCTCTCTTGTTGATTCCCTCACCTCCTGCCCTGATCCCAATCTAGCAACTATGTCCTTTAGGATCCAGCCAGCTCGGTCTGTGGTGGTACTCCAAGCCACTCTTATGATTGACATTGAACATGTATGTCTACTCCAGTACTCTGAAGCCTCTTCCCCAGTCATTGATTTGGTTTGAGTTTGATTTGACGTATCATTGACACATGTATTGGGATATAGTGAAAAGTATTTTTTCTTGCATTCTATACACAGAACATACCATTCATAGAGTACATAGGGGCGAAGGAAAGGAGCGAGTGCAGAATATAGTGTTCTAGTTACAGATAAGGTGTTGAGAATGATCAGCTTAATTTTTGGTACGTCCATTGAAAAGTCTAATGGTGGCAGGAAAAAAGCTGTTCTTGAATCAGTTGATATGTGTTCTCAGACTTTCGTATCTTTTTCCTGACGGAAGAAGGTGGAAGAGAGAATGTCCTGGGTGCGTGGAGTCCTTGCTTCTGCTGGCTGCTTTTCCGAGGCAGTAGAAAATGTAGACAGAGTCAATGGATGGGAGGCTGGTTTGCATGATGGACTGGGCTACATTCACAACCCTTTGTAGTTTCTTGCGGTCTTGGTCAGAGCAGGAGCCATACCAAGTTGTGATACATCCGGAAAGGATGCTTTCTATGGTGCATCTGTAAAAATTGGTGATCAACAGTCCGATTGAACTCCAATTCTGCCACTCCTAGACTCTTACCCATTTCCAGATCCTGTGACTTTCAGGTTCGTGGACCTTGAGATCCCATTCTCATTCTTCTTGATCAAGGATCATTATCAATGTATCCTGAACTTGATGCCACCTTTCATAATGCTCCCAAATTGCACTATCCCTCCTCTATGGATCCTAGATCCCAGGAACTGTCTCAATCTTCCAAGAATCTCGCTTTCCAATATTGTTGGAAACATCAGACCTACTACTCCTCCAGTGCTCCAATTCACAAAATACTGCTAGGGTCATGAGAACATTACCCAGTAAACTGGGCCCTCTTCCCAGTACTTCCGGGTCCCAGGGTTTCTCTATAAATCAGTATCCCTAGTATTGTCACTTATCATAATACACCGATTCTGATAAAAACTCCGACTTGAATCGATGCTATGGAATGCTATGGAATGCTATGGAAGACCTGCTCGTCTATAAAAATCATTTTGTGGAGGGTTAAGCAATGTTAAATTTTGTTTCTTGTTGATGGTTGTTGAGAAGCAATTTGTTCATTGTATGGTTTCCAGTATTTTACATTCAAACCTTTAAATTTGTTTTTGCATATTTTACAGGCATTTCTATATGTTTATTTGGGAAGGGGAGGCCTGAGTTGAAGCGTGGCCTATACAGCGGAGGAGCCTGTCTTCATTCTGATACAACATTTATACGTTATTTTGTTTAACCATCCGGGTTCATTCTCATGATACAAAATGCATCAACCAAATGCCTGCAAGTACTTGAAGCATCACCCCCATAAACCTGGTTCTCAAGCTCTCTGCCTGATCTGATCGCCTGATCCACCTTGTAACCAAATTAATTATTTTGAAAATATTAATTTTACTTACATTTTAGAATCCAGCAAAATACATAACTGGGAAGAAAAAAAAACTACAGTCCATGCTTCTCAGTCGCCCACCGTCTCAAATATCTATCTAATGCTCCCTTTAAAAAAAAATCCACAGTCTCTTCATGGCCTTATAACAACCGTTCATTCCACACAGTCGCCACCCTCTTTGTAACGTAGTTAAATCCAAACTGTTCACCCTCCCCTCAGCCTTTTCTGCCTTATAAATACATTTAAATAAAGAGCTTAGAAGGGGGAGCCGCATGCCTCACGGGGGGGGGGGGGGCACAACTGAAGAAATGTAATGTGATTTCTCTCAGAAAAAAAGATACTTTTTGGTGAATATTATTGCATCATAAAAATCGACTGATGTAGGGGAGGGTGTGGCTAAAGAAAATGATTCAGGCCATAGCAATATCATTCACAAAGATTTGTTTTTTTTTAAAAGGGAAAAATAGACACAGTGCGATGGGGAAGAGGAGAATCTGTGGGAGAAGTGGATTATTGGCAGATTTTTTTTTGTTCCTTTAAAAACCTCAACTTGTGCCAGTGAGAGTGAGCTGAGCAGACATCAGCTCTCTACAGGTGATTGGTGACACTCGCCACCCAATCACAAGGCGCCTATTAGCCATTGCAAAGTTGTTAACCCCCAAGTCTTCTGTGCTTGTGTTTAAATCTTAGTGATAACACAGGGCTGTTTCCAGCCTCCCACCCCCACCCCCCCTTCCTCCTCCCTCTGATCACAGAGCTGTGCTGTCAGGTGGGAAGGGCAACGAAACGTTTGCAAACAGCGATCGGCTGGGGCTGTTTGATATGATAGAATAGGCTTCTTCTTGCCTGCATCGCCTGCTGTTGTTCCTAAAGCACAAGTAACATCAGAGATCTTCCGATAATCGTTTCGGACAGGGCTTGTCAACATCTTCCCTTGGATACAGACTGGTGAGTTTTGAGGGGGGAGAAAAAAATATATATAATTCTCATCCTCGTTAAATTCGCAGCTAATTAAAATCTTGTTTGGTGGAACTTAGCGTTTGATGTGTGTATCTAATATATTGTAAATTTAACAGCAGCATGGGGGGGAAAAGATGACGAGTCTAATTCCCTTTTGCATCGGGTTCGATTCCGCCCATGCTGTCGCGTCAATCGTGGCTAAAAAGATACTGATAATTGCCAGCAGTGTGTGTATGTGTTTTTTTTTGAAGAGAATGCTGAGGGAAGGGAATATGTAACATTTAGTTTTTCCTTTAAGAGGCTTTTACACACCGTCCGGCGATACGAGAGAAATATCAATAGTTTCCAAAATAACTTTATTGGATCGAGTCGGGACTTTTTTTTCTTCTTTTCTCTTTCTGTCTCTCTCTCCCCCCCTCCCCCCTTGCGCCCAACCCCCCACAGGAGACAAAAATGAGATTATTTCCCTAGAAGCAAAATTCCCACGTTAAAGGGCATTTTATTTTTAAAAAAGACACCAAAAAAATGTGGTGAATTTTCCATGTTGAATGGTAGGCTGATAAATGTAACTCTTTTTAATAATGGAGATGGCGGGGGGGGGGGTGAGGTTTGAACTGCTGAGACATTGTTGGCTACCCTTGGCTTTGAGAGAGAGAGAGGTGCTGGGTGACATCTTTAGCTGCCTTTTATATTAAGTTATGGCTGGACTAATGGTCGCTGCTCCTCTTGTCTTTTGCAAATTCATGTTCCCTGTTCCGCGCCATTGGTGCCCAGGTCTGGAGAACTGTCTCTCCCCTTTCCCCCTCCCCAATATTTCTATATTTTTAAAGTGTGTTTTGGAATTTTAAAGCCGCTTAATTGGACGTTTAAAACATTGAAAAGTTGGGCGTATTTTCCGATGCATTGGGGAAGGGGGGCTCTTATTTATTTTAATTTTTGCACACGGTGGTGGATTTACCGACGCTCGGATTGTTTGCACTGACTGACTGTTGTTGGTGGCGCTGTTTTGTGCTTCTGAGGGACTTTGGATTTAATGTCGATTTGACCAAATTGAAAGGGGGGGAAGGCAAAAAAAAATGGGGGCGGGCGTAAAATCAATATAATGTAATATATTCTTGTTTTATTTTAAAAAGTGTTTGAATGAGGGGAAAGGGTTTACAGGCTGAGGGGAGAATAGAGAGAAGGGGGAAAAGGCGCCCACTCTACCCTCCTAACCTTCCATTTTTTTTGCCTAGGGATTATTGAACCTTTTTTTTTGAAAAAAAGCATGATCTTCCGCTCATCTTGGTGGGGCCCCTGTTTAAAATGTACTGCTTGCTCCTACTGCCTCTCACCACAGGGGCGGGGACTGGATAAATTGTATCAAACGGGAACACTTTCATTTTACTGAGAATCCGATGGATCTCTCTTAACTCCCCTGTTCCTCTTTGCAAAATCTTCAAACGATTCTTTGTAACTTATCTCATCCTTTTCTATTGAGTTTTTAAAATTGTGTGTGTGTATCCATCTATCTATCACGTTATTGAATCGGGGAGATGTATTACTGCAGAAACCAGGTGCCATTTTTTTCCCCTTCCCAAGTTTTGTAATGTAAAAAGTGACGGTGGTAATAATGACCAATGCAGATAAAATAAAAGGTTGCATAGTTTTCATTATGACACAGGATTAATGTCTCTTCCCATTCTCCCCCCCCCCCCCCCCCCCCCACCACCACCAAGTAAACGCCCATGGAGTTGATTTTCTGCTTTTGTGTGAAATGAGTGTACATTTCTAAAACAATTACATAAGGGTATAGGGCATCTTGGATTTAAACTCGAGGCCTTGAGTTGGAGTTAAAGCTGGGGTGATTTGATTTTTAACGAGAGTAGATGACGGACTTGAAGATGTGTTTAAAACCTACATTGTTAAATCCCATATGTGAAAATATCACCCAGACCTTAGTGCTCTAGAAACACCCCACAGCAACACTCGGATAGGATCTTAAAGGATGAGTACGTGTGGCCATTGTTGTTCTACATTTGCAAAAGAGCAGTTATTATTTATAGTCATATTTGCATTGTTATTTCTCAATAATTCAATGCAGCCAGAGATTAGTCCTCAGGTGCTGGGTGCGCCAGGGCACCTCACCATGTCTGACCAGTATTTTTTTTTAATCCGTGGAGAGCACCAGGTACTGATCTGCCTCTGCGGAAGTAATCCATGATATATTTCTAAAATTACTGAGAGTGGTCCGCAATTTCATCAAAAAGACTAAATTAATAAGAAATACCAGAAATATTTCATTGTGCCACTGAAGGCTCAAATCATGGACACTTCTGGCGCCCAAGATTTATGTGACCGTAATTCGCATTGGTTGTCAACATATGTGTTCATTTGTCTTCAAAGATAAATTTAGATTTGATTTAGAACCATCCAGAAGACAGCTGTTAATTCAACTTGCTGCAGCAAATAAGGTTTCCCACTCACTGGTAACATGGTGCAATTGTAAGGAATATTTTTGCATGCCCTCATTAAATGAAGCATGTAGCGAACCAATGCGGAACATAGACCTCTCTGGCCATGGATTCTAACACATAGGTGCACAGGAGTGACTGCAGTCACCACCTCAGTGTCCTTGGTTATGAAAAGACAAGGAGTGCTGATGAAATGGTGGACTCATTTTCATACTGTGAATCCATTTTGTATCCCTTGTACCAGTATGTAACTCAGAACTGTAAGGGTGTGCCTTTATTTCCCGTCTGTCTAGTTTTTGAGGAGTTTACATTATAACTTCCATTCTGCAATTGAAGTTAGCATTGATTCACTATTGCTTGTGTTTTTGTATTTTTAAAGGAGGAAAGTGAATGGTATACTTTATATTGAAAACAATGTGACATTAAAAATTGTAAGGGTTGCATGGTGTACTCTCTCACCTCTTGGTGCCTGGATTCATAGCCACAGGAACATTCAATCCATTGAACCTACTCCACAACTCAATTAGATCATGGCTGCTCCCTAAGTCCTTGTACGCACCTGTCTTTGCTCTATAGCCGGAAAAAAGTTCCCTAATACCCTTCCATAACATAAATGTATCCATCTCAGCCTGCAAAGCTTCAATTTTTGTAGCATTCACAGCCTTTTGTGGAAACAGTTCCAATTTGTGTTATCCTTTGAAAAAGTGATTCATGATTTTGCTCTTGGATGGCCAGTTTTCATTTTACGAATACATAGAAAATAGGTCCAGGAGGAGGCCATTTGGTCCTTTGAGCCTGCACCACTGTTCAATATGATCATGGTTGATCGGGCACTTTCAGTATCCCATTCCTGCTTTCTCTCCATACCCTTTGATCCCTTTAGCCACAAGGACCATGTCCAGCTCCCTCTTGAACATATTTAATGAACTGGCCCCAACAGCTTTCTGTGGTAGAGAATTCCACAGGTTCACAACAGTGAATGAAGAAGTTCTTCCTCATCTCAGTCCTCAATGGCATACCGCTTATTCTTAGACTCTGACCCCTAGTTCTGGAATTCCCCAACACTGGGAACATTCTTCCTGCATCTAGCCCGTCCAGTCCCATCAGGATGTTATGTTTCTAAGGGATCCCTCTCATTCTTCTAAATTCCAGTGAGTACAAGCTCATTTTATCCAGTCTCTCCATGTGTCAGTCCTGCCATTCCAGGAATCAGTCTGGTGAACCTTTGCTGGACTCCCTCAATAACAAGAATGTTCTTCCTCAGACTAGGAGACCAAACTGCACACAATACTCGAGGTGTGGCTTCATCAAGGACCTGTATAACTGCAGAAAGACATCTTTCCTCCTATACTCAAATCCTCTTGCCATGCAGGCCATTAGCTTTCCTCACTGCTTGCTGTACCTGCATGCCAACCTTCAGAGAGTGTTCCACCATGACACCAGGTCATGTTGCACTTCCCCTTTTCCTAAACTGCCACCATTCAGACAATCTTCCTTCCTGTTTTTGCTACCAAAGTGGATAACCTCACATTTATCCACATTATATTGTATTTGCCCACTCAGCCAGCCTGTCCAAGTCACCCTGCAGTCTCTTGGCATCCTCCTCACAGCACACACTGCCATCCAGCTTAGTGTTGTACATTCTCTTGTCTTGATTTCTCTCACCCAGAGGAAATCATTTCTCTCTATCAACATTTTAAAAATAGTTTAGGCACCTTGATCAGCTCATACATTCAAGTATTTGTGTATGTTGAATAATCAACTCCATCACCGACTGACTAGTTGAAAATCTTCTCTCACTGGTTATAAGGATTCTACATAAAATATTAAGCGTGGCACTCTTAACATGATATTCAATCCAGAAATATTTACACCACACTGCCCTCATTCCATAGAGCCGTCGAAACATAGAAAAGTTACAGCACTAAGGAGGCCATTCAGCTCATCTTGTCCATGCCAGCCCGAGATGCCCTTTCTAATCTCTCCTTCCTGCACCTGGCCCATACAGCATGCATATACCTGCACCTGTAACATACAGCATGTAAGGTGCAGATCCACGTACTTTTTAAGAGTTTAGGGTTTCTGCCTCCACCACCAACTCGGGCAGCAAATTCCAGACACCCACCACCTTTGCATTTAAAATAAAAAGAAAGTTCTTCCTCCTATCCCCTCTACACCTACTGCCACTTATGTTGAATCTATGTCCCCTGGTTCTAGGATTCTCTACCAAGGGAAACAATTTTATCCTGTCCACTCGATTTCTTTCCCTCATGGTTTTGTACACCTTTATCTCGGCCTTCTTTGTTCCAAGGAAAATAACCTCAACAATCCAATCTCTCCTTATAGCTACACTTTCCTAGCCCTGGCACCATTCTTGTAAACCTCCTCTGCACTCTCACCAGAGCAATTATGTCCTTCCTGTAATATGATGACCAGAACTGCCCACAATACTCCAGTTGTGGCCTCACCAGTGTTTTATACAATTCCGACATTATATCCTTACTTTTATATTCTATACCTCAGCCAATGAAGAAGAGAATTCCCAATGCCTTCTTTACAATGTTGTCTCCTTAAACTGCTGTGTTTAGTGACCTGTGTACTTGTACGCCAAGATCCCTCACTTCATCTACACCTCTTAGTATATTCCCATTTATTGTGTATTCTCTAGAACTGTTTGATCTCCCTAAATGCATTATCTCACACTTCTCTATGTTAAAACCCATCTGTCAATTTACCACCCACTCCACTAATCCATTGACATCATTTTGTAGATTGTAGCTGTCCTCTACACTATCCACTGTTCCCAACAGCAAGCTCTGTGGAACACCACTTGAAACAACTTTCCATTCGCAAGGGCATCCATTGACCATTATCCTTTGTTTCCTGTCACTAAGCCAACTTTTGATCCACTTTGTCACATTGCCCTGTATCCCATGGACTTTTACTTTTTTGACCAATCTGTTATGTGGGACCTTGTCAAACGCCTCGCTAAAATCCATGTACACAACATCTACTGTATTATCTTCATCAACCGTTCTTGTCCCTTCCTCAAAAAATTCAATCATGTTTGTGAAGCAAGAGCTTCCTTTAACAAATCCATGCTGACCATCCTTGTAGTCCATGTGTTTCTACATTAAACCTATCTCTCAGGATTGATTCTACTAATTTGCCCTCCACTGATGTAAGACTAACAGGCCTATAATTGTTTGGCATTTCTTTTGATCTCTTTTTAAACAATGGAACTGCATTTGCATTTCTCTAATTCTCCAACACCTCCCCTGTATCTAGTTGAGGATTGGAACATCATCCTTTGAGCATCTGTTATATCCTCCCTGATCTCCTTTAGCAGCCTCGGAAACAGTCCATCTGGCCCTGGAGACTTATCAACGTTCAAGGATTTCAACCCTTTGAGTACTTCCTCTCTCTTTATGATTATCCCATCCAATATCTCAGTGTTCCTCCTGGACTATTATATCTGCACCATCCCTTGCCTTTATAAACATGGAGACAAAATATTTATTTAAAACCATTCTCACTGCCTCTGCATCAACACACAAGTTCCTGTCTTCATCACTACTTTGCCCCACTTTTTTCCTTAACCAACCATTAGTATATTGGTAAAACATCTTTGGTTTTTCTTTAACTTTACTTGCTAATCTTTTATTCATTCCCCCTCTTTGTTTCCTTTTCTACTTCATCCCTGCACTTCCTATATTCATCAAGGCTATCTTAGTTCTGTGTGTCATTTTTCAGCACAAACAATCTTTCACCTGATCGTGCACCACCATTTTGGTATTACTTTCCTGCTTTGTAGATGTTCTGATATGCCTCAGGGATTGGGTCCACAAGGAACACCAGAAATTGGTATTTAAGGCAAGAGAAAAAGTGCGTACTGAATTCCAGGATTAAAAATGCATTTTCTTTCCTTCAAGACCAATTATGATCAAGTGCTCCACTGGACTTTTAATTTTACATTCCTTTCAAGTTTCAAATACACTAGCCAACATGTTATTTCTATGCCCTCGCAGTTTAAGATCAGACTCCATGCGCTCTTACTCATTTTCATTCTTATCCAGGACCTCAGAACAAAGGAGGTTTTCCTTTATCTTGCTGACACACTCCTACCCCTTTTTACAACTCAATCTTGGTGAGTGAGTCCTGAACTATTTTAAAATTAGGAGTCACCCTTTTCTTTTCTCTTGAGGGTTATGCAACTTTGGGACTTGGCTTCAGAAGGTGGTGGAGGCAAGGTCATTGAATATATTTTTAAGGCGGGGGTAGATAGCCTTTGATTCCTTTACCTAACAAGAATCTATCAGAGGTAGATGGGAATGTGGAATTGGAAACACAGAGCAGCCATGATCTTATTTAATGGCGGAGCAGGCTCTAGGGTCTGAATGGCCGCCTTCTGCTCCTAATTTGTATGTTTATATGATTTATTCAACTCTGCTACCCTTTTACTCCCGTTGTGAATTTTGGCCTTTACCTTTTTAATTTCTCCATTTTTGGGGCATGGGAGAAATGAAATAGTCAATCAGATCTCATTTTAATTTTTGTGATTTTTTAAAAAAAAAATGCCATAGAAGGTAGGCAAATCTTAAGTTTTAATCTTTGACCTTTGCTGAGTTAGTTGTCCTCAATTGTGGTCCCAGTGATTCCAGGCTAATTTCATAAGGCGCAGAAGAAGATAGAAAAGTCTGAGGTCACGTACCAACCGACTCAAGAATAGCTTCTTCCCTGCTGCTGTCAGACTTAATGCCTTGCATTAAGTTGATCTTTCTCTACACCCTAGCTATGACTGTAACACTACATTCTGCATTCTCTCATTTCCTTCTCAATGAACGGTATGCTTTGTCTGTATAGTGCGGAAGAAACAATACTTTTCATTGTATGTTGATACATGTGACAATAATAAGTCAAATCAAGATCCATTTCCCAATCAGGGGAAGAGTCAGTTCTTTTAAGAGTTATTTGTTAAGTCCCAATCCTCTGCTGTTCTCCAAGACTCCAGTGTTTTCAATTGCAAGTATGCATCCAGTTCCTTTTAGAAAGTTGTCATTGAAATTTCTTTGACCACTCCTTTATCGAGTTCATTGCAGAGCATTACATGCTACATTTTAAAATGTCCTCTGGTTCTTTTATCAATTAAGTTTGGTTACTAAACCATCTACTGATAGAAACTGTTTCTCCTTATTTAATCTAACAAAACCATCATGATTTTGAATACATTTGTTTAAATGTCATCTTGGTTCAATTGTTCCAAGGAGAACAAACCTAGCTTCTCCCGTTTCTTCACGTAACTATAAAGTCCCTTATCAGTAGTATCATTCTGGTAAAGCTTTGTGCTCCAAAGCCTTGACATCCCAAGTAATGTGTTAGTTCTTTGTGACTCCTGCTGAAATGTGGGATCCATCAGTGTGGATGTTAGACAAGGTCATGATCAAGCTCAGCCACATTATCCTTCTGTGTCTTGCCAACATGCATTGTGCTGCTTCACCCATGAAGAATGGTCGTTTGGGCAAGGTGCCAGCACTTGTGGAATCAGCTTCCCAACATGATTCAACATCTAAGAAGTCAGGAAATGTCTGCATTTATATGTAAGAGTTACATTGCTCCATATCTGACTAACTCTCGAAACTGAATTTTTGGAACCTGAATGTCCTCCTATGGCTGAGGCATCAACTAAGAAGAGATTTAACTACAGTTGACTGTGGGGAATGTTAAATCATTCCAGCTGCTTGTCTGCAATATTGTTTGGTGTTGGATCTTTTTGTACTCTTTCAGACAGAACATCAAAGCTCATGTTGTATAAACCATCACCTTTAGAATATGCAGTAGCTCCATTACTAATTGAGAAATGCTATAATGCATCCTTTCTATTATGTACATCAGAGAGTGAAGCTAATGTCACTGATCAACATGAAAAATTCTCAATTCCAACACCTAGAGCATCATTAGTAAAATGTATTCAATCATCCAAAATAGACATGTTTTTCACTGGAACCAGTGCACGAGAAAAGGGAGTCCAATATTTATTGGACAGGGAAATCAACCCAACCCAATATTCCTTTCTACCATCTTCAATTAAAATTGAAGTACTAACTGTACATTTTATAACTCAACCAGTTAGTACTTCAATTTTAATTGAAGATGGTAGAAAAGAATATTGGGTTGGGTTGATTTCCCTGTCCAATAAATATTGGACTCCGTTTTCTCGCACACTGGTTCCAGTGAAAAACATGTCTATTTTGGATGATTGAGTTATTTACAGTTTTTGATCAAATTACAATTTGATTAACAGGTCTTCAAGCCCACGTGCAACCTGCCCTGTAAGAGAATAATTGAACAAAAACAGCAAGTCCTGGAAATTCAGTGTCTGAAGGTCCATCAAGATCTGTTAAATACAGATTAACATTTTGGCTATTATCCTTCATCAGAATTGAAGTATTTTGCTAAGATTGGAGAAAAGAGAGAGTGAGGAAACATAGAATATAATTGGTTATTGGAAGTGCTATGTTTTTACTCACAATGCTTTGGAGGTGTTGGAATTGAGAATTCTTCATGTTGTTCAGTGACATTAGCTTCACTCTTTGCTGTATTTGAGATGGCTGACTCTTTTTGAGAAAGAAGCTTGTCATTGGTATTTTTAAACTAAATCTCTGCTTAATTCTATTAGAGATTGTTCTATGAATATCTGTTCTAGAATGAGCATAATTGTTCTGATGTGGAACAATTGTCAGAACAAAAAAAATCAAAATTAGATTTATTTTCTACCTTCATTGCCCACTTCCTGTCCAAAGGTGAGCACTGTTGATCTTTTGCCAAGTAAGTAAAGGTAATTATATGCTCTTAGAAGAAAAGCTAAACTAGAGCTGTGTAATTGGCAACTACGTACATTTTTTCCATACCAGAAGGAAATTTTATGCTGATTAAATGGCTATAGATATTTTGCATCTGGTGTCAGGTCATAAGCTAGGTCTAGGGAGGTTCCTTATTTTGCCTAAAGTCAGAATATTATCTTCTGTGTCAGTTTCATTTATCACACTGAGCAACTCGAGGGAGTGAGATTGTCAATTCATGACAAATTAGCGTTGGGGGTTTGAATCCGATCAGATTAATTTTATTTAGGATCAATACAGCTGGACCAGAATTCTAAGGTTAAAACACAAGTGTACCACCCAAGTTACCATCAGCTGAATTATTTCTAGCTTAAATTTGGATTGGGGAAATTGTACAAAATTTTGTCCACCTCCACAGCAGTTGTTAGCTGACTAATGAGAGTGGAACAGAGTATTCATCGGGGCTTTCCCTGCACCACTCCTTCCGACACGCACAGATCCTTACCCACTCCTTTAGGGTAAGATGCCCCATGTTCTTTCCCAGGTAATTATCAGAACCTAGCATCGCAAGAACTCTGGCTACCCACCGTCCATTCTACTACTTGAATATACATTGTCACCATGCTGCCTAAATAGATATATATTTTTATTCACATCACTGATTTTGTAGTTGAGCAGCTTTGTGAAGGTCATAAGGAAGCTGCTGTGACATCGTTAAAGCTATTGTCACAAAGATCTATTGGGGAGTAAAATATTAGCTGTTGCTGCATTTTTCCAGAGTTTTACCAGGGACAAGTGCCTTACCTCTTGGCTTTATTGCTAAGAACAGATATTAACTGGAATAGAAGTAAATGGACTGCTCTTGGCTATAACCTTAGACTTTCATGTGCACAGTGCAGAAATGTGAGTTCTCCTTTCTTCTCTTGATGCTCTGACTCAAATAAATTTGAAGTACAACTATTGCCCAGTAAAAAGAATGAAGAAAATGGTGTGATGAATGTGATAGTCAGTCCTTGAAAACCATTTTATATTTTATAACTGTGGCTATTTTTTTGAGAGAAAGACGAGCATGGTACATAAGTTGAAGATAAGGTGGAGATGAAATTCAGTGCGATATGTTACATTCTAAATGGTGATCTGAGAGCTTTGAATAATCATTCCATCTCAGTGAATGTATAAACTGTTTGCCTTCCAGACACACACAAATGGTGGAGTGTTTCGCAAATTGTTATCAAGACTTCATTTTATTTTACATAATGAGTAATGAATGATATGGCTGCCTGTTCCCTTTGGTTCAATTTTCTTATCTCTAGTGTATAAAACAGCATTCAGTATTCCCCCCCCCCCCCCCCCCCCCCCCCCTCATCTCCTGTGTGCTATAAATCATTCCCTGGCTAGGCGCAAACTTGTTTCCTCTTCTCAAGCTCTTAAAGCAGCTACGAGGAAGTTTGCATCAGTGATTGGCAGCTCATTGTTTGAGGATTTGAGAGTGTAAATCCTTATTTAGTTTTTATGTTTCAACATTAATTTATTATCCTGAGATTCCATTCTGCTTTCAATAAAGAAATTGATACTTCATATAGCTCTTCTGTGGTATTTTGAAACATTTGTTCTTTACTTTTACACATAAAACATTCACTGATTCGCTTCATAATGCGACTGTTCAATAAAATTATATCTGTGGAGGTCTTTCCCCATGTGCTTCTGATCCGTGAGAGGATGGAAGTGGTGAAAAAATGTAACTGTTCAATAAATTCTTATATTTTTAAGTTAAATAGTTTGTTAGAGTTTTTAAAAGACTTCATGGTACATTGAAACCTTTCTTTCGAATACCAATTAAATCCTTGGAGCAGTTTCCCGTGAACAAGCTGCCTGAGTTTCTGGGAGGTTTGTATCTTTGGTAAGTGTAGAATGGCCTTGGTGGGGAGGGGATTGTTTCTTTTGAAGCTACATTGTGATGTCATCCATAACAACATAATTGTTAATCCAGCAGGTTGGTTGGTGAATGGCCAGTGAACTTGCTGGAAATGAGCACACAGTAAAGGCCAATGAACCGACTAGGGAGCCAGATTGACTAGAATGTAGGGCGGGGAGGGGAGAAGTCATGTTTCAGCTATATAAGACCCCTGTTTGGACCACCCCTGGAGTACTGCCAGCAGTTCTAGGCACCACATCTCGGGAAGGAAAGATTGGCTTTGGAGGGAGTGTATCGTTGATTTTACCAGAATGATATCGAGACTCTAGAGGGTAAGTAACAAGGCGAGATTACACAAACTAAGCTTGTTTGTCTGGAATTTAAAAGGTTGAGTGAGTAGTTTTGAAGTTTTTGAAATATTGAGGAGAATAAATAGGATGGATAGAGTGGAATCATTCCTACTGCTTGAGTCAAGGACTAGGGCGAATATCATATAGACGAATAGAGTCAGACACTTCAGGAGTGAAAAAAGGAAACACTACATCATGTGAAAGGTGGTATGCAGATCAGTTAATTTTAAAATGAGATTGATCGATTTCTGAAAGGTATTAAGGAATATGGGCAGTAGTTGGGGTGGCACAGTGGTTAGCACTGCTGCCTCACAGCACTGGGGACCCGGGTTCAATTCCCGGCTTGGGTCACTGTCGGTGTGGAGTTTGTACATTCTCCTCCTGTCTGTGTGTGTTTCTTCTGGGTGCTCTGGTTTCCTCCCACAGTCCAAAGATGTGCGGGTTAGGTGGATTGGCCATGATAAATTGACTCTTAGTGTCAGTGGACTGGCTAGGGTAAATGCATGGGGTTATGGGGCCAGGGCCTGGGTGGGATTGTGGTTGGTACAGACTCAATGGGCCGAGTGGCCTCCTTCTATACTGTAGGGATTCTATGTAGTTGGGTCACAGATCAGCTGTGAACTTATAGAATGGTGGAACAGGTTCAAGAGGCTAAATAACTTATTCCTGTTCCAATGTCCTATGTTCTTCTCAGCAAATCAATTGCTTACCTCAAAAATGACTCTTTTTAAACATGACTAAAATTAATTAAATAACTAACCAAACTGTCAGGTAGATTTTGACATTTGGGTAGCTGATTGGTGGAGTGCACCAGCCACTACCCTTTGGGCCAGCAGCGCAGCACAAGTTATTTTTCTGGCGAAGAGCTCACAGTTCAAGCATTGAGCCTGCGGGCGGGCAGGTAAATGTGGGGGAAGGAACTTGTTCATAAGGTGCGAGGAGGCGCAAGTCCAACTGTTAGCAGCTCAAAACATTCCTCTGGAGCCTTGACCTAAGATGAAATCGTAAGAGTTGCACTTCGCATCTAAGGAGGCGTTTAAGGATGAATCCCAGCAAAGCTCAAATCGGTGGAGTCAGTTGAAAAATCTACAAGTGACTGAGTCATATCTAACATGATGTGGAGGTGCCAATGTTGGACTGAGGTAAGCACAGTAAGAAGTCTCACAACACCAGGTTAAAGTCCAACAGGTTTATTTGGTAGCACAAGCCACTAGCTTTCGCAGCGCTGCCCCTTCATCAGGTGAGTGGGAGTTCTGTTCACAATCAGAGCATATAAAGACACAAACTCAATTTACAAGATAATGGTTGGAATGCGAGTCTTTACAGATAATCAAGTCTTAAAGGTACAGGCAATGTGAGTGGAGAGAGGGTTAAGCACAGGTTAAAGAGATGTGTATTGTCTCCAGCCAGGACAGTTAGTGAGATTTTGCAAGCCCAGGCAAGTCGTGGGGGTTACAGATAGTGTGACATGAACCCAAGATCCCGGTTGAGGCCATCCTCGTGTGCGGAACTTGGCTATCAGTTTCTGCTCAGCGACTCTGCGTTGTCGTGTGTCGTGAAGGCCACCTTGGAGAAGCTTACCTGAAGATCAGAGGCTGAATGCCCGTGACTGCTGAAGTGTTCCCCAACAGGAAGAGAACACTCCTGCCTGGTGATTGTCGAGCGGTGTTCATTCATCCGTTGTCGTAGCGTCTGCATGGTCTCCCCCATACCATGCCTCAGGACATCCTTTCCTGCAGCGTATCAGGTAGACAATGTTGGCTGAGTTGCAAGAGTATGTACCATGTACCTGGTGGATGGTGTTCTCACGTGAGATGGTGGCATCCGTGTCGATGATCTGGCACGTCTTGCAGAGGTTGCTGTGGCAGGGTTGTGTGGTGTCGCGATCACTGTTCTCCTGAAGGCTGGGTAGTTTGCTGCGGACAATGGTCTGAGGTTGTGCGGTTGTTTGAAGGCAAGAAGTGGTCGTGTGGGGATGGCCTTGGCGAGATGGTTGTCTTCATCAATGACATGTTGAAGGCTCCGGAGAAGATGTCGTAGCTTCTCCACTTCGGGGAAGTACAGGACGACGAAGGGTACTCTGTCCACCGTGTCCCGTGTTTGTCTTCGGAGGAGGTCAGTGCATTTTTCACTGGCGCATCGGAACTGTCGATTTGATGAGTCGAGCGCCATATCCTGTTCTTATGAGGGCATCTTTCAGTGTCTGGAGGTGTCTGTTGCGATCCTCTTCTTCTGAGCAGATCCTGTGTATACGGAGGGCTTGTCCGTAGGGGATGGCTTCTTTAACGTGTTAAGGGTGAAGGTTGAAGAAGTGGAGCATTCTGAGGCTATCCGTGGGCTTGCGGTACAGTGAAATGCTGAGGTGACCGTCCTCGATGGAGATGCGTGTGTCCAAGAATGCAACCGATTCTGGAGAGTAGTCCATGGTGAGTCTGATGGTGGGATGGAACTTGTTGATGTCATCATATAGTTGTTTCAGTGATTGTTCACCATGAGTCCAAAGGAAGAAAATGTCATCGATGTATCTAGTGCATAGCATCGGTTGAAGATCCTGTGCGGTGAAGAGGTCTTGTTTGAACCTGTGCATGAAGATGTTGGCATATTGAGGTGCAAATTTGGTCCCCATGGCTGTTCCGTGTGTCTGGATGAAGAACTGGTTGTTGAAGGTGAAGACGTTGTGGTCCAGGATGAAGTGGATGAGTTGTAAAATTGCATCTGGAGACTGGCAGTTGTCGGCTTTGCTACTGAGGCAGTTGCAGCAATGCCATCGTCGTGGGGGATGCTGGTGTAGAGTGCCGAGACATCCATTGTGACGAGGAGTGCTCCTGGTTCAACTGCTCATATAAACTTATATCTAACACACTGAGATTTCTGCCATTGTCAAGACTAATCTTTGCAACAACAAGCAGTCGCTCTAGGAGTTCCTCAGTTCAGCCATTATCGGGATGTATTTGAATACGTATTTTATCCCTGGCTCTGTGGTCATGATAGAGTGGAGGATATGCCAAGCCTTGAGTTTACATTGTAGTTGAGTGCCTCATGGATGCCCAGTCTTGAGTTGCTAGATCTGTTCGAAATCTATCCTAATTGGCATAGTGGTAGTGCCACACAACAATGTGAAGATGGGATTTTGCCTCCAAAAGGACTATGCGGCGATCACTCTTGCCAATACTGTCATGGGTAAATGCACCTGCGACAGGCAGGTTTGTGAGGATGAGATCAAGTATGGTTTTTCCCTCACCACCTGCTACAGCCCCGGTCTAGCAGCCATGTTCTTTAGGACTCAGCAGCATGGACTGTATGGGAGCTACTGAGCCACGCTTGGTGATGGACATTGAAGCCCCCCACCCAGAGTACATTTTGTACCCTTGCCATCCTCTGTGCTTCCTCCAATAGTTCTCAATGTAGAGGAGTATTGCTGCTTCATCTGAGAGGGAGGGGTGCAGTACATGGTAATCAGCAGGATGGACCAGATGTGTCCAGGGATGTCCTGTGGTGTCTGGAAAATTTATCTGTATGACTATGGCAGGCTGTTGCTAGTCTGTGAGACCAAAAAACTGGAGTCAATGGAAATCGTGGCAGGAAACTCTCTGCTGGTTGGAATCGTATCGAACACAATGGAAGATTGTTGTGGTTGTTGAAGATTATCTCTGTTCCAGAGCATCACTCGGGAATTTCTTCAGGGTAGTGTACTAAGCCCAACCATTTTCTGTTGCTTCATCAATGACCTTCCATCATGAGGTCAGAAGTAGGAATGTTCGCTGATGACTGCATCATTTGGTGTGGCAACTCCGATACTGAAGCAGTCCATGTACAAATGCAATAAGACCTGGATAATATTCAGGCCTGGGCTGATAAGTGGTAAGTAACATTTGTACCACACAAGTGTCAGACAATGACCATCTCCAACATGAGAGAATCTGACCATCGTTTCCTGGATATTCAATGGTATTACCATCGCTGAATGTCCCACTATCAACATCCTGGGCCATGATTGAATGGTGGAGCAGACTCAATGGGCTGAGTGGCCTAATTTTGCCCCTATGTCTTGTGGTCACCATTGACCAGAAACTGAACTGGATTAGTCATGTAAATACTATGGCTACAATGACAGGTCAGAGGCTAGGAATCCTGCGAGTAACTCGCCTCCTGACACATGAAAGCCTGTCCATCATCTACAAGGCACAGGTCAGGAGTTTGATGAAATACTCTTTACTTCATAGAATCATAGAAACCCTACAGTACAGAAAGAGGCCATTCGGCCCATCGAGTCTGCACCAACCACAATCCCACCCAGGCCCTACCCCCATATCCCTATATATTTTACCCACTAATCCCTCTAACCTACGCATCTCAGGACTCTAAGGGGCAATTTTAGCATGGCCAATCAACCTAACCCGCACATCTTTGGACTGTAGGAGGAAACCGGAGCACCCGGAGGAAACCCACGCAGACACGAGGAGAATGTGCAAACTCCACACAGACAGTGACCCAAGCTGGGAATCGAACCCAGGTCCCTGGAGCTGTGAAGCAGCAGTGTTAACCACTGTGCTACCGTGCCGTCCCTAGGAGAGAGAGACAGAAAGATAACAGCAGCCATTGCAAGCAGCAGGGGAAAAGCTGCTCTGTGTTTACCAGAGGGGAATGCTGATAGTAGTTGGTCGTCTAGTTGAGAAGGAACTGGCAGGAATTTAAAAACTCTGATTATGGTGTGGCCGGGTGGAAGGAATCGACTGGGTGGCTGTGCTGCTGGAGGTTAGTTTGGGGTTCTCAGAAGATGGAGTGAAATAGATTTTGATGGTCACTGATTTTTTTGCTTATAGTTTGTTATTGCAATTTTTTTGAGTCAGTATTTGGGAATCACTTTAATATGTTATTGGTCTTTGCAGGGATCGTAGCAAAACATTAGTTTTACTACACCCAAAACGTACATTCTGGTTTGCTCTCTATTTGACATTTTATATATGTGTGTGTGTGTATATATATATATTTTTTAAATCTTGGTTTGTGGGCAAGATACACATTTATTGCCCATCCTTAATTGCCCTGAGAAGGTGGTGGTATTTCTTGACAATTCTGCTATTCACCTGTAACAGTTTGATATAACTGAGTTACTTGCAAGGCTTCAGAGAGCCGTTAAGATACCATATTGATGTGGGACAGATCAGGTCAGAAGCAGTGAACCATTTCTGCTTTGCAATACTCCCAACAGTTTTGTGATCCTTCTAACTGATGTCTGTATTTCTAGATTTTCTTTTTCAACTTGAATTCAATTCTCTGAACTGAAGCTTCAAGCTGTCGTGGTAAGGTTTGGCTTTGAATTTTCTAGATTATTCATCCAATCCTGTAGGATACTGGTCTGGTTTCATAACGCACTATTGTACTAATATTCTAAGGGATGACAATTAAATGTAATCTCTCTTGTGAAGCTACTGCACTGCTGAGCTTGGTCCTGTATCCAGAGTATCAGAATTCTAACGTAACATGTTGCTATTAAGTCAAAATGGGAACAAAAATTAACAGTGTGGGGTATTACTTTTGACAAACTATATTTATTCAACAATAGAACTTTTAGAATCTGATTAGAAAAAGTCTCCAGGCTTGGAAAATATGGTCCACGTAACAATTGGTTGACAGTTAAATTGGTTTTATGCTAGAAGCATTTACTCAGAACCTCAGGAGACCATTCTTTCTCACTGCACGCTCGAATATCTGAGCTGCAGAATTCAGCTCTGTAGAACTGCTGGTTTCAGCACTACGGTTCAAAACGATGATGCAGGATCCATCCAGTCAACTTCTGGCACAGTCTGCATCAATCATCCTGTTAGGAACGACAGTACAATGAGCCTCCCTTGCATGTGCTGGAAACGTGCAGAGTGAGCATCATGACGTCAGTTAACATCAGATGCTGATTTGAGGCTTGGCCAGCCATTTTGGACTTCTCACATCCTACTGACACTCTGTTTTAAACAAGCGCAGCTGAACGATGGATCTTCCCTCAATAGTGGTCACCATGGAACTTTTAGAGGAGGTGCTTTTTTTACTTATTTTGCTGCTGAAGAGTTGGTAGAAATACTTGTTGGAGGAGCTCATGAAGGTTCTTTAGTCAAGGAATGGTGCTGGACCTTTTACAAAGACGGAGTGGATTTTAAATGCCTCTCGGCAGGAAACCTGCTCCGTTATGAAGGCTGTAGTTAAGGTTGCTCTTGGGCTGTGGCACGATGTGGAACTTGAGCAAGGAGCAGAAACTGTGTGCAGAGAGAGGAGGAGGGCTGTGAACAGTAGGCTACACCACCTAGAGTTTTGTCTTACCTACACCTTTAGTCAGGAACTGAGTCTACGGTGGCTGTGTTTCACCAAGGGGGTGATCACTAGATTGTGGTACCTCCTCCAACAAGGCTGCAGAGCAAAGCGGGGAAGGTGCTGCCTGTGTCTGCCAGGTATTAATTTCAATGCCTTGAGATCTGGGATGGAGCTATAACAACATTGGCAATATTTCTTGAGGCCCTGTACACACAGAGGAGATTTCATTGATTTATCTTTTAAACACAGAAGTCAAATGTGGCTTTGCTGGTGTAGTAGGCTTCCTAGTGGTGCAGCGAGCTATCAACTGCATGCATATGGCTCTTGGGGAGCCACGTATTTACTCAAAACTGCAACGGGCTCCACTGCCTGAACGTGCAGTTGACATGTGATCTTTCTCTCCCTCCCACATACTCCTTCATGTTGGTGACTGTCTGTTATCCTGGCAGCGGTCATGAAACTTTTATCCTGCGTTGGTCTGCCATTCCAGTCATCTTTGTGTCACCGAGTTAAACAAGAGGGTGATGGCTTGGTGACAAGGTGGTCAACACTACACCTGGCTCATGACCCATCTGACCACACATAGACAGCACTCCTAGAATGAGAGCTGCTATGCTGTGACCAGGAACAGCGTGGATTATGTCACCAGCATCCTCAATTAGCAATTCTAACCATAACAAAGGAAGGCACCCGAACATCATCTGGATGGCCTATCCATTTGTGCTTCGTGAGTCTCCAGTTTCCCTGGAAAAATCCCAAGATCAACGTTGCTGCACACATCCCTACCTGTCCATCCTTCAATTATGGACCATCACTGCATCACCTTGACTAAAATCTTTACATAAAGTAATTATTTCATGCATACAATTCTCAATGTTTCACCCTTATGTTTTCTTTAGTGTGTGCCTTGTGGGTGCATTTGCCTGGCTTAGTGCTCCAAAGCAGCATTAGGTGGTGGAAGGCAACTGACCTGGAGGAGACTTCAATGTCCTTACAGGGTGGCGTTTAATAGTTCCTGGCTGAGGGCTGGCTTCAGACTGCACCACCTTGACATGGGTGACAATCAAAGGATTACTTTTTTTTTAAAAAAACGTAGAGGGTGAAATTAGAATGAGAAAACAAGCAAGAAATAATAAGACTGCAAGAGCTTCCACAAGTATATAAATAGGAAGCTAAAATAAACATTAGTCTCTTGGAGGGTGAGACTGGGAAAGTAATCATGGGCAACAAGAAAATGGCATTTCAGTCCTCCCTGCAGAAGGCTTTAAATGCACCCCAAGAATAGTAGAAAATCCAGAGTATTAGTACCAAGAAAAATATTGGGGCTGAAGGCTGACAAATCTCCTGGACCTGATGACTGCATTCTTGGGTAGTATAAGAAATGGCTGCCGAGGTAGTGGCGAGATGCATTAGAGCCGGTGACCGTGCCTTATGAGTTATCTGCTCTTGCCCTCACATCAGGCTGCAGTGGTTAGCCAGGTGACTGGTCTTGTGTATAAGAAATTAAAAATGCAGAAGAGGAGAGGGTTGAGATGAGGGGAGAGGAAAAATGAGGTGTGTGGTCACATTGTCTGCAACCTGTACCCCATCCTAGGCTGTGTGATGAGGATAAAATGTAATTTGAGAAGGCAGGAACATACTTTCATCCTCTCTGGCTTCAGTGATGCCTCTGGCTATGATATCTGTTATGGATACTCCAGTTGTTCCCAGGACTATTTCCCCCATAGGTTTAAGGACATGCAGGTGTGTCTGCCCCCTACCATTTATTTTTATGTTTTTGCTGTTCACTCCTGTTATGTGTCAATGTGGTGCGATGTATTTGGCTGGTGTGCCGGTCATAAGTGAATTGCTGGTAGTATGTGGAAAATGCAAGATAAGGGTGTAAGGTTTGAGCAGTGGTTTGTGAGGGTGGACTGGAGCATTGAGGTTGTGAGTTCTGACTGGTCAGCATTGTTGGGTGATGGGCATGTTGTGCATTGAGCAGTGTCGGAAGTTGGTGATGTGTTGGGCAGTAGATGGTATTTGAAGATGCATTCACTGACCACACGTGAGGTTATTGAACAGTTTTCCAGCTGTGTACCCAAGCCCTTGGGGTGAGTCAGAATCCTCGCATTGATCTCCATGGCTATTAGTTCTCATTCACTTCAAAAGTGCATGCCTGGAGGATTTCCTGGCCCCTGCAGAAAATGAGCTTTTCCCCCTCTCCTTCACTACTAGCATTCAGGTCTCCTGTGCTGTGTCAGAGAACCAAACCTCCTCTCTGGCCTGTTGCTGCATGGTTCCTCTCCTGAGAAACTCTCTTCCACAAACAGTTCCAGACCATGTAGCAACGTGAGTGCACCTTCCGTTCATGAGGCTTCAGGAGGGGTAGGCTAGCTTTAGTTCATACGAGTCTTGCACAAACCAGGATACCCTGCTGTGTTTGGAACCAGGCAACAATGCCTTTAGTGCTGGGCTGAACTCGGTCATGGAGGTGAGCAGGCAGCGTGAAGTTTACCTGCTGCTTACATCACCTTGATCAGCTGCAGGGTAATAGCACATCATGCCCATAAATGACCCATATCCAATTTTTAACTATTTGTAGCCCAGCTTGCTCAAACTAGAAACAAGCCCTTTTTTAAAAAAAACACCTTTATTGTGGTCGGGGTAAATTGGATGATGTAGAGTTTTCCCATTGAACTTGTGTAAATTTAAGGTATAGGTTTGCATTTCCCTTGAGGTTGTATTTACTTACTAAGTTATTCAGTTTAATTGTTTAGTCAGTGTACTTTGTGGATTAGAATATTCCCATTAGTTTCAGGTTGCATTATCAAAGCCCTCGCACTTTGTGTTTGTAACATTGATGTCTGGGTACTACATACGGCTTTCAATATATTATTTATCTAGATTTCTTTGACATCACCTTGTGAAATTCGAACTGTTCATGGTATATGCTCCTCTGGCAGCACAGGAGCATGATGTATCATGTTAATCCCACCAGTAGCAGACTAAATTTCGAGAGCTTTAACAAAGAACTGCACAATATTACAGACCAAGTGGTGGTCATCTGTCTTGTAACCAAGTATGGTTTTATTCCTTTAAGACTGCAAAGTCTAACTGAATTCAAGACTTGGTGATGTTATATACGAGTTGACTAATGACTATTGATGATCCTCTTTCAAGGCTAAGTGGTACAATTAAAGGAACTTAGTGGTGAAACACGTGAGGAAGAACCCAAGTTCTAGATATATAATGCTCAGACAGATGAAGCCAAAAGAGACCTCAAAAACCAGTAAGAGGCAATCTAGTCTAGTGCGTGCTCCTTCATCTCTGTGGGCCTTAAGATTGAAATCAGGCTTGTTCACTAACCATGACCCCATGAATAAGATTCAATACATTTAATACACGCTGAATATTTCATAATGAATAGTAGAAAATGCTTAATCATTTCTATATTAATAGAACTGTCATTAACTTCAAATGGTAAAAGCAAAAGAAATATTTACACTTTGGATGCTGAGGGAGTGCATGGCTCTTGCCATCAATGCTGTGCGCAATCAGCACTGCACTGCCACTTGTGTGTGTATCAATTCAATTATACCAGTAGAAAAAACCTGTGTGGACAGAAATCAGCGGAATATGGTAACCCTGCGCGTGGGCAGCGGTCAATGAAATGTTTCGTGGGCTGCACTCAACCCACATGAGTTGCAGGTTGCCCACTACTAGAACAAGAACAAAGAACAATACACAACAGGAACAGGCCCTTCGGCCCTCCAAGCCCCTGCCGCTCCCTGGTCCAAACTAGACCATTCTTTTGTATCCCTCCATTCCCACTCCGTTCATATGGCTATCTAGATAAGTCTTAAACGTTCCCAGTGTGCCCGCCTCCACCACCCTCTGTGTAAAATATATCCTTCTGATATCCGTGTTAAACCCCCCCCTCCTCACCTTGAACCTATGACCCCTCGTGAACGTCACCACCGATCTGGGAAAAAGCTTCCCACCGTTCACCCTATCTATGCCTTTCATAATTTTATACACCTCTATTAGGTCACCCCTCATCCTCCGTCTTTCCAGTGAGAACAACCCCAGTTTACCCAATCTCTCCTCATAACTAAGCCCCTCCATACCAGGCAACATCCTGGTAAACCCCCTCTGCACTCTCTCTCAAGCCTCCACGTCCTTCTGGTAGTGTGGTGACCAGAACTGGACGCAGTATTCCAAATGCGGCCGAACCAATGTTCTATACATCTGCAACATCAGACCCCAACTTTTATACTCTATGCCCCGTCCTATAAAGGCAAGCATGCCATATGCCTTCTTCACCACCTTCTCCACCTGTGACGTCACCTTCAAGGATCTGTGGACTTGCACACCCAGGTCCCTCTGCGTATCTACACCCTTTATGGTTCTGCCATTTATCGTATAGCTCCCCCCTACATTATTTCTACCAAAATGCATCACTTCGCATTTATCTGGATTGAACTCCATCTGCCATTTCTTTGCCCAAATTTCCAGCCTATCTACATCCTTCTGTAGCCTCTGGCAATGTTCCTCACTATCTGCAAGTCCAGCCAATTTCATGTCGTCTGCAAACGTACTGATCACCCCAGTTACACCTTCCAGATCGTTTATATAAATCACAAACAGCAGAGGTCCCAATACAGAGCCCTGCAGAACACCACTAGTCATGATGTGGAGATGCCAGCGTTGGACTGGGGTGAACACAGTAAGAGTTTTAACAACACCAGGTTAAAGTCAAACAGGTTTATTTGGTAGCAAATACCATTAGCCTTCGGAGCGCTGCTAGTCACAGGCCTCCAGCCGGAAAAACCCTTCCACTACCACCCTCTGTCTTCTGTGACCAAGCCAGTTCTCCACTCATCTAGCCACCTCCCCCTTTATCCCATGAAATCCAACCTTTTGCACCAACCTACCATGAGGTACTTTGTCAAATGTTTTACTACCTCAAACTCTTAGACTTGGTGCTGAGCCTCTTTGTCCAGTGCAGAGCATAAAGAACAAAGAAAATTACAGCACAGGAACAGGCCTTTTGATCCTCCAAGCCTGCACTGACCATGCTGCCCGACTGAACTAAAACCCCCTACCCTTCCGGGGACCATATTCCTCTATTTCCATCCTATTCATGTATTTGTCAAGGCGCCCCTTAAAAGCCACTACCGTATCCGCTTCCACTACCTCCCCCGTCAGTGAGTTCCAGGCACCCACCACCCTCTGTGTAAAAAAAAAAAAAAAATCTGCCTCGTACATTTCCTTTAAACCTTGCCCCTCGCACCTTAAAGCTATGCCCCCGAGTAATTGACTCTTCCACCCTGGGAAAAAGCTTCTGACTATCCAGGAAATAGAATGTTGGATTAGATAGCTAAAACAGTATAGTGTGCAAGCGAGACAAAACGATGCATTTAATTTCTGACATCTGTATTTATTGGCAATAGAGTCCCATCATTTTAATGATTGATATGGATGGCACAATGGTTAGAACTGCTGCCTCACAGCGCCAGGGACCCCGTGTTCGATTCCCAGCTTGGGTCACTGTCTGTGCAGAATCTGCACATTCTTCCTATGTCTGTGTGGGTTTCCTCCGGGTGCTCCAGTTTCCTCCCACAGTCTAAAAGACGTGCTGGTTAGGTGCATTGGCCATGCTAAATTCTCCCTCAGTGTACCCGAACAGGCGCCGGAGTGTGGCGACTATGGGGTTTTCACAGTAACTTCATATGTAAGCCTACTTGTGACACTAATAAATAAACTTAAAATCTTTAGATTTGGTCTTGGGATTGCAGCTTCTGCTCATACAATCTTGAAACACTCATGAAATAATAAGTGAAGAAAGAATAGGGACATGTATTGAGTACAATTGAGGGATACACCAACAAATACTTGTGTTTATTATAGGACCTTTAACACAAAACATCCCAAAGTGCTTTATAAGAATTATCAAACAAAATTTCACAATGAGTCGCAGAAGGAGATAATAGCCTGGATGACAAAGTTTGGTCAGTGTTAAGAGGAACCAGAGGTAGAAAGGTGGATAAATTTGAGGGTGACAGTTTCCAAGCTTGGCCTTGGCAACTGAAGGCATGGCTGCCAATGGTGAAGTAGTTAAAACTGGGGATACGCGAGAGGCTAAAATTTGTGAGGCATCAAGATCTCTGGATGTAACATTGGATGAGATCACCGATGGCGATGGATGAGGCCTTGGAGAGATTTGAGAACAGGGATGAGAATTTATCATTGAGGCATTGCTTAGCGAGGGGGGGGGGCACAGGAAATAGGTGACCAGGATCTGGTGCAAGTAAGGACATGGGTAGCAGTGTTTTGGATAACCTCAGGTTTAGGGAGGGTAGAATGTCGGAAGCTTCATTGAGAATTGTAGCAGAAAAGGACGGAATTACAGAGGTGGTCATAGGAATGATGAGGATATGTGGTAAGAAACTCTAATATGACCGCAGAGTCAAAGACAGTTTGGTTCAACGTGCTATAGTTACCAGGGAGAGAGATGAATGAAGTTGGTGGCAAAGGAACAGTGTTTGTGATAGGGATCAAAGCCAAAGCGTCTGTCTTTCACATAAGGTAGCAGCAGGAAGATTCTGCACATCAAGTAATGAATGACACACAAGCAGAGTAACAGTTTAGAGACAGTGAAGGGTGAGGTAAAGCTTGGTGTTGGTGTACATGTAGAAAGTGATACTGTACTTCTGGATGATGTAGATGAGAAATAGGAAGGGGACAAGGTAAATCTTTATAGGGACACCAGAGGTAACGGTATGGAAATAGGAAAGATAAACCATTGAAGATGGTTCTCTAGTTATGGTAGGATGGATAAGAATCAAACCAGGCAAGTGCAGTCCCACCCAGCCAGTGGAGAAGTTTTAGAGCAGAATTTTCTGGTCAACCAGAAAATTGGGACCTCTTTAGGGGCAGGTGTGACCTGTTTAAAAAAGACGGGTGGCACTTGAATCCCAGGGGGACCAATATCCTGGCGGGAAGGTTGGCTAAGGCTACTGGAGAGACTTTAAACTAGAAAGGTTGGGGGGAGGGAATCGAAATGAGGGGACTGAGAGCGAGGAGGTTAGCTCGCAAATAGATAAGGAATGTAGACAGGGTAAGAGGGAGGTTAGACGAGTGAGGGAGAAGGGAAGTGCTCAGGCTGAAGGTCTGAGATGTGTCTATTTTAATGCCAGGAGTGTAGTGAATAAAGTGGATGAGCTTGGAGCGTGGATTGCTGCTTCGAATTGTGATGTGGTGGCCATTACGGAGACTTGGATGTCTCAGGGACAGGACTGGGTGCTTCAGGTGCCAGGTTTTAGATGTTTCAGGAAGGACAGGGAGGGAGGCAAGAGAGGGGGGGGAGTGGCACTGTTGATCAGGGATAGTGTCACGGCTGTAGAGAAGGTGGACGCCGTGGAGGGACTGACTACGGAATCTCTGTGGGTGGAGGTTAGGAATAGGAAGGGGTCGGTAACTTTGCTGGGTGTTTTCTATAGGCCGCCCAATAGTAACAGAGATGTTGAGGAGCAGATGGGGAAACAGATCCTGGAGAGATGTAGGAATAACAGAGTTGTCGTGATGGGAGATTTTAATTTCCCAAACATAGATTGGAATATCCCTAGGGCTAGGGGTTTGGATGGAGAGGAGTTTGTTAGGTGTGTCCAGGAGAGTTTCCTGACACAGTATGTGGATAAGCCTACTAGAGGAGAGGCTGTTCTTGATCTGGTGCTGGCTAATGAACCTGGACAGGTGGAGGATCTCTCGGTGGGTGAACATCTTGGGGATAGCGATCATAATTCTATCTCCTTCACGATAGCATTGGAAAGAGATAGGGTCAGGCAGGCTAGGAAAGTGTTTCTCTGGAGTAAAGGGAAATACAGTGTCATCAGGGAGGAAATTAGACGGGTAAATTGGAAGGAGGCATTCTTGGGGAAAAGTACCGAAGGAAAGTGGAGGATTTTCAAGGAATGTTTGTCTGGAGCTCTGCATGACAACGTTCCGATGAGACAGGGGGGTGTTGGTAGGGTACGGGAACCGTGGTGCACGAAGGTTGTGATGAACCTGGTAAATAAGAAAAGAGAGGCGTACAGAAGGTTCAGAGAGCTAGGAGGTGTTAAGGATTTAGAGGAGTATACGGGATGTAGGAAGGAGCTTAAGAAGGAAATTAGGAGAGCGAGAAGGGGTCATGAGAAGACCTTGGCGGGTAAGATTAAGGAAAATCCCAAGGCTTTCTACAAATATGTCAAGAGTAAAAGGATGAGATGTGAAGGCATAGGACCCTTAAAAGGTGAAGGGGGAAAAGTTTGTGCGGAACCGTTAGAAATGGCGGAGGTGCTTAATGAATACTTTACCTCGGTATTCACGGTGGAAAGGGATCTGGGTGGTTGTACTGCTGGATTGCGGAGGACAGAAAGGATCGAGCATGTGGACATAAAGAAAGAGGATGTGTTGGAACTATTGAATGGCATCAAGGTTGGTAAGTCGCCGGGACCGGATGGGATGTACCCCAGGTTACTGTGGGAGGCGAGGGAGGAGATTGCGGAGCCTTTGGCGATGATCTTTGCATCGTCGATGGAGACGGGAGAGGTTCCGGAGGATTGGAGGATTGCGGATGTGGTCCCTATATTCAAGAAAGGGAACAGGGACAGCCCGGGAAATTACCGACCGGTGAGTCTAACCTCAGTGGTTGGTAAGTTGATGGAGAGGATCCTGAGAGACAGGATTTATGATCATCTAGAGAAGTTTAGTATGATCAAAAGTAGTCAGCACGGCTTTGTCAGGGGCAGGTCGTGCCTTACGAGCCTGGTTGAGTTCTTTGAAAATGTGACCAAGCACATTGACGAAGGAAGAGCGGTGGATGTGGTCTATATGGACTTCAGCAAAGCGTTCGATAAGGTCCCCCATGCAAGACTTCTTGAGAAAGTGAGAGGGCATGGGATCCAAGGGGCTGTTGCCTTGTGGATCCAGAACTGACTTGCCTGCAGAAGGCAGAGAGTGGCTGTGGAGGGGTCTTTCTCTGCATGGAGGTCAGTGACCAGTGGAGTGCCCCAGGGATCTGTTCTGGGACCCTTGCTGTTTGTCATTTTCATAAATGACCTGGATGAGGAAGTGGAGGGATGGGTTGGTAAGTTTGCTGACGACACCAAGGTAGGTGGTGTTGTGGATAGTTTGGAGGGATGTCAGAAGTTGCAGCGAGACATAGATAGAATGCAAGACTGGGCGGAGAAGTGGCAGATGGACTTCAACCCGGATAAGTGTGTAGTGATCCATTTTGGCAGATCCAATGGGATGGAGCAGCAGTATAAAATGAAGGGTACCATTCTTAGCAGTGTAGAGGATCAGAAGGACCTTGGGGTCCGGGTCCATAGGACTCTTAAATCGGCCTCGCAGGTGGAGGATGCGGTCAAGAAGGCGTATGGCGTACTAGCCTTCATTAATCGAGGGATTGAGTTTAGGAGTCGGGAGATAATGCTGCAGCTTTATAGGACCCTGGTTAGACCCCACTTGGAGTACTGCGCGCAGTTCTGGTCACCTCATTACAGGAAAGATGTTGAAGCCATTGAAAGGGTGCAGAGGAGATTTACAAGGATGTTGCCTGGATTGGGGGGCATGCCTTATGAGGATAGGTTGAGGGAGCTTGGTCTCTTCTCCCTGGAGAGACGAAGGATGAGAGGTGACCTGATAGAGGTTTACAAGATGTTGAGGGGTCTGGATAGGGTGGACTCTCAGAGGCTATTTCCAAGGGCTGAAATGGTTGCTACGAGAGGACACAGGTTTAAGGTGCTGGGGGGTAGGTACAGGGGGGATGTCAAGGGTAAGTTTTTCACTCAGAGGGTGGTGGGTGAGTGGAATCGGCTGACGTCGGTGGTGGTGGAGGCAAACTCGTTGGGGTCTTTTAAGAGACTTCTGGATGAGTACATGGGATTTAATGGGATTGAGGGCTATAGATAGGCCTAGAGGTGGGGATGTGATCGGCGCAACTTGTGGGCCGAAGGGCCTGTTTGTGCTGTGACTTTCTATGTTCTATGTTAACCGTGTCAGAAGGATGAGGGTGGTAATTTATCTCTGTCATGGTTAACTACCTCAGATGTAATTTATGACTGTGGTAAGAGCTGTTTTGGTGATTGTGGCAAAGGTGAAGACCTGATTTGAGAACAAGGTTCTGAGAACAGTAGGCAAAATTTGAGAGGCAAGGAGGGTTGGAGACTGGCATTGTAGGGTCAAGGTTTGTTTGCTTGAGGAGAAGGGTGATGGTGGTAGATTTGAAGGAAAGGGAACAGTGCCTGAGGTGAGGAAACTGAAGATATCAACTAACATAGCCAGGGTGAGAAGTTGGGTGGGCAGTAATTTAGCTATAGAGTTTAGAGATCAAGAGGTGTGTGTTTCTTGGAACTTGGAAGGGGAGTTGGGAGAGGAAATAGAGAGTGAGTTGACTTTAAGGGGGAATCGGAGAGGAGGTTTGTCTTGGTGAACAAGGAGAAAATAAGCAAGCAGGATGGACATCTGAATGGTTGGTCTCAATCTTTATGGTCGCTTTTTACGCATTGTTTGGAGGTAAGAATGGTTTAAGAAGACCGGTTGTGGTGGAGATGAGAAACTGAAACTTTGTCTTCCTGGAAAATCCTTTGAATTGAATAGAACAGATGTCAAGAAATCTCTTAGCTACTTTTATTGCTAAGATGTTACGTAAAGGGAAAAGCTTTTTCAATTTTGTTGAAAGACCATATAGGAATGAAAAGCGTCACTATAAAGAATACCATAGGGCAGATTGGAACTCATTCATGGGTTATGGCAGAGATGTTGAATGACAATTTCACAGCAGTCCATATTCTTGTCGGTGATATTTAAGTTCAAGATGTGCATTGCTGTGCACTGAACAGCACTATTATTGAAACATTATAGTAAGGCAATTTAGGATAGAATAAAGGAAAGCTCAAAATTGATATGCCTCCAGTGCCAGATATTATCCATCCAAGGGTGATTAAGAGAGAAGAGGGAACTACAGTAATGAGAACGTAAAATGCTGGAAATACTCAGCTGGTCTGGTAGCATTTGTGGAGAGTTAATGTGCACAGACCTTAAGTGTTAACTCTGAGACTCTCTCCACAGATGCTGAAAGATCTAAATATTTCCAGTGTTTTCTGTTTTTGTTTCAGATTTTCAGCATCTGTAGTATTTTGCTGTTGCACCAGGAAACTACAAGTTTGTCAGCCTGACGTCCATTATGGGAAGGTGCTAGAAAAAATAGAAGAGATGCTCTTTGTGATCATTGGGAAAGGAAAGTACTATTAGAAGTATAAAAATAGATTGATGGAATCACCTAGGGATAAGGGAAATCCAGTGGATATCGTTTACCTGGACTTTCCAGAAAGTTGTTAAAGCACCTTGCGCTACATTGTTTCACAAGATAGAATTTTGTGATATCAATGTGAATTTGATATCCTGGATTAGTTATTGTCTCTAATCCCACAGCCGCAAAAATATAGTTAATGGATTTGATCCAAGGGACGTTACTAGTGTTGTCCTCAAGGGTGCCCCAAGGGAGTGGTCCTAGGCTTGCTACGTTCTCTGACTTCAATAGTGAACAGTGTTCTGGACCATGATGTTGAATATAGTTGGAGATAATGATTAAATCTGTATAAGGTTTAAACCATAAAGAAGTTTGTTTAGATTTGGATGTGCTTGGGAAGTGGCCATGCACTTGGATAAATGTAGTATTGTACAACTTGGATAAATGTAGTGTCACACATGTTGGTAGAGCCAACTTAATGCAAGTATCATATGGAGAGAACAATACTGGAAGACAAAATGATAGTATTAATGTGCACAGATCACTAAAGGTTCATGACCAATGTAGAGAAACTGTAGTTAAAGTTAACAGGGTGTTGGGATGTGTTAATAAACTTTTATTTAACGTAAATCAAAGGACACAATTCTATCATTATAGAGTTCCAGATCACTGTGCCCAATTCTGATCACCCCACATGGTTGGTGATATAGAGGTCTTGGAAATGGTCCACAGGAGAACTTTTGAGAATGGCTCCAGCTTGACTTTGATCTATTTATTTTACAGGATCACAGACTTGGTGGAAACCTGATAAAAAGTCTATTCAATAATTAAAGGGCCGTTAAAGCAGATGAACTGCTAATTATTATATTTTAACATTGGGAGGATTGACGACCTACATTTAGCATGAATAGGCATAGACAAAATGTTCGTTGGATCACTTCTCAGAATGTAGTGTACCTCTGGAATACATTCCAAGAGTTATGATTGGTGTTTACTTGCTTTATGCCTTCCATTGGGACCTGCAATGGTTCTTAACTAGGGCAGCGATCACACTGTGGAGGAGAATTTTTATAGATAATACCTTGTCCACATGCTCTCATGGACAGGTTGTCATCACTTGAGTTTGGAGTATAATTTTCCAGGGTATTTTTTTTCCTCATTGGCCCTAGGATTTTTTCTCCTCTGCCAAGAGATTTATACAGCTGCGAGAGCTGGGGTGTGTCTAGTCAGGATACTCCAGCCATTATGTATGGGCAGACTTGTTAAACCAACTAGTCTTATCTTGCCTGTCAATTCCATATGGCATGAATCAGACAAAAATATAATTTGCCTTGTATTTTTGTGAGAGGCCAGAAGAAGAGAGTTTGTGTTAGAAATCAGAAGGACATTGGATCCAGCAAAAATCTCTTCTTTGGCTGAAATACACTATTTCGTTGTTCTAGCAGTTAATCTGAAGAAATTCTCCCTGCTGACTATTTACCCCGCTCTTTTGAGTATTATCATTAACTGTGTTTTGGACATTTTTGGTCATTAATGTTACATACAGATGCTAACTAATTCATTGCTTCAATTTACTCTCCTCACAATTACTTACTCTCCAAGCCTCTTTAGACAGTACCTTCCAAACTCTCAGCCACTACCATCTAGAAGGACACACAGCAGACACATGGGAACACCAACACCTAGAAGTTCTCCTCCAAGCCACTCGCCATTCTGACTTGGAAATGTATGGACATTCCTTTACTGTCATTGGGTCAGAATCCTGGAACTAACAGCACTCTGGGTCTACCTACACTACTTTGACTGCAGCAGTTCAAGAAGATAGCTCGCCATCACCTTCTTGAGAGCAATTGGGGATGGGTAATAAATGCTGACCTAGCCAGAGGTGCCCATATCCTAAGAATGGATGAACAAAGACAGGGTTGTAATCGGTGGAAAAGGTTGCAGTTTTCCTGATTGCATGGTTCCTGAATTCAGAAGGCTGAAGTCTCCAAGATTGTCCCTGGATTGTTTTCCAAAAAAATTCAAGCAGGTCTTTGCGTCAGAATGAGGGAAAGTTCCAATAGTGATCCCTGTGTCACTCCACTAGTTAGTATTCCAACCTGAAAATGACCCATTTATCTGTTTTCTGTTAGCCAATCCTCTATTCATGCTAATTATTGGCTATCCCTTGCTAACGAAGATGATTATCTTCCATGACTCCACAAATGCCTGATTTTGGGATCTTCAGACTTGGGGGTGTCTGGTTGTGTTTTCAGGAATTCCTTCCCTGCCAATAGTTTCATTCCAGAGAATGAAATCTCTGAAGAACAAGCCTGTCCTCCTTCGGAACACAGTAAGAAGTCTCACAACACCAGGTTAAAGTCCAACAGGTTTATTTGGTAGCAAATACCATAAGCTTTCGGAGCGCTGCTCCTTCGTCAGATGGAGTGGAAATGACGAAGGAGCAGCGCTCCGAAAGCTTATGGTATTTGCTACCAAATAAACCTGTTGGACTTTAACCTGGTGTTGTGAGACTTCTTACTGTGTTCACCCCAGTCCAACGCTGGCATCTCCACATCATGACTCCTTCGGAACCTCCTGGAGAGCTTTGGTCAAGTTTGGCATCAAAATCTTTCATGGGTTTCATCATCGGCATCCAGAATTGGGGCATATGCACTGATTTGCAGTAGTGAACTGGTTCATTTGCCATTTTGAGATGGAGTTGGAGTTGCTCATTTCTTCCAAGAGGGTACTCATGAAGCCAGTTCCCAAGTTAATTCTTCATGGCAAATCCATTCTGTGAATTCTGTGTTCTTCTTCTGATTTCCCTTTCCAGAAGAAAGTAAATCTGTCTTGGGAGTTCCTTGAGCTGCAGCTTCCTGGCCTCACTCAGAGCGGTGATGTTGATGTCATATTGCTGGAATTCTCAGATAACAAGCGCAGTGCAATGATCATTCGTGGATATGTCCATGAAGGTCCTGACGTTCCAATTCCCAAACTTTACTGTATTTGTCTTTTGTATGTTCCTATCCTATGTTCCTTAGTTATGAGGAGAGATTGGGTAAACTGGGGTTGTTCTCCCTGGAAAGACGGAGGATGAGGGGAGACTTAATAGAGGTGTATAAAATTATGAAAGGCATAGATAGGGTGAACGGTGGGAAGCTTTTCCCCAGGTCGGTGGTGACGTTCACGAGGGGTCATAGGTTCAAGGTGAAGGGGGGGAGGTTTAACACAGATATCAGAAGGATACGGCGGCACGGTAGCACAGTGGTTAGCACTGCTGCTTCACAGCTCCAGGGACCTGGGTTCGATTCCCGGCTTGGGTCACTGTCTGTGTGGAGTTTGCACATTCTCCTCGTGTCTGCGTGGGTTTCCTCCGGGTGCTCCGGTTTCCTCCCACAGTCCAAAGATGTGCGGGTTAGGTTGATTGGCCATGCTAAAAATTGCCCTTAGTGTCCTGGGATGCATAGGTTAGAGGGATTAGTGGGTAAATATATGGGGATAGGGCCTGGGTGGGATTGTGGTCGGTGCAGACTCGATGGGCCGAATGGCCTCTTTCTGCACTGTAGGGTTTCTATGGTTTCTATGATTTCTATGATACACAGAGGGTGGTGGGGGCCTGGAATGCGCTGCCAGGCAAGGTGGTGGAGGCGGACACACTGGGAACGTTTAAGACTTATCTAGACAGCCATATGAACGGAGTGGGAATGGAGGGATACAAAAGAATGGTCTAGTTTGGACCAGGGAGCGGCACGGGCTTGGAGGGCTGAAGGGCCTGTTCCTGTGCTGTCTTTGTTCTATCATAGAAGGTGACCCCTCTGAACATGGGAGAGGTGAGGCAAACTTTGCTTGGTGCATCTTTTCTAGCCCGCTCCACAATACGGGGTGAGCAGAAAGAGGGCTTCTCCGTTGCAATCACAACTGCTGAAAGGCACCCCTGCTTCGTCTGCGTGCTCAACAACCATCTTGTAACTACAGCCTTCGTGCAGGTCATGACTAGAAGCAACACAAGTGTGCATTCATCACCATTTCCTGGTTACTGAAGGGATTGAGAGATATGCTCGGAAAGAAAGGCACCAGTCCTTGGCATCTTTTAACATGCAAACCATTGCACACCAGCTTCCACGCATGTCTTAACAGAATGAAAACTTGATCCAAGGGCAAGGAAACCACAAGTTTATTGGAGGTTTCATTCTGCTGCAGCCTTCATCCACCAGAACCCCCTTTGAGATATTCCAAATGGTGGATCTTCCTTTGTCTGTTCTGCCATTGAGCACTTACTTGCCAGAACCTATTTGCTGACTATTTCTAGGGCTCTTCATAGTAATCAAAGTCACCCAGGGCATGAGGAGTCCCACTGTATTTCATCCTGTTTGATCCTTTCTTGCTCATTGCCCAGGTTTCACAGCGAGGATGAAGGGGTGGACTTTGGAACCCGTTCTTGCTAATATATTGCTCCCGATACCATGAGCTCCTGAACACCTTTTACATGGCACCTTTATGGGATGTTCTTTGAAAATCCAAATATAGTACATCTACTGGTTTCCCTTTATCCACCCTGCTGGTTATTTTCTCAAAGAACTCTAAATTTATCTAACACAATCAAGCAGAGTTAACATGGTTTTACAATCTTCTAAATATCTGTATAATTAGAGAATTATTTTCAAAATTCAATAAGCTTCATACAAAAAGCATGAAAGGTGCTATATTAATGCAAGTTCTTTCTCTGTTTTATAATTAAAGTTTTGTTAATTTGACATTCAATGTTTTTATTTATTAGTCGCAAGTATGCTTATATTAACACGGCAATGTGGTTACTGTGAAATTCCACTAATCACCACACTCCGGCACCTGTTCGGGTACACTGAGGGAGAATTTAGCATGGCCAATGCACCTAACCAGCACATCTTTGGACTGTGGGAGGAAATCAGAGCACCCGGAGGAAGCCCATGTGGATATGGAGAGAATGTGCAAACTCCACACAGACAGTGACCCCAGCCGAGAATCGAACCTGGGTCCCTGGCGCTGTGAGGCAGCAGTGCTAACCACTGAGTGGAGCTCTCTTGGTATCCTGGCAAATAATTATCCCTCAACCAACACCCCTAAAACAAATTAATTGTTTTTTTAAATTCTTTGCTGTTTGTGGGAGCTTGCTGTGTGCTCATTGGCTGCTGCTTTTGCCTTGCTATAACAATGACTGTGTAATATATCTGAAGCATTGTAGTTCCTGGATGTGAATTTGAATGTTCTGAGCATATTAGTTGCTATATAAATGCAAGTTCAACCTTTGTTTCTCTTTTCTAAAATAATTTTGGAGGAATTTCACTGCCATGTTGTTATTTTTCAAACACTTCTAGTTATTTAGACGCAACTTCTGGTGAATAGACACTTGTTTTACGAGGTCCTCTTGGCCTGTCCATTGACTCCTGAGTCCTTTATCCCAAAAATGTTGCAAAATAATATGTTGTCACTCAATTTTGACCTAGTTCGAAAATGCCTCCTTGTTTTCAGTCACAAAAATAAGAGGCTAACTTCAGCCAAAGGACTGTTGTTGTCCCATTTTCACCCTTTCAGATCGTACACCTCTTGCAACAGAGAACAGATTGTGTAACTTGATCCCAAACCACCCCCAACTCAGCTAGCTGCAAGGCAGTGCACAAAATGGGTGTAATGACTGGTGCTATCCCTTCCATTTCACATGTCATCTATTTGGCATCTTCCATATCAAGAACAGAAGCTGTGGAGTGGGAGCAATCAAACCTGTGACCCACCACATTATCCTTCAAACTTTGTAATGGGGCAGAGCCCTCATCCAGCGACCCCAAACCCATGACAACAAATGGGTCTTCATTTCCCCAGTGTCCCAAGCAAACTTATTGTAGATTACAACAAATCCTACTTATGTTTTCAAATTTCTCCTGCTTCCCATTTGAAGGCCCTTGCCTTCATTCTGTAAGCACCTTGCATTTGGATTGTCTTTTAATTATTTTAGTACATTTTGCTCCCCCAGGACATTCGACACTTTTTAGCTATAACTGTGATGGGAGGGGTGGGGGTCAAAATGTCTTGAATGCTCACCAGCAGAGCAGACCCAATCATGGCAGAATGGCAGCTTGAAGTTGAGGCTGCTGATCTGTTTTCCAAATTGTGATGACGAGGTCATCGGCATGGTAATGGCAGGTGTACTGTGCCTGCCCTAACTGAGGCTTGCAGTGCCACAGCTGCTCCTTGTTGTTCCAACACAGCTGACACACCCAGAAAGGCCCTCATAGGAGCCGACAGCCCTAACTTTGCAGCTTTGAAAAGAGTCATCCAATTGTCCTTGCAATGTGATTGATTCCTTTTCAGCATTGATTTTTTTTTTTTCCCCCCTGTTCCCTCCGGCATTCCTGGGGCTGTTAATACACCCATAATGAAACCTAGGGAGATCTGTGGATGTTTGAAAAAAGAAATCAGCCCTGGTCCTTTTTATCAATGTTGATTTTTTTTTTCCAGATTTATTCCCCTTTTCTCAATCCAGCTTTCTAAAAAAAATGAAATCCTGAGAAATTTTTGTTGGTATAGATTGAAGTAAAACTGAGCATGGATGTTTTATGTTTATGGCACAGAAGCAGTATGAGGGTTGTAATTTAATTGTTATCTATCTTCAAAATCATGAAACATGAATTAATCCCTACAGTGCAGAAGGAGGCCATTCGGCCCATCGAGCCTGCACTGACAACAATTCCACTCGGGCCCTATCCCCGTAACCCCACGTTTACCCTGCTTGTCCTCCTGACACTATGGATGGCCAATCAACCTAACCCGCACGTCTATGGAGTGTGGGGGGGAAACTGCAGCACGCAGAGGAAACCCAAGCAGACACGGGGAGAATCATAGAAATCATAGAAACCCTACAGTGCAGAAGGAGGCCATTCGGCCCATCGAGTCTGCACCGACCACAATCCCACCCAGGCCCTATCCCCACATATTTACCCGCTAATCCCTCTAACCTACACATCTCAGGACTCGTGTAAGAGGCAATTTTTTTTTAACCTGGCCAATCAACCTAACCCGCACATCTTTGGACTGTGGGAGGAAACCGGAGCACCCGGAGGAAACCCACGCAGACACGAGGAGAATGTGCAAACTCCACACAGACAGTGACCCAAGCTGGGAATCGAACCCAGGACCCTGGAGCTGTGAAGCAGCAGTGCTAACCACTGTGCTACCGTGCCGCCCTCCGTGCAAACTCCGCACAGACAATGACCTTGGTCCCTGGCGCTGTGAGGCAGCAGTGCTAACCATTGTGCCACCATGCCAGAAGAAAGCACTGTTGACTCCAAATTGTAAAGTTTTTAAAGGTATATTTATGGTGGTGATGTGGAGTGTAAAGATGCAAGCTGTGTGAAGAATAACTTTGCTGAGAGTCTCCACTATGTCACCATATTTATCAGTAGTTTTTTTTTAAATGTTTACTTTAATGTGGTTTCAAAATTGAGGAGAAAATAAAAACTCCCCAAGCATTGAGGTTTATCTTGAGCTCTCTGGGTTACTGTAACGTACTGCAGTACCACAGATTGTGACCAAGCAGCCATGTTAGTTAGGTTTCTAGATCAGATATTGTAGACAGGAAGCTGCTCTTAATATATTTTTGTAAAACTACAAATAGATAATGGATGAAAAACGTAGTCTTTTGTTTTTCTTTTACACCAACCTTTTTTTTTTTACTTCCTCGCCCATAGGTCATGGAAAATTCTCAATGTTTAATATATCCCAGCAAGGAGAAGCTTTGAACTTAAAACCCAGCATGCATGAAAAAAATCTTTTGGGTTTACAATTGGGAAATTTTGACTGGCAAATCATGCTACATGTTGCTGCATTTACTGCGGCAGCTAGGGCAAAATGTTTTGGTGAATAATGTATAAAAAGACTAATAAGAGGTAAAGAAAGAAAGCAAGATTAAGAGCGCTGAGTATGGGAACAGTTTTTTAAAAAAAATTGGGCATTGGGCTGAAGTGCTGTTGTTTCAAGGTTCTGTAGTGGACTATATATATTTTTAAAGTCTTTATTCCTGCACATAGTATGGGATAATACTTGGAGATGCACTGTAATATGTCTAAAAAAGGTTTAATTGCAGGAAAGCCATGTGTGTTAATCTGTCATTTTTTTTAAAAAACATCTTTGATTCTCCTGACTTTTAGAAATAATACCTTACCTTAAATTGGACCTCCATCTTGGGCTCTGTTTTGGAAGCAAATTGACTGTGCCAATTATAACAATTGATTAAATGCTCATTATTTCAGAGCTTATTGATATATTACCCATGATTAATTGCATGGAAATGCTCATCAAGCTCAGTAATCAACTGATTAATTTGTGTGTCCTATTGCTGGAAGTTGCCCCAAAGCATGATGGGATCATTAAATGAATAAAATTTGAGATGAAGCATTTCCGCTGTCTTCTATTCTCTGATTAAAATGGGAAATGAATCCTCAAGTCTAATGATTTTATTGAGTCAGTAGTCTGAAATGTTTGTGTATTGGGAGCAGTGAAAACATTGGTAAATCCAAGAACCACCCCCCCCCCCCGTTGTAATTTTTAAAAATGTCTACTACCCAAAGATAAACAGCAGACTATGATGTCTTACGAGTTGTTAGCAACAGAATTAATTAGTAAACCAGCAAATTTTGCAGACATCTGTGAATAGACGGACAAATTTGATGATCCTATCAGATCCTCAGGTTGAACACCGAGGCTTTGAGGATCCAAGCTTTCCATGATAACAAGTTACATATTGCTAATAAATGTTTAGTGCTTTTAAATTGCAACAACCTTGATGTTTAATTCTTTTTTGCCTGATTTGTGTGGAATTTCCCTAATCTAATGACTTTGGTTTTTAAACAGTGGCCACTCTAGGGACTTTCAGACTCTGTTAACTAGTTTATTATTCTAGTTACTGTGGGCGGCATGGTGACAGTGGTTAGCACTGCTGCCTCACAGCTCCAGGGACCCGGATTCGATTCCTGGCTTAGATCGCTCTCTGTGCGGAGTTTGCATGTTCTCCCCGTGTCTGCATGGGTTTCCTCCAGATGCTCCGCTTTCCTCCCATAATCTGAAAGATGTGCTAATTAGGTGCATTGACCCGAACAGGGGCCAGAATGTGGGATTAGGGGAATTTCACAGTAACTTCATTGCAGGGTTAATGTAAGCCTTACTTGTGACTAAATAAATAAACTTGATTATCCTGTTAGTTTCAGTGTCTCTGTGCAATGATATTACAGTAATATATGTTCCACACCAAAGGCAGGTTAATATGAAAAAGTCTTCCATGATAGATTTCATAAAAATTCTTTGGTTCAATTTTTTTCCCCTCCCCCATCTATTTCCTTCCTTTTCCTGCAAACCTCACATTTTTGCATGTTGTGGTTGTGGGGCCGAGCAGTGGAGAAGGAGAAGCTCTCCAGTAATTTTGGTCAGATGGCTGTTCTTCTTTTGTGCCCCTGGTCCGTGGCGCAGTGGCAGGCTGTGACTGAAAAGCAGCAGAGCTGAGCTCAATCATTTCCTTAACTAATATTTGAGCATGTGCCCCATGCAGCAGGGATCACTTAATTGTGATCAAGAATGCAATTGATTTAAAGCAAAATATATTTTGCCTCTACTCAGTTACTGAGCTGAATGTTGGAGGCCGCACGTTTCCTGATTTATCAGCTAACTCAGTGCAGACTGGATATCTTGGTACGTAAAATTAATTATAAAACTCTTGAGCTTAACATTTTTTTTTAAAAAATCTTCAGTTTTTCACAAGATTAACTCTTTCTGGAGGCCAGGCCATGTTACAAAACCAACCTCTGGCTGAATGTCCTTTTTGACTGTTTTAGTTTCATTCAGCCAGTCGAGGTGTAGAAGTGCAAACGCTGACATGCTGACGGCTGAGAAACCATAAGAGGCTTGGCTCAAGCAGAAGCTGTGACCTACTGATGTCCACCATTCACTGAGGGCAACTGTGGCCTCAGATTATTCCAACCTCGGCTCAGTGGCAGCAACCTCTCCTCTTCCATCAGAAGGTTCTGCATTGATGTCCCACCCCAGAGACTTGGGTACCTATATCAGGCTGGTATTTGTATGCAGTACTGAGAGGGTGTTGCTCCCTTTTGGATGAGATGGGAGCCAAGTTCCTGTCTGCCCCCTCAGATGGACATTAAGAAAAAAATCCCCATTTGGAGAAGAACAAAGGTGCTCTCCCTGTGTTCTGCCCAACATTTGTCAGTTTGAACAATGCTATTGAACAGATTATTTGAAAATTTATTTCATTGCTGGTAACAAGAGCTTGCTGTGTGGAGATTTGTGCTGTACTTCCGATGTTATAACAATAACTCTATTTTCAAAGTACTTCATTGGCTCTGAAGCACTAGATGCCCCGAAGTTATAAAAGGGCACAGTATAAATGCAGGTTATTTATCTCTTGCCACCACTACTGTAGTATCGTCCTTCTTGGCTGTCCCTCAATTCAGGGAGGATGGCTTCTCAGGGTTGCAAGTTTCTGTCATGACTCCTCGTGACTGAACAGGCTGATTCTCAACCCACAGATCTTTGGGTACGTGGAGCAGGACGTCCCATGAGGTAGTTGGATCTGCAATAAAGAATTGGCTTCCTTTCCTTTCCTCTGCTGCTACTCTGCCTCCTCATTGGAGGTGTTTGGATTCCATGCATGTTGCAACTTGATGGACAAGTTGTTGCCATTTAAAACAATTAGTAGCAGGCTGCTCCCAATCATTAATATCAATGCTGCTGTGCTTCAAAGTGAGCTTCAGAGTGTCTGAAGTGTTTTTTGTCTCCCCAGAACACTGGCCATTTGTGAGTAGAACCTGGCAGGGGAGGCATTTTCCATCCATCGGGATACAATGTCCTGTCCATTGTAGCTGATTTTTGCAGCAGTTTTGCATGATTGCTTGTCGAGCCAGCTTTGTAAAGGACACTTGACATTTGTTCAGTCCTCAGAGTCTGGAGAATGCAGCAGAGGCATTTCTGATTAAATTTCTCTAATGCTTTTATGTGTCACCAATACGCAGATCAGGGCGAAAATCACCCATCTCACCCGCTGCGGGAATCATAGCAGGCGAGACAGAAAAATCGGCAGACCATACAAAGATCCGTTGAGCTTGAGTGGGAATTTTTGTTCTTGCAATGCACAATTTGAAAATCCCGCCCCAAATTTCACTACAGTTCAGGAGTGTGCTGGCGCCAACAGCTCTGTAGACTTTGACTTTTGTCAAACACTCGTTTCTGTAGTTTGGTGGCTACCAAGGTATGGGAAGTGGTCATCATTTTCCAGAATCTCTCCTTCATGGGAGGTGGATTATTTGTCTGAGCAGGTGTGGGTTGATAAGAGTTTTGTTTTGGCAACATTCAAGGACAGGCTCTTGTATGCAGGATTGAACAGATTGAGGGTGGCTTGCAATCCGGTGCAGATTGGGCAATGTCACTTCCAGTCTTCTGCAAACTATAGATCATGTATGTGGCCAGCTTGGGTTAAAGTTTTCCTCCAGGTAGTATTTATTACTCATACCAGAGGGCAGTTGAGCTTTTGAGGTGAATGGCCACTGTTGGGTAGATTGTTAATAGAATGGGGGCTATCACACCACCTTACTTGACACCAGTCTGGATTTTGATGGACACTGTTTGAGATCTCCCACTTGAGACAGTTGTTGTCATGATCATCATGAAGCAGTTGTAAAATAGTGGTGAAGTCTCTTGGACATTCAAATCTTTGGAGCTCAATCCACAGAGCCTTGCGATGAGTCAGATGCTTTGATCATGTCAATGAATGCAATGGAGAGTTTCTGGTGGTTGGTTATTGTTGACATTTTTCATGGATTTGTCTTGCAACAAAGACTGTACCAGATGTTCCTCTGGAAGGTCTAAAACCACATTGTACAAACCCCCATTGGTGAAACTGTTTTAGATCAGCTCTGGATTCACTGACATCACACGATCCAAGGCCCAGTTTTCATCATGCACTTGTCTACAAGTGAAGATGCAAATAAAATACTGAAAAACAAAGGCAGAGGACATTTCTCCAGTGATGTACTTATCTTGTTGTAAGTGGAGCAGTTTTTGTTCCAAGCTTAAAGGATTTATCCTTTGGGGAAAGAGCCAACATTGCTAATTTGAAAGTCATTATTGAAATAAACTGAGTGTTCTAGTCTTTTTTATTCTTTCGTGGGACCTGGGTGTCACTGGCAGGGCTTGCATTTGTTGCCCTTGAACTAATGACTTGCTAGGCCATTTCAGAGGACAGCCAAGAATCAACCACATTGCATTGGTCTGGAGTTACATGTAGGCCAGACCAGGCAAGGATGGCAAATTTCCTTCCCCAAAGAGTATTCGTGAACCAGATGCTTTTTGCGGTCACCATTACTGAGATTAGTTTTATAGTCCAGATTTTATTAACTGAATTCAAATTCTGTCAGCTAATGTGCTGGAATTTGAACCCATGTTCACAGAGCATTAGCCTAGGTCTCTGGATTACGAGTTCAGCGACATTACCACTACGCCACCATTTCCCCGCAACTGTTCAGTTTTTTAAAACACTTGTACTGTTTAAAACTTTATTTTATTGAAAAGAATGTACATATTTTAAATGAGTACCTTTTCTCTTGGTGTTTTAGATAAGCAGGCCCTCTTACGTAATCCTACATGAATTATTACGGAGTATATAGTCCTGAATTTAATGATCTTGTGTAAAATGAGGAGGCAGTTAAATTATCTGTATTGCAAAATGTTTTGCACGTCACTAAGTACAGACTTGCTGCATTTCAAAGACATTGTTAACCCATGCAGGAATTTATAGCTTTACTCAGACCTGCTGACCCCTTGGTTGCTGTTGGCAAGCTCACTTGGCACTGCCTTAGTGGTAGATTGACATTCTGCTCAGCAACCTTTGAAATTTGAAAAATCAGACTGAAACCGAGCTTTTGAATGCCGGTCCTGCAGTGTGTATATTAATATAGTAGATAAATTTGGAAAACACCCTTTTTCAAAAAAGGAGAAAGGCAGGAAACTATAGGCCAGTTAGTTTAACATCTATTTATTGGCAAGACACTGGAGTCAATAATCAAAGAGGAAATAGCTAATCATTTAGGAAAGCTAAATATAATCAAATCTTGTTAACATGGTTTTAATGAAAGGTAAATCGTGTTTGATAAATTTGCTCAAATTCTTTGAGGATGTAACAAGGAGTGTAAGTAGAGGGGAGCCTGAGATAGAACAAAGAAAAGTACAGCACAGGAACTGGCCCTCTAGCCTGTGCTGATCATGATGCCTAACTGAAGTAAAGAAAAAACCTCTGTCCTTACTTGGTCTGTATCTCTCTATTCACTCCCTATTCATGTACCTATCCAGATGCCTCTTAAATGTTGCTAATGTGCCTGCTCCACCATCACCTCTGGAAGATGTCGTGTATTTAGATTTCCAAAAGGCATTTGACAAGGTGTCGCATAAGAGGCTGATGCATAAAGCACAAGCCCGTGGAATTAGAGGAAACATGTTAGCATGAATACTGGCTGTCACATAGAAAACAGTGTGTTGGAATAAATAGGTTCCTTTCGGAGTGGAAAGATGTAACCGGGTGTTGTGAGACTTCTTCCTGTGTTCACTAGTAGAGTACCACAGGGATCAGTTCTTGACCTGCAATTGTTCGCTCTTTACATTAATGATCTGCAGGAAGGGACAGAATGTAAGGTTTCTAAATTTGCCGATAATACGAAGATAGGTGGAAGGGAGGTTGTGATGACGATATTGTGATTTTGCAATGGGATTTAGATGGATTGGGTGACTATATGAAAACCTGACAAATGGAGTTTAATGGGAAAGTGTGAGGAATCAAAAGGCAGATTAATATCTAAATGAAGAGAGACTGCAGGTGAGTGAAGTACAGAGGGATTGAGGTGTTCTCGAGCATGAATCACAAAGCTAGTTGGCAGGTCCAACATGTTAAGGCGGCAAACTGCATCTTGACCTTTATTGCAAAGGGATTGGAGTTTAAAAAGAGGGAGGTTTTGTTGCAATTCTACAAAGTATTGGTGAGGCCTCACCTGGTAAACTGAGTACAGTTTTTGGTCCCCTTACCTAAAAAAGGGTATAGTAACATTGGAGGCAATCCAAAGGAGATTCACCAGGCCAATTCCTGGGATGAGAGGGTTGTCCTATCAAGAGACACTAAATAGCCTGGGTCTGTATTCCTTGGAGTTTAGAAGAGTGAGGGGTGACCTTATTCAAACATATAAGATTCTGAGAGGGGTTATAGGGTAGTTGGTAAGATGTTTTCACTAATGGGAGAGTCATGAACAAGGGGATATAATGGGCTGGTCATTTAAAACTAAAGTGTATAGGAATTTATTCTGAGTGGTGAATCTCTGGATTTCTCTGCCCCAAGGGGTAGTTGAGGCTGGCTCATTAGAACTATTCAAAGTGGAGGTGGATAAATACTTGATAAATAGAGGGCTGTGGGGAAATGGCACAGAAAAGAGAGGTGAGGCCGGCATAGATCAGTTATGATCATATTAAATAACGGGGCAGGCCTGAAGGGCCTGGTAGAATCATTCCAGTGCAGAAGGCGGCCATTTGGCCCAGACTAGAGTCTGCACCAACTCTCTTAAGAGCGTCTTACCCAGGCCCATCCCCTTGCCCTAACCCTGCGCATTTACCCCCACTATTTCCCCTAACCTACACATCTTGGGACATTAAAGGACAATTTAGTATGCCCATTCCATCTAACCTGCACATCTTTGGAGTGTGGGAGGAAACGTACGTAGACACAGGGAGAATGTGCAAACTCCACAGAGACAGTGACCCAAAGCCGGCATTGAACCCGGGTCCCTGGAGCTGTGAGGCAGCAGATCTAACCACTGAGTTGCCCACAATGGCCTACTCCTTCGACTTGTGTAGGGCAGAAAAGGCCTATTGTTGCTTTAACTTGCATGTTTGCTGGCATGTATCATCTTGTTGTACAAGTTCATTAATGACCTGACAGCAGGGCAGCAGAAATGCAACACTTCCAGAAATGTATCTCTGGCCTAGGGCAACTTCACCCAGCTTTAATGTATTTCTTATTGAGTGATCTTTTATTGCTCGCTTTTCAGTGGCAACAAATCTCTCCAACAGACAATGCAGTCAAATTATTGGGAAGCCATCAGCCACAAAGCTTGACCTGTAGAATGGCTACTTCAGAGGGAGGCCATTCAGCCCATCCTACTCTCTGCAGCAGCGACTTAGCCCCATTCTCTTTCCCCATGGTCATGCATTTTTTCTTCTGTTCAGGTAATTATCCCATTTTCTTTTGAAAACCACGATTGAACGTGCCTCCTCCACACACACTGGCAGTGCATTCCAGATCCTCACCCCCACATTGCATGGTGGGGGGCGGGGGGAAGAAAAGTTCTCTCACTTTGCCATTCACCTTTAAATGTCCTTTGGTTGCCAACACTTCCGCAGATGGAAACAGTTTTTCCCAACCTATTCTGTCCAGAGCCCCTATGATTTTGAATAAAAGTACCTCGATCAAGTCTGGTCTTGGTCTTCTGTTCTGGAGAAACGGGCTGTTCTTGATCTGTAGGTTCCTCATGCCTGGAACTGTTTGTGGAAACCTATTTTTCACCTTCTCAAATGTCTTCACGTCTTTCTTAAAGTGAAGTGCCCAGAAATGAAGCCTGCTAAAACTCAATTGAGGTCAAGCCAGTGTTTTATGAAGTCCACCATAACTTTTGTACTCTATACGTCTATTAATGAAGCCTGGGATCCTCTATGCTTTATTAATTCCTTTTTCAAACTGCCCTACCATCTTCCCTAGTTTGTGAAAATATGCCCCAGGTCCTCTTCTCCTGCAACCTCTTTAGAATTGTATCCTTTTATCTTGTATTGTCCCTCTTCACTCTTCCTTCTAAAACGTACTATTTCACACTGCATTAAATTCTGTCGGCCATTTGTTCACCCATTCCACCAACCTATGTCCTATTTGAAGTTTAGTACTATCCTCCTGACAGTTCACAGTACTTCCAAGTTTCGTGTCACTTGCTAATTTTGAAATTGTTACCCAAGTCTAGATCATTAATGTAGATCAAAAAAAGTGACGGTTCTAGTATCAATCTCTAAAGAACTCCCACTGTATATCTTCCAATCTGAAAACAACTGGTCAGCCGCACTTTATTACACAGCCAATTCTGTATCGTTGCTGCCACTGTCCCTTTTATTCCATGGCCTTTAGCTTTGCTGGCAAGCTTGTTATGTGGCACTTTATCAAGGGTCTTTTGGAAGTCCATGTACACCCCAACCACCACATTACTCATATCTCTCTCTTGCCTGATGGGAAAAAAAACTCCAGCAAGTTAAACACAACTTTCCCTTGACAAATGTGTGCTGACTTCTTTAATTCATCAATATTTGTTCAACTAACTGTTTGAACTTTATTAGCCTTCAGTGCAGAATTTGTACTTTTTACTGTACATTTTCTGTTTGAGACTTTTATTTTTACCTTTTTGTACGGATGTTCCACTTTGGGAGCAACCATAGTATGTAAAGAGGCATTTTTGACATCACATACTGAATTATATTATTGTAATCTTTTTGTCACAGCTTATAACTAATTAGTAGTAAAGTCAACCTGGCATGAAAGGCTTTTCTTCTGACAATGCAGAGATCAAGATGAACACTGGGATTTTTAACCCAGCCTATCAATCGCAAACAGTGCACATGTTAAAATTGTCTCCGGATACATAGTGCAACGTTACTGAATCATTCCTGCCCACCGCCATCTTAAAAAAAAAGCCAGGGGCTCATTAACATTGAAGCATCACCCCTCAATTATATCGGGACCCCTAGTTTTACCGCCTTTTGTGGAAGACCCCTCACTTCCTAGCTGAAAAGAGCTCAGTTGCAGTTCACTGAATCAGGGGCTGTGCTTGCTGTTTTATTTTCATGAGTTTTCCAACTACATTTACTTTATTTGGGCATCCTACTCTTGTAAGCTCTTTGTATGTAGGCATGTAATTGTTGTCAGTGCTTTTGTGGATTGAGGAAGAATTGGACAAGGAGCAGCATCAGTAACCTCAGCAACCACCAGCAAGAGAGGAGATCTCTCATGATCCTGCACCAACCTTGACCACAAAATTAGGAGCAGCAATAAGCCATTTGGCCACTGGAGCTTGCTCCACCATTCGATACAATCATGGCTGATCTGATTGTGGCCGCGCATGCACACACACATGCTGGTAATGCCAGACTCTGAGCACAAATGTGTCTCGTGCAACCTTGCACATATGCACTATCCCAGCCCACACTACTCTGGGGACGAGAAGTCCATCAATTAAAGTTCCTCTGAGGAGAGAGGTTCTCCTCATTTCAGTCTTAAATGGGAGCCCCTCATTTTTAAACTGTGCACCCTGGACTCCTCTACAAGGGGAAACATTCGCTCAGCGTCTAAACTATCAAATCCCCTCAGGATCTTAAGATTACCTCTCATACTTCTAAATTCCAATGATATAGGCCCAATCTGCTTAACCTTTCCTCCCTTCATTCCAGGAATCAGTTGACTAAACCTTCTCTGAACCACTTATGCAATTACATCCTTAAGTAAGGAGACAAAAATTGTATGCAGTATTCCAGATGGCTGTCTCACTAAGGCCCTGTACAGCACTTTCTACTTATGTATATACCCCTTGCGATAAATACCAACATTCCAATTGCCTTCCTAATCACTTGCTGTACCTGTGTTCTAACTTTTTTGTGATTCATGTACCAGAACACCCAGATCCCTCTGTACTGTAGAGTTATGCAATCTGCTTGGATCTACTTGAACAGTGTTGAACGCACTTCTCCAGACAGATTTTGAAGATTTCTGCAACCTGCCTTTAAAGTTTCTACAGCCGTGAATTTTTATCACCGTTGGATCCTTTTTAGGTTGCCGTAAGATGTATTTCCCAGTCTACACTAAGCAGTTGACTGATGCCCTTTTTGCCAGGGGAGAAACATTACCTTCCCCAATGACTTGCAATTAAAAAGGAGAAAACGCAGGACTTGCAACAGTGGCTGGCTTACCTTGCTAACATGGTGTCTTTGATTGCACACACGTTGCCATCAGAGCACTGGAACACCAGCCAGCAATGTTCATGAACAGAAAATGATGCTACTCCATTAATTTTCACTTAGTGGCTGGTCACAGGAACATCATGCAGGTCTATGCAAGGTATCCAGTTTGAATATTCAGCAATTCAGGGTGAAAGGCATGGGAAGTATCTAATACGGGACTGCTCTGAAGGCCTCTGTGTAGAGCTATGAGCAAGTCAGTGGAGCAATAAGCTGATGCCTCACATTTGTGGCTACAAACCATTTGAAAGTTGCTTCTTCTCCCTTAGTTTAGTTTTATTTATTAGCATCACCACAAGTAGGCTTACACTAACACTGCAATTAAGTTAGTATGAAAATCACCTAGTTGCCACACTCTGGCATCTGTTCGGGTACTCTGAGGGAGAATTTAGCATGGCCAGTACACCTAACCAGCATGTCTTTCGGACTATGGAAGGAAACAGGAACACCTGGAGGAATCCCAGGCAGACACAGGAAGAACGTGCAAACTCCACACAGACAGTGACCTGAGGCTGGAATTGAACTTGGGTCCCTGGCGCTGAGACAGCAGCACTAACCACTGTGCCACCATACCGCCCTCCCCTTCGTGTATGTGTGTCTGTGCGTGTCCCCACCCACCTTAACTGGAACCTCCAGGAATTAATCTCAAAGGGGGTGGGACCTGCTCTTTGTCAAAACGTTTCTATAGCGTACAAAAGGATATTGGAGGTGGGGGATGTAACTTTACTTTAAACAGTGCTTCAAATAGGGATGCAGGAGCAGAGGGACCTAGATGTATATGTGCTTAACACGGAGTGGCAGGACAAGTTGAGAGTGCAGAAAATAAAGCATACAGTATCCTGGGCTTTATTTATAGGGCTTGAGAATACAAGATCAAAGGGGTTATGCTGAATTTGTGTAAGTCATCGGTTTAACCTCAGCTAGAGTATTGCGTCCACTTCTGGGCTCTGCACCTTTGGAAGGATGTGAAGGCATTAGTCAGTACAGAAAGTTTCATGAGAATAATTCCAGGGATGAGGAACTTCAGCAATGAAAATAGATTGGAGAAGTTAGGACTGTTTTCTTTGGACAAGAGAAGGCTGAGAGGAGATTTGATAGATGTATTTAAAATCACAAGTGGTCTGGGCAGAGTAGATGGGGAGAAACTATTCCCATTTCTGAAAGGATCGAAAACGAGATGGCACGGATTTAAAGTAATTGGCAAAAGTAAAATGGGGTGAAACTTTTACATAGCAAGTGTTTAGGGTCTGGAATGCACTGCCTGAGAGTGTGGTGGAAGCAGGTTCAGTTGATGCATTCAAAATGGAATTACTATTATCTGAAAAAGAAGAATGCTCAAGATTATGGGAAGATGGGGGAACAGTATGAGGCAAGTTGGTTATTCAGAGAGCCAGTGCAGACATGGGCCAAATGGCCTCCTTCTGCACCATTACAGTTCTGGATACTGTATGCATCATGTGGGTGACGGAATGGAGACAGACCAGCCATTAATCTCACTAAAGTATTTCACTACCCTGGCACAGGAAATACAGGCCCTTCGGCCCTCAATGTTGCACCAACTAGTGAAACCAATCTAAAGCCCATCTAACCTACACTATTCCAATATCATCCATATGTTTATCCAATGACCCTTTAAATGCCCTTTAATGTTGATGAGTCCACTACTGTTGCAGGCAGGGCATTCCACGCCCTTACTACTCTCCGAGTAAAGAACCTACCTCTGACATCTGTCATGGGGCTTGTCATGTTCCCCACACTGGACTCTGGGTGAAAGTTGGGATTTTAGAGTCTCGCAGATATTATTACCCAATTGATTATTGCCAATCCAGTGGTATCATTTCATTTGTTTAAAATTCTACAGTGGGCCAGAGTTGTAGATGCTATAATTATTGCTGTTGTCAGGTAATCTGATTTTTTTTTGGGGGCGGTATGATGTGTTGCCCATTCAGTGTAGTAATGAAAAGGCTCATTCAGGATAGTAGTAAAAATGCATGCTTTGATGTATTTCTCCTCGAGTCAGTTGGATTGTAACCTTTTAAGATGGACCCTTTTCCTGGGGTAATGGTTCATTTTTTGGTATTATTCATTCCCTTTCCCACTTCCAGTTTGTGCAAATTAGAATTTCAGTCAAAGCATGGAATCCACAACCAACTCGGGGGATTAAAATTACTTCACAGAATGCAAGAGAACTTCAAAACCATGGAAATGCAGGCTGATTTATTTGCATAATATGAATATTCTGTATTGAACCAGATGTGGTAATCTTGTAGTTACTGTGTATGCACCACCCTTACTCGGTCAACTGAACAATCTGTCACACTGTGGCAAGTCAAACTCTCATGATGATGCATACAGGAAAAATAGAGTATTGCAAATATTTTTCACCTCTTTTCCTTTTTGTGCGATGAGGCAAATCTAATTCATAGTCACATAGTATAATAGTCCATTGGGCAAGAGTGATCATAATACAATTGAATTTCATAAATGTGACACATTCCAGTTCCGATCAAGAATCTTTAAACTTAAACAAAAGCAATAAAATTGGTTTGAGGGAAGAACTGGCTACGGTTGATTGGATAAATAGACTAAAAAAGGTACGGTGATAAATAGTGGAAACAGTTAAAGAAACAAGTAGAAATATGAAATGAAAATTCCATTAAAAAGACAAAAGCCAGAATCTTATCACCGTTCTTGCCGACAGGATTTTCCCATCCTGCTGCAGTGAATGGAGACTTGGCTAGCCACCAAGTTCTGACCTCGCTGCAGTGGGGGCATGGCATGAACGGCAGGCAAGATCGCACCCAAACTCAGCAGAACAATCCATCCCTGACTTACCCGATTAAAAGAAGAGACTTGGAATGTGGCAAAGACTATAAATAAATCTAAACCCTCTTGGCTCACTGTCAGCCCATTTGTCCCTGCCATCAATAGAAATTTCTAATAAAAATTGCCCACTAAAAGTGTGGCTACAGTGATGATTGCTTTAGCTACAGGTATTAACACTGAAAATGCAGGCCAATGTACATGTACAGAGGAGGCAATGGCCTAGTGATATTATCGCTAGACTATTAATCCAGAAACTCAGCTAATGTTCTGGGGACCCAGATTTGAAATGCGCCACACGAGTTGGTGAAATTTGTATTCAATAAAAAAAATCTAGAATTAAGAATCTACTGATGACCATGAAACCATTATCAATCGTTGAAAAAAATCCATCTGGTTTACTAATGCCTTTTAGGGAAGGAAATCTGCTGTCCTTACTCAGTCTGGCCTACATGCGACTCCAGAGCCACAGCAATGTGGTTGACTCTCAACTGCCCTTCAAGAGCAACTAGGGATGAGCAATAAATACTGGCCAGCCAGCAACGCCCATGTCCAATGAACGGTGTGCGCATCAAGTATTGATATGAGCAAAATTCCACCAGCTTAGAGGACCTTAATAGGAATGTAATCAGGGCTGCAAGCTTTTGTAGCTTTTTTAAAAATCAGTCTGATTGCTTGTTGCACTCTCCCACTGATGGTGGCTCACTTGTGAGTTCTACCACAGGACACTAGGGGAATAGTCACTGTGGTTTCACTGTTTCTAACATTGATAGATGACATTGTAATTTTTCAGAAGAGAAATGCCATCCTGTGAATGAAGGGGAATTTTTCCATTTGATTTTGGTCTACCAATGGCTCTGGTGACTTCAAAAAAGCTTTGCATGCAGTGATAATCTCTCGAGCTTTTTCTTACCACTGCATGTTCTCTTATCTTCTGGGTTTCTTCAAATGTACCACAAATTTAAGTAAACATGCATAAGTATATTGAGATCGTGTGCTCAATGACCATGTCTGTTCTTTGTTTGCAAAGCAAAAATGTAATTGTTAGCCACATTTGACTCCTGGCTAATCTGTTGAACAAAACAAGTGTGGCATCAAGGAGCCCTAGCAAAATTCAAGTCAGTGGGAATCAAGAAGGAAGCTCTTCATTGTTTTGTGCCATACCTAGTTGTGGGAAGCTAATTATCCCAGTTGCAGGAGTTTCTTAGCATAGTGTCCAAGTCCCAACAATCTTCAGCTGCTTCATCAATGACCTTCCCTCAATCACAAGGTCAGAAGTGGGGATGTTTGCTGCACAATATTCAGCACCATTTGAGTCTTAGAACCATAGAAAATTACAGCTCAGAAACAGGCCTTTTGGCCCTTCTTGTTTGTGCCGAACCATTTTTTTTTGCCTAGTCCCACTGACCTGCACTTGGACCATGTCCCTCCACACCCCTCTCATCCATGAACCCGTCCAAGTTTTTCTTAAATGTTAAAAGTGACCCTGCATTTACCACTTTATCCGGCAGCTCATTCCACACTCCCACCACTCTCTGCGTGAAGAAGCTCCCCCTAATATTCCCTTTAAACTTTTCTCCTTTCACCCTTAACCCATGCCCTCTGGTTTTTTTCTCCCCTAGCCTCAGTGAAAAAAGCCTGCTTGCATTCACTATCTATACCCATCAAAATCTTATACACCTCTATCAAATCTCCCCTCATTCTTCTACGCTCCAGGGAATAAAGTCCCAACCTATTCAATCTCTCTCTGTAACTCAGCTTCTCAAGTCCCGGCAACATCCTTGTGAACCTTCTCTGCACTCTTTCAACCTTATTTACATCCTTCCTGTAACTAGGTGACCAAAACTATACACAATACTCCAAATTCGGCCTCACCAATGCCTTATATAACCTTGATGTGGAGATGCCGGCGTTGGACTAGGGTAAACACAGCAAGAAGTTTAACAACACCAGGTTAAAGTCCAACAGGTTTATTTGGTAGCAAAAGCCACACAAGCTTTCGGAGCTTTAAGCCCCTTCAGGTGAGTGGGAATTCTGTTCACAAACAGAGCATATAAAGACACAGACTCAGTTTACATGAATAATGGTTGGAATGCAAATACTTACAACTAATCAAGTCTTTAAGAAACAAAACAATGTGAGTGGAGAGAGCATCAAGACAGGCTAAAAAGATGTGTATTGTCTCCAGACAAGACAGCCAGTGAAACTCTGCAGGTCCACGCAACTGTGGGGGTTACAAATAGTGTGACATGAACCCAATATCCCGGTTGAGGCCGTCCTCGTGTGTGCGGAACTTGGCTATCAGTTTCTGCTCAGCGACTCTGCGCTGTCGTGTGTCGCGAAGGCCGCCTTGGAGAACGCTTACCCGAATATCAGAGGCCGAATGCCCGTGACCGCTGAAGTGCTCCCGAACAGGAAGAGAACAGTCTTGCCTGGTGATTGTCGAGCGGTGTTCATTCATCCGTTGTCGCAGCGTCTGCATAGTTTCCCCAATGTACCATGCCTCGGGACATCCTTTCTTGCAGCGTATCAGGTAGACAACGTTGGCCGAATTGCAAGAGTATGTACCGTGTACCTGGTGGATGGTGTTCTCACGTGAGATGATGGCATCTGTCGATGATCCGGCACGTCTTGCAGAGGTTGCTGTGGCAGGGTTGTGTGGTGTCATGGTCACTGTTCTCCTGAAGGCTGGGTAGTTTGCTGCGGACAATGGTCTGTTTGAGGTTGTGCGGTTGTTTGAAGGCAAGAAGTGGGGGTGTGGGGATGGCCTTGGCGAGATGTTCGTCTTCATCAATGACATGTTGAAGGCTCCGGAGGAGATGCCGTAGCTTCTCCGCTCCGGGGAAGTACTGGACAACGAACCCATTAAGGACGGTCACCTCAGCACCTCACTGTACCGCAAGCCCACAGATAACCTCACGATGCTCCACTTCTCCAGCTTCCACCCTAAACACGTTAAAGAAGCCATCCCCTACGGACAAGCCCTCCGTATACACAGGATCTGCTCGGATGAGGAGGATCGCAACAGACACCTCCAGACGCTGAAAGATGCCCTCATAAGAACAGGATATGGCGCTCGACTCATTGATCAACAGTTCCAACGCGCCACAGCGAAAAACCGCACCGACCTCCTCAGAAGACAAACACAGGACACAGTGGACAGAGTACCCTTCGTTGTCCAGTACTTCCCCGGAGTGGGGAAGTACTGGACAACGAAGGGTACTCTGTCCACTGTGTCCTGTGTTTGTCTTCTGAGGAGGTCGGTGCGGTTTTTCGCTGTGGCGCGTTGGAACTGTTGATCAATGAGTCGAGCGCCATATCCTGTTCTTATGAGGGCATCTTTCAGCGTCTGGAGGTGTCTGTTGCAATCCTCCTCATCCGAGGAGATCCTGTGTATACGGAGGGCTTGTCCGTAGGGGATGGCTTCTTTAATGTGTTTAGGGTGGAAGCTGGTGAAGTGGAGCATTGTGAGGTTATCTGTGGGCTTGCGGTACAGTGAGGTGCTGAGGTGACCGTCCTTAATGGGTTCGTTGTCCAGTACTTCCCCGGAGCGGAGAAGCTACGGCATCTCCTCCGGAGCCTTCAACATGTCATTGATGAAGACGAACATCTCGCCAAGGCCATCCCCACACCCCCACTTCTTGCCTTCAAACAACCGCACAACCTCAAACAGACCATTGTCCGCAGCAAACTACCCAGCCTTCAGGAGAACAGTGACCATGACACCACACAACCCTGCCACAGCAACCTCTGCAAGACATGCCGGATCATCGACAGATGCCATCATCTCACGTGAGAACACCATCCACCAGGTACACGGTACATACTCATGCAATTCGGCCAACGTTGTCTACCTGATACGCTGCAAGAAAGGATGTCCCGAGGCATGGTACATTGGGGAAACTATGCAGACGCTGCGACAACGGATGAATGAACACCGCTCGACAATCACCAGGCAAGACTGTTCTCTTCCTGTTCGGGAGCACTTCAGCGGTCACGGGCATTCGGCCTCTGATATTCGGGTAAGCGTTCTCCAAGGCGGCCTTCGCGACACACGACAGCGCAGAGTCGCTGAGCAGAAACTGATAGCCAAGTTCCGCACACACGAGGACGGCCTCAACCGGGATATTGGGTTCATGTCACACTATTTGTAACCCCCACAGTTGCGTGGACCTGCAGAGTTTCACTGGCTGTCTTGTCTGGAGACAATACACATCTTTTTAGCCTGTCTTGATGCTCTCTCCACTCACATTGTTTTGTTTCTTAAAGACTTGATTAGTTGTAAGTATTCGCATTCCAACCATTATTCATGTAAACTGAGTCTGTGTCTTTATATGCTCTGTTTGTGAACAGAATTCCCACTCACCTGAAGAAGGGGCTTAGAGCTCCGAAAGCTTGTGTGGCTTTTGCTACCAAATGAACCTGTTGGACTTTAACCTGGTGTTGTTAAACTTCTTATTATATAACCTTACCATAACACTCCAACTTTTATACTCGATACTCTGATTTATAAAGGCCAATGTACCAAAGGCACTCTTTACGACCCTATCCACCTGTGATGTCACTTTTAGGGAATTCTGTACCTGTATTCCCGGATCCCTCTGTTCAACTGCACTCTTCAGAGTCCTACCATTTACCCTGTACGTTCTACTTTGGTTTGTCCTTCCAATGTGCAATATCTCACACTTGTCTGCATTAAATTCCATTTGCCATTTTTCAGCCCATTTTTCTAGTTGGTCCAAATCCCTCTGCAAGCTTTGAAAACCTTCCTCACTGTCCACTACACCTCCAATCTTTGTATCATCAGCAAATTTGCTACATTGTCATCTATATCAATGATCTGGATGATAAACAACAATGGACCCAACACTGATCCCTGTGGCACACCACTAGTCACAGGCCTCCACTCAGAGAAGCAATCCTCCACAACCACTCTCTGGCTTCTTTCATTGAGCCAGTGTCTAATCCAATTTACTACCTCCCCATGTATACCCAGCGACTGAACCTTCCTAACTAACCTCCCATGAGGGACCTTGTCAAAGGCCTTGCTGAAATCCAGGTAGACAACATCCACTACCTTCCCTTCATCCACTTTCCTGGTAACCTTCTCGAAAAACTCTAATAGATTGGTCAAACATGACCTACCACGCACAAAGCCATGTTGACTCTCCCTAATAAGTCCCTGTCTATCCAAATATTTGTAGATCCTATCCCTTATCACACCTTCCAATAACTTGCCCACCACCGACATCAAACTTACTGGCCTATAATTTCCCGGATTTCTTTTGGAACCTTTTTTAAACAACAGAACAACATGAGCCACCCTCCAATCATCCGGCAACTCCCCCGTGAATACTGACATTTTAAATATGTCTGCCAGGGCCCCTGCAAGTTCAACACTAGCTTCCCTCAAGATCCGTGGGAATACCCTGTCCGGGTCCTGGGGATTTATCCACTCTGATTTGCCTCAACACAGCGAGCACCTCTTCCCCTTTAATCTGTAAAGGTTCCATGACCTCCCTACCCGTTTGCCCTATTTCCGTAGACTCCATGCCCGTTTCCTCAGTAAATACGGATGCAAAAAACCCATTTAGTATCTCCCCCATCTCTTTTGGTTCCATACACAGTCTACCACTCTGGCCTTCAAGAGGACCAATTTTTATCCCTCACTATCCTTTTGCTCCTAACATGCCTATAGAAGCTCTTTGGATTTTCCTTCACTCTGTCTGCCAAAGCAACCTCATGTCTTTTAGCCCTCCTGATATCCCTCTTAAGTAGCTACACTTTTTATACTCCTCGAGCATCTGATCTGTTCCCTGCTGCCTGTACATTTCATACAACTCTCTCTTCCTCTTAATCAGTGTTACAATCTCCCTCGAGAACCAAGGTTCCTTATTCCTATTTACTTTGCCTTTAACCCTGACAGGAACATACAAACTCTGCACTCTCAAAATTTCTCCTTTGAAGGCCTCCCACTTTCCATTTACATCCTTACCAGAGAACAAACAGCCTGTGCCAATCCACACTTCCCAGATCCCTTCTCATTTCATCAAATTTGGCCTTTTTCCAGTTCAGAACTTCAACCCGAGGACCAGATCTATCCTTATCCATGATCAGGTTGAAACTAATGGCATTATGATCACTGGATCCAAAGTGTTCCCTCACACTCACATCCATCACCTGCCCTAACTCATTTCCCAATAGGAGATCCAATATCGCATCCTCTCTAGTTGGCACCTCTATAGACTGATGTAGAAAATTCTCCTAAATTTTACAAACTCTACCCCGTCTAAACCTTTAACAGTATGCGAGTCCCAATCTATATGTGGAAAATTAAAATCCCCTACTATCACAACTTTGTGTTTCTTGCAGTTGTCAGCTATCTCTCTGCTGATTTGCTCCTCCAATTCTTCCTGACTATTGGGTGGTCTATAATACAAGCCAATTAATGTGGTCATACCTTTCCTGTTTCTCAGCTCCACCCATAGGGCCTCTGTAGACAAGCTCCCTAATCTATCCTGCCTGAAACATTGGAACCCCGGAACATTGAGCTGCCAGTCCTGCCCCTCCTGTAGCCAAGTTTCACTAATGGCTATAATGTCATATTTCCATGTGTCTATCCATGCCTTCAGCTCATCTGCTTTCCCCACAATACTCCTGGCATTGAAATAGACACACCTCAAAAGGTTATTTCCACCACACTCAACCCTTCCATTTGTGATTTTACTTGAACTAACTTGTCTTTTTACCCCTGCTCCACTATCTGCTCTGACACTCTGGTTCCCATCCCCCTGCAAATCTAGTTTAAACGCTCCCCAACAGCACTAGCAAATCTCCCTGCAAGTATATTGGTCCCCTTGTAGTTTAGGTGTAACCCGTCTCTCTTGTACAGGTCCCACCTGCCCCAGAAGAGGTCCCAATGATCCAAGAATCGGAAACCCTGCCCCCTACACCAGTTCCTCAGCCACATGTTCATCCGCCCAAGCATCCTACTCCTGCCCTCACTGGCATGTGGCTCAGGTAGCAATCCTGAGATTACTACCCTCGGGGGTCCTGCTTTTTAACTTCCTTCCAAGCTCTTTGTACTCTCTTTTTAGGACCTCCTCACTCTTCCTTCCTACGTCATTTGTACCGATGTGTACCATGACATCTGGCTGATCACGTTCCCACTTTAGAATGCTGTGCACACGATCAGAGACATCCCTGACCTTGGCACCCGGGAGGCAACAAACCATGCGGGAGTCTGTCCTGACCACAGAGCCTCCGGTCCGTACCTCTGACCATTGAGTCCCCCATCACTACTGCTCTCCTCTTCTTCCTCCCACCCTTTTGCGCTGTAGAACCAGACTCTGTATCAGAGTTCTGGCTGTCGCAGCTTGTCCCAGGTAAAGCATCTCCCACAACAGTATCCAATTTAGTATACCTGTTGTGGAGGGGTATGGCCACAGGGGAACCCTGCTCTGCCTGTCCTTTCACATTTCCATTTCCTCTCCTTACAGTAACCCAATTTCCTGTGCTCTGCTGCTTAGGTGTAACTACCTCCCTAAAGCTACTGTCTATAAACTCCTCATTCTCCCGAATTAGATAGAGGTCATCAAGCTCCTGCTCCAGTTCCCTAACACGCTTTGCTAGCAGCTGGATGCATCTTTTGCAGGTATTGTCGTCAGGGATACCGGAGGTCTCCCTGATCTCCTGAGTCTTCTCGGATACTGATGCAGTCTCTGTCAATATGCAGCAAGACCTGGACAATATTTAGGTTTGGGATGATAGTGGCAAGTAGCATTTGCACCATATAAGTCCCTGACGATGACCATCTTCAACAAGAGAATCCAACCACCTTCCCATGGGAATGAGCTGCCACAGAAAGTGGTTGAGGCAGGTTCAGTAGCAAGATTTAAAAAGCATTTGGATAAGTACATGGATGGGAAAGGCTTAGCTGGATATGGCCCAAACATGGGCAATTGGGACTAGCTGGGAGGGCACAATGTTCGGCTTGGACTGAAGGGTCTGTTTCTGTGCTGTGCTGTTCTATGACTCTGACATTCAACAACGATGCCATTACTGAATCATTCACTTTCAACGTCTTGGAGGTTGCCATTGACCAGAAGATCACAAAAGATGATAATGTGAGTTGTAATAAAAACATTTAAATGTAAAATTGATTGGTTTTGATGTTAAGTGGAACCTCCCTGTGACACCCATCCTGCCCTCACTGACGGCCTGGTTTATTCATTGAAGCTGGTTCTCTGTGTAGCTGGCAGCCACCATGATGACAATGCAGTTTTGTTTGCCTCTGACTGGCAGCTTTTTGGGTTGGGATTGCTGCCTGGGAAAGGCCTCTTTATTGGCACTTAATACAGTAAGCCTTCCTCAAAGGAGCCAATGCGTGGCTCTTGCCGGGTTTCCGGCTGGTGGATAACACTCCCATCACCTGGATTAAATTTTTTTTCTTCTGTCTTCTGGGTGGGAGCACCAGACAGATGAGTGCGGGGCACAAAAGGCCCAAGGGCTGCATAGTGAATGCCACTGCCCTAGAAAGATGAGCAGCTGCCACGTGGGAACACCAAGTTCCCATCCAAACCACCTACACCTTCCTGACTTGGAAATATTCCTTCACTGTCGCTGGATCAAAATCCTGGAACTCCTTTGCTAATAGCACTGTGGGTGTACCAACGTGACGTGGATTGCAGTGGTTTAAGACAGAGCCTCGCCACCACCTTCTCAAGGGTAATGAGGGATGAGAAATAAGTGCTAGCCTAGCCAGTGATTCCCACAAATTAATAAAACAAACACAATTAACCTACATGTGTATTTGCTCAGATATACATGTAGAGGAGATTTGATGGAGGTGTTTAGATCATGAGGGGTCGGGACAGAGTAGATGTGGAGAAACTGTCCCTGTTTGTGGAAGGTTTAAGAACCAGCAGACACTTTGTAAAGTGATTGGCCAAAGACCCAGCGGGAAAAATATTTTTACACAGCCAGTGGTTAAGATCTGAATGCATTCCCTGAGGGTTTGGAGGAAGCTCGGGTTCAAAAGAGAATTAGATAATCAGAATAGAAGAAAACATTGCAGGGCTACATTATAGGGAAAAGACAGGGGAGTGGGACTCACTGATTCACTCTGAGAGCCGAAATGGACACTCTGCTGAACAGCTTCCTGTGATGCAATCATTCCTGGATTCTACAATTAAAAACTATTGAAATGATTATTTGAGGGGATTTGTCCTCCGTGAACAAAAATGAATATTGGGGTTTAGAAGTACAGAACAGAAATATTCAAGCTAAAATACTCACTGTGGTGTATAAATAGATTGTATAAGCTCACGACATTATGCCGCTGGACTCGTGATGTGGATTTATTTTTTAATTAAATTGAAAGCCTGGGCCATTCAGATTTCAATTCCTTCTGTAGTCCTGTCAGGAATATCTACTTTTTCAGTATTCTAATCCTAATTGTGTTTTTTTTAATTGTAAGTGTGTGTGCCGGGTAAGGTCAAATCTGCTCCCATTGGTCAGCCACCACATCAGCAAATCTGACAATCAAAAAATGCATCATTTTTTGGGGGGTTAATAGCCATTGTCCAAGGAAGAGCTGTAACATCTTCATTGTGTGGCAAGTTCCTCACTTTTCTGAAGAAGTTGTAGCACTGAAATGGGGGCTGGCTATTCAGAGGCCAGCTTTAATATCTGTATCCCTACCTGCTGACCCCATTGAGGAACTTCTAAACCGCAGAGTAGTTTCTTTGGCCAGAAGCCTTGAATATATTTGCTATTTCTCAGTTGGCACTGAAAAGGTGAAGTTTTGGTGCAATGAAAGAATTTGCAAAAGGGCAGTGATTAATTACAATGATTTGATGGCCCCCACATGTAACGTGTGCAGAACTGAAGAGCCCACTCTCATTTACCTCCCTCCTAACCGAAAACTTCTGCTTTTGGAGCCAGGTACGTCCCCACATTGATCTCCATCTGCTACTGTGTTAACACACACCTGCTTTGCCCATGTTCTTCTTGCTCCTATCTGCATAATTTACTGAACCCAATAAGGAACTTCTGGTTAAAGAATGGTCCCAAAATCTCTTCAGTCACAATTTCACAGATGGGGTTTAAAGTTGTAAAACACCTTAATCTGTTTATCACTAGATCGAATGAAGTAGATATATTCCCTACAATGGATTTTAATCCCTTCCTTTTGCTAAAATCACATTTTCTGGTGCATTGCAAAGGAGGGATGCAGGTTGACTTTAGGGCAGCAGATTTTGATTGGAATTCTAAATTTAAGACTGAATGTTTGTTTGTCATAGAATCCCTACAGTGCAGAAGGAGGCCATTTGGCCCATCAAGTCTGCATTGACCACAATCCCACCCAGGCCCTGTTCCCGTAACCCTGCATATTTACCCTGCTAATCCCCCTGACATGTGGGATTACCCTGCATATTTACCCTGCTAATCCCCCTGACATGTCATGGCAGCTGCATATGGAAACTAATGACAAAGTAAATTAGTATTTAAAAATTTCATTTTAGAATCTGTACCCATTTTCCTGTACATTCATCTTGGAACTACTTGCATTTGACATAGCTGAAACAGTTGATGAAACAGTTGATGAAATTTGACCCAATGTGTGGACAAAGTGATTTGTATTTTTCAATGCTACCATACTGCACTGAATACCAGAGGTTTACTGTATCCATATGTTGTGCTTCTTGTTTGTATTCCTAGATTTGTTACCCATCACTGAAACTATCATCTTCCATTAACTAAATTTAGAGCACCAGTCTGAACGGTACAGCAAATGTTATTTGTTGCACAAAATGTCCTTCCAATATTTTATTTTCATTATTAAATGTGTGAAAGTAGCGAAAGATACTCTGAAAGCAGAATCTAATGGCTGGTGGTCAAAATCATGCAGGCTGGACTTGTCTAGGGTTTCTTCCTTTTTCCCTATGTTGGCCCTGAGCAAGAACGCAAGGATCGCAAGGGAAACAGTGGAGCTGTGATTGCTGCACTGTCTCGATTATTTCTATGCTTTTATTCTGCATGGTCCTTCAGATAGACAGGTGACCTCATTTCTGGCACCTGAAATGGAATCCCATGTGGCAATAGCAGTCAACTTTGGATTGACACAGTAAGAAGTTCCACAACACCAGGTTAAAGTCCAACAGATTTATTTGGTGGCACAAGCCTTCGGAGCACTGCTCCTTCATCAGGTGACTCACCAAATAAACCTGTTGGACTTTAACCTGTTGAGAGACTTCTTGCTATGCCTACCCCAGTCCAACACTGGCATCTCCACATCATGGCTAACTTGGATTGAGGCATACTGGCCTCTACAAGGGTGTATGTGAGCCTCATTGGTGGGGTCCAACATTGGCCTTGAAGAGGATTTACAATTTGAAAACAAAATTACTGCATATTATCCCCCTTGCTCTGAGGGAGGGGAGGGGAAAAGAACATGGGTCACCACATGAGTTGTTAGCAAGTTTCAAATGGGTGAGCACTGGAGATGTGCCTCAAGTGGCACTTGCATTTGTCTGACTCATGCTATTGAGGTATCTTCCCACTAATTGTACACTGGTGGACACCAATGAATGTGCTCCCAGAGAGGGGAATTCGGGCTGTGAGGGTTTCTTATAACTGCAGAATTGAATTGTTGAGGGTGGTGTTAGACATGCCCGCCACACTTGCTGTACAAAAATAAGTATGATTGGAAACAATTTCCACCTGCATAAATTGCCCTATTAACACCGGAGGCATGCTAATTGCTGAGCTGCAATAGGTAGCATCCCTGCTTTTGAGCCAAAAGCTCTGGGTTTGAGTCCCTCACCAGGACTTGAGGTCCCAAGGAAGGTGTGTTCATAAAGCGGCCAACAGGTTGAGTGTCAAACTGCAAAATCCTTCCAACATGTCAATGGCTGGTGGTAAGAGCAGGAGAGACGGCTGGTCAGCCATGCTTGATGTGGAGTGGTGCCCATTAAGCTATAAGCCTCTGGCGACAAGCTAACAATCTGTTCTAGGAAAAAAACTCATTTTGGAAACAGATGAAAGCCTGCAGGAAGAGAAAGAAACAACAGCAAGATGCTAATTGTGCCTATTTAATGCTAACTAGTTGACATTTCAACCCAGTGAGCGCTCACCATTATTTAATTGAAAGTGTATGAAACCACCATTCTATTCAAACAGCTCGTGCTCATTATCCCTCAGCCAGGCTTCTTTCCTTTGACTCTCCCATTCATTCAGTATGCCCATATGAACACTACCGCCATCTAGTCTCAGACCACTGGGAGCGGAAGGTACACCCCCTCCTTCATCTCTAATTCTCTTTCCAGAAATACTAGAATTGCACTAACAGATATTGGAGTGAGTATTTTAAAATCTAGTTCTTTGACCAAGCTTTTGATCATCAAATCTAATATACCCTTGTGCGCTTTTGCAGATGGGGTCAGAGAGAGGGGTGGAAGTGAAGTTGAGGCCCAAGATCAGCCATGATATTGAATGGCGGGCAGGCCAGACTTGGGCTGTATGGTCTATTCCTGCGCCTATCTCTTGGGTGTCCTTCTGTCATACTTTGTTTTATAATACTCCCGTGGAGTGCTTTATGTTAAAGGTGCTATATGAATATAAATTATTTTAATTTGAATCCTGCCCATCAGATGGTATAATGGGCAGAGAGGAGCATAACAGGGAGAAAACCAAGAGAAGGGAAGAGTAACCGAGAATAGCACTGGCTCGTGCTGCTACGTGTCATAGGCCTATATTTAGGTCTTGTTTTGCGTTGTCAGCTTTTTAAAATTATTGGTCAGCTCTTCCTTTTTTCCTGAGGTTGCCACGTATGGCTCTGTGTGCGCACACAGGACAGAGAATGTGTTTCAAGGCTCTGCCTGCAAGTGTGAGAAACTGAAAGAAAATTTGGTGGAAGTAATCCACCAGCTGTAAAGTTATAACAACAATGCAGCAAATGCAGAGGAAGTGAAGGATTGTAGCTACAGGCACCACAGAACAAAATGGTGCGAATGCGCGGGAGGGTTGGATATGATTCAGACAATGTTGATTTACACAAGATGAAGTAATGAGAATTTCACATCCTGTACTTTGCAAGTTGTATGATTTTTCTCAAATAAATTCTTAAACAACATTGTTTAATTGCTACCTGCATGGATGTGTTTGTGCTAATTGATGTGTCAGTTAGTGCCCAAAGGAACCTCTGGCAGTTTTTAAAAAATGAAACAATCCTGTAAACAGAACATTTCTTCTGCTAATATGTGACGTTGGAAAATAAATAAATGCCATGTAGCTTGTATTCAGAATGTTGTCCAGCTCCCCCTGGCTGTTGAAAATAGAGTAGTTTAAAATGTAACCGAGTGTGCATTCTTTCCAAGTCACTGCTGCCAGAGGAAAAATGACTGCAGTCCCAAGAAACAAGTGCGGGAATTAATAAATGCAAAACCAAAATCAGTGCTGGACTCCTGTACAGGATTCCTTCCAATCACCACATATAGAAATCAGCAGCTTTGTGTCACGTGACCCCGCTTATAATTGTTTAAATAGACTGTTTTCAACTAACAACCTAAATTCTGAGCTGTGTTGGTACTAGGGGTGTTGTGGGGGCTCGAGAATGGGGAAAAGAAAGGCAAGAGTGACTTGCTACTCTTCGACTTTGTGAGCAACACATAGTAACTATTGTTCCCATCAAATTTCAGACACTAACTTGTCCCTTTATAATGGCTACTGTAGGAATCGTGCGTGTCTATTTGTATGTCCATTAAAGGGAATTTGGTTAGGTGGAATTTGTACATCCATTAAAGGAATTTGGTTAGGTGCATTGACCCAAACAGGCACCGGAGTGTGGCGACTAGGGGAATTTCACAGTAACTTCATTGCAGTGTTAATGTAAGCCTTACTTGTGACTAATAAATAAACTTTCCTTTCTTTGGGCATCCACAAATTGGAACTTTGATTAAGAAAGTCTGAACTGTTTTTTTAAAAGCAAATAAAGTTAAAGTGTATTTATTAGTCACAAGTAGGCTTACATTAACACTGCAATGAAGTTACTGTGAAAAATCCTCTAGTCGCCACACTCCGGCGCCTGTTCGGGTCAATGCACCTAACCAACACGTCTTTCAGAATGTGGGAGAAAACCGGAGCACCCAGAGAAGACTCGCGCAGACACTGGGAGAACGTGCAAACTCCACACAAACAGTGGCTCAAGCTGGGAATCGAACCTGGGTCCCTGGCACTGTGAGGCAGCAGTGCTAACCACTGTGCCACCATGCCGCCCTTTCATGAACACTCAGTTTAATGTTTTGAAATTATGATTTTTAGTAAACAACTACAACATTACAGTTAAAAGACCCAGACTGGACTCTTATCACTGAAGGAGATTAAGTGGAGAATGGTCATGTGTTCATTACAAAAGTTTTTTTTCTCCTGTTCAACCTGTACCTGCATCTCTCTCAAGGTCCAGTGTAAAATTCTAAAACCTGAAATTAATTTAAAAATTATAATTGGAATGGTGTGTGTATGTGTGATTGATTGGAAAGGTTGTAATGAGCTGTGGTGAACCATCGCTGGTTCCCACTAGGTAGTACTGAGCCAGGGTCTGGCCAGTACTACGAGTCTGTATATATGTTGCTGTTGGGGTTAGGGATGGGTTGTTCTACTTGTTACTGTTGGGGTTAGGGTTGGGCTGTTCTACCTGTATTATAGTTATTATGGTACATCCCAGTCGGGCTCCGCCTCCTGGGAGAGGTATAAAGATCACTGCTCTGTCTGGGACCCCTCAGTCTGGGATCGTGTACTATATATGGTAGCTTCGTTGTAATAGTAAATAAAAGCCTTTATTTCCTTGAGCATCTCGAGCCTCGTGAGTAATAACGCGCATCATGAGCGTCACTTCTTGAAGCGAAATAATGCCATCATTTTATATCAGGTCAAAGCTTGGTCTTGACAGAAAAGGAATGGCTTTTGCTGTTGAATTGGGGTACAACCACTCAGACTTTTTGCAGGGCTTTTCCAGCAGAAACTTTTATTAATGAAGCATCTGTTCCAGTGTGTCTCAATTTCTAGGAGACTGTCTGCACCTGTTGGCAACAGCGGTGTTCTTTAACCTGTCCAATTAAAGTATCAAACTTTTTAAGACGACCAACACCATTGTTTTTGGTTCCTACTCCAAACTCCATTCACTAGCTATTGACCCCATCCTTTTTATTTCACATTTTCAATATCTGCAGTATGTTGCTTCTATTTACGACTCCCATCCCCCTCCCTGGCAACATTCTTAAACCCGCCTGTTTACCACCTTGTCAGTTTTGATCCCAAGAAAAGCTTCCAACCTCATTAGTGCCATAACTAAGATGGCCTATTTCCAACCATAACTTCACCCCTATTATAATCTCCTGCTGAAGCTGTCATTCGTCTCTCATTACCTTTAGACTCGACCATTCCAGTGCACTACTGGCTGGTCGCCCACACTCAACACTCTGCAAATTTGAGCTCACCTAAAACTCTGCTGCCTACACCTTAACTCACAGAACAAGTTCCATTCCTCTAGCACCCCATGCGTGCTGATTTACATTGGCTCCTGACAAAGCAACATCTTGATTTTTTTTTAAAATTCTCATCCTTATTTTCAAATTCCTTCATGGCCATTGCCCTCCCTATCTCTAAAGTCTCCCCCAGCCTAACAAATTTGAGATACCTGCACTCTAATTCTGCTGTGTGCGCCTTATTTTGAGGAAATAAGACTCCAGGCTAGTAAAATTAATTTTTCAGGACTAAAGATGTTGTTTGGCAGAAATTCTCATTTATTACTCAGCTTAAAAACTCTCGTTAACCCTAACTTTTTTAGCCACCTCGAATGTGGAGCAAGTGGATAAATACCCCAAGTTCACACCATTTACAGCGATTTCAGTGCTGAGTGTATTGGCAAGGTTTAAAACAGCACACCATGTGGAGGAGCAGGGTGTCTGACAGAAACTTCAACCATTTTATATCGTGAAATCCCGGGCTAGTATAATCGTCAAACGATACTCAAATTATGAATATGAAGCACAAATGATAAGTTTGAATTATGTTGCTACAAAACAAGATAAATCCTATGTAATGATTTATTTTTTGCGCAAGTACCCAGGGTTCAGAAAATATGTGCTTGAGTAATCTTTGAGGTATAAATGATTATATATATTCCAGTTGACACAAAATGCCTTTTACATGAATGAATATGACTTGAAATTGTTATTTATCTACCTGATGTAAACATTAGGCAAGTTTGACAATTATGAAATGCAGGCAAATCCTGCTCGAGACTGAATGTAGTTGAAATTAACATTTCTGTAATTATATACCACAATATCAATAGAAATGTTGCTAAAATGGGCTTTTATACTTGCAGGCTTTTCTTTTCATTGGGACCCAAAGGAAACCATACCAATTTTTTGTAAACATGGATTGGATATTGCATGCTAATTTTAACCGAAGCCTTGATGATCCCACTAAAGGATACTTGCTTGGTAAGTCCTTACAAGTCTTTACATGCAAAGTACGTTATTTTGCTCCATGCAAGATTTTACACAAAACTAGAAATTGCCACTTTAATGTGGTGAAATTGATGCTTCAGTATCTTGTGATGCACTGCTGATTTTTTGAAATTAAAAATAATCTGCTGCTGAATACTTTGTCTAACGTACAAATTTTCATTAGCAACTTTATTTTCACTAATAGTTCATAAGTTATGACTTGAATTGTTTTGCTTCTGTTTTATAAGCTTTCAAATAATTGCTTGTTATTGTATTATCGGGTATACTGTCTTTATAAATTGGGACATTGAGGTACAAGATCCCATGTTAGCCTTATTGGAGGATATATATGCTTCACATGTGAATTTAAAATGGTGTACTATGTGGTGTAATTTCATTACTTTGCCTGAAAAATGGGATCATCTTTGATTTTTGTCAGATTAATTGTCTTGTCCCTAAATGGGATTGGAGCAGTAAACTTATATCATCATATCCTGATCCAGAGCATTGATATTGCCATCTGTGGGACACACTGTAGAATTTGATCTGAAATAGAAGACCTAAAGATTTAGTGTAGAGCCATGGCTGGTACATTGTGGAAGTACAGACAAGGTACATCAGGCTGTGTACAAACATATAAATGTACCTGTAAATTAAAGTGGTCAGTTTGGACAATAAATGGCAGAATTATGAAACCTGAGCATTTTTACAAAGGTTCAGCAAAGCTCTTTTTTAAAGTTAAAATTGCATATTTTATAGAGCGGGATGGGAAGCAGAGATCTAAATGGATACAAAATTAGCTTCGACAGAAGCCAGAGGGTGGCTGTAGAGAGTTGTTTTTCAAATTGGAGGCCTGTGACCAGCGGTGTGCCTCAGGGATCAGTGCTGGGCCCACTGTTATTTGTCATTTATATTAATGATTTGGATGAGAATATAGGGGGCATGGTTAATAAGTTTGCCGATGACACCAAGATTCGTGGCATAGTGGACAGTGAAGGTTATCTCTGATTGCAACGGGATCTTGATCAAATCGGGCCAGTGGGTTGACAAATGGCAGATGGAGTTTAATTTAGTCAAATGCAAGGTGATGCATTTTGGTAGATTGAACCAGGGCAGGACTTACTCAGTTAATGGGAGGGCATTGGGGAGAGTTACAGAACAAAGAGATCTAGGGGTACATGTTCATAGCTCCTTGAAAGTGGAGTCACAGGTGGACAGAGTGGTGAAGGCGGCATTCGGCATGCTTGGTTTCATCGGTCAGAACATTGAATACAGGAGTTGTTGAAGTTGTATAAGACATTGGTACGGCCACACTTGGAATACTGCGTGCAATTCTGATCACCCTATTATAGAAAGGATATTATTAAACTAGAAAGAGTGCAGAAAAGATTTACTAGAATGTTACTGGGACTTGATGGATTGAGTTATAAGGAGAGGCTGAATAGACTGGGACTTGTCTCTGGAGCGTGGCAGGCTGAGGGGTGACCTTAAAGAAGTCTATAAAATAATGAGGGGCATAGACAATATCTTTTCCCAAAGGTAGGGGAGTCTAAAACTAGAGGGCATAGGTTTAAGGAGAGAGGGGAGAGATACAAAAGGGTCCAGAGGGGTAATTTTTTCACACAGAGGATGATGAGTGTCTGGAACAAGCTGCCAGAGGTAGCAGTAGAGGCGGGTACAATTTTATCTTTTAAAAAGCATTTAGATAGTTACATGGGTACGATGGGTAAAGAGGGATATGGGCCAAATGCAGGCAATTGGGATTAGCTTAGGGTTTTTTTTTAAAAAGTGGCATGGACAAGTTGGGCCGAAGGGCCTGTTTCCATGCTGTAAACCTCCATGACTATGAGAATGGGAAAGGGATCAAGCCACATTCTGCTCTCTCTAAGCCGAGCCTTTACCTAATGTCAACTGGGTTTAGAAGATTTACGGTACAGAAACCATTCAGCCTAACATGGTTCCTGATTACATAAAATGTATAGCAATGGGCCTTTCTATCCAACTATTCCATACTGGTGTTAATGCTGTATACGAGCTGCCTCCCACCCCTTCTCTTCTAGCTTTGCTAGCAGTACTTTGTTCCTTTTGCCCTTAGTTTATCTAGTTTCCAGTTAGAAGTATTTATGCCACTCACCTCAATTATTCCCGATGATGCACATTTCACGTACTAACCATCCACTTCCTAAAACATTTCATTTTGCAGTTGATCTTTTTCTTTTTTTTTCAAAGCATAACACTAACTTTCACTACTTCATAAAGCAATATGGAGAGTTGATGAATCTTTATCATCAAGACTAAAAAAAAATTTCCTGACCCAGATGGTCGTGAGATATGTGAGGATGCACCTTTAACACATTATTTTCTTATCATAGATTCATACTGCACTGAAGGAGGTCATTTATACAAAATAAGTCCTTGGTACAACTGTACAGGTCAGTGGTGAGACCACACCCAGACAGTTTTGGTCTCCTTATTTGAGGAGTTGGTGGGTCGGTTAACTCAGTTGGCTAGATGCTTGCGTATAGATCAGGTTAATGCCAGCATCATGAGATTTGGTCCTCATTCCAGCTTGGGTAGCTTCTGGACTTGCTCTTTGCCTTACCCATAATAAAATGCCATGGCACATGGTTAGGCAGATAATCACAAGGATCTGCCTTTGGGCAAAGAACTCAAAAAAAAAGATATTTGCATTGGAAGCAGATCAGAGAAAGTTCGCTAGGGTGGTCCGTGCACTCCATGCGATGAAGCGATAGTATTGTGAGAAAAGGTTGAGCAGGTTGGGCCTGTACTCATTGAAGTTCATGTGGATTCTGCAGAGGCTTGGAAGGGTAGATGCTGATAGGAATAAGGAAGGGGAGCAGTAACAGACTATACAGTCAAGACTGTTCTGCCAATCATTACAATCGCACGGGTCTTGGGCTTCAATGCCAAATTTCTGCCCACTCCCCATATCTCTGGATTTCGTGGGAGACCAAAGGTCTATCTCGGCCTTTAATGTATTTAATAATCGAGCATCCACGACCCTCTGGGCTAGCAAATTCCAAAGATTCACAACCCTTTGAGTGAAATAATTTCTCTTCATCCTCAGTCCTGAATGATCAGTCCTGATAAGAATGGTTGACTTTCTTGAAGCAGAACTTGGGGCACAGTTTAAAAATAAGGGATCTGCCCTTTAAAAGTGGTGATGAGGAGGGATTTTTTACTCGGACGGTTATTAATCTTTGGAATTCACTACCCCGGAGAGAAGTGGAGCCTGGGTTATTAAACATATTCAAGGCTGAGTTAGACATGACTTTTGATCTACAAGGAAGCCAGAGATTATGGTGGCAGGCAGGAAAGTAAAATTAAGGCAGTTAGGTCAGCCACGATATTGAATGGCAGGTCTGGCTCAAAGGGCCAAATGACCTACCCTGCAACTATTTATGTTCTTCAGTACTTGGTCTTTCGTGGTTCTGCCATGTTTTTGGTAGAGCTACCAGTTAATTATATTCCCTTGTTCTTTCCCTATAGCCCTGTACTTTTTTTCCTCCCAATTCCCTTACCATTGAACCTGCACCCACCATCCGTGCTCTTAAGTGTATGTTAGTGCATTTGATCAGTGTTGAATGCTCTTTGCTGACAATGAGTGTAATTGACTTCTAATTAGAATACCAACTGTACCAGCTCTATTTTAAACAAATTGCTTCTGTTTTACAATGAAGTGTATTCATTTATTACACAGACCTCTAGCCATTGAGCAGCATTGACATAAATGTGCCACGTTAAGCTGAAAATGATCACCATCCTGTTTTAAAATGGAAATGTTTCACCTTTTGGGTGTTTGTAAGAATCTGAATATTTCAGTGGCTTAAAACAATCCAAAGTTTAGCCTTTTAAAAAAAAATTCTAACTCTGTTCATTTATGTACAAGTAATGACGATTCATCTTTTCTTATCCCCTGTGTGTGCTCCTAAGTGTTTATTCAGTAAATATACAAATTGCCTTGGAGTGCTGCTGTCCCTTTATTAGAATGCACATTTAATAACTCTGAACAATTCTTAATAGTAAATGCGAAACTGTGAACTCCGGTTTATTCTGGCTTTCACTAGCATTTTGGATACTGTAGCTGGGAATACATGTTAATATTTTATGGGTACTTTCTTTGGGATTGGGCCTTGGTAAGGAAGTAATTTGTCAGTCTTAACTCATTTTTGAATAAAGTATTTATTAGTTTCACATGTAGGCTTACATTAACTGCAGTGAAGTTACTGTGAAAATCCCCTAGTCACCACACTAGTGCCTGTTCGGGTACACTGAGGGAGAATTTAGCCTGGCCAATGCACCTAACCAGCACATGTTTTGGACTGTGGAAGGAAACTGGAGCACCCAGAGGAAACCTATGCAAACTCTGCACAGACAGTGACCCAAGCCGGGAATCTAACCTGGGTCCCTGGCGCTGTGAGGCAGCAATGCTAACAACTGTGCCACCGTGTATACCTCTGATGTGATGCTGTGGATGGGCTGAGTTTGTACTGATTCATTGATACATCCGTGAGATACTATAACAATATCTAGCTCGTAGTGAATAGTAATTGTTTGGTCATAAAAACAATTTACAATGGTGTTTTAAACAACATTGTGCATTAAGGAATTGGCAAGTCACAGGTGGAGAGGAGCAATCTTTATTCTGATTTATATTCCAGGTTATTTCTCTAATTGACTAGTTCATTGTGCAAAGGGAAATTATTTTCCATTTTGAAATAGAAGCAGTATCAGGGAGATGTTGAGATTTGCCAAATTAATTAGCAGTTGTACACTAGTTTTTAGTACTGGGTGCTTTTGCTCTAGTGTAGTGGAATCTTTATTGATGCATAGACCAGGGGTTCTGTTGCATGTCCTTCATAGAGGTGCTGTATTATTTAGACACCAGGAGTCATTTCTCCCTTTTCTCAACTGTAAATATGGAAAATCAAATGTATACATTGCTGCATGCTGACTGAGCCATTGATGATCTCCCACTATTGTAATGTGCCTCTTTACAGAATGAACTAGAGACCTCTACATGTAGTGAAAGTGTACTGCATCTTCAATCATACAAGATATTTTTAACCTGGTTTTTTTTCAGTTTACTTTCTTGGATGTGCATTTAAAAATGTCAGCAATGCCTCATCTTTTATGATGAACTGACCACATCTGTGCCATCTCGAAGACTACCTATTCCTACTTCCATTACATGTGCCTGACTTGACTCGTGCCAGAGCTCACCTGCTGGCCTGTTAGCTCTTGACTTGACCATCACTGTTGGGACAAGGTAAAAGGTGCTTTTAGATAGTGCAGACTTGATGAGCCTCCTTCTGCACTCAAGATTCTGTGATTCCTGGCCAGACTTCCAAGTTGTACTCTGTAAACTTGACGACATTCAAAACTCTGCTGCCTGTATCTTTACTCGCTTCAAGTCCCTTCACCCATCATCTCTGTGCCAGCAGACTTGCATTGACACCCACTTAGCCTCAAATTTTAAAATCCTCAGTCTTGTTTTTCTAATCCCTTCATGGCCTCATTTTGGCCATCTGACCTAACGTATCCTTGGGTAGCTTAGTGTCATTTTGTTTGATAATGCTCTTATGAAGCACCTTGGGATCTTTATTCATTTAATTTCAAGTTGCTACATTTAATAATCTGGTCCCATTCGATTTACTTTAATGGCTGTCAAAATGTCCCATCAAAAAGCTTTTATTAAACCGTACAACCATTTTTAATTTAGAATATTTGGGTTTATTTATTCTTTTATTGACAAAAAAGGGTTGACATACGAACTTATGAATTAGGTGTAGACTCCGTTTGATCTGGCATTCAATAGGATCACACACGCACACACACACTCTAGATAGTCAATATCTTTTCACAAAGTAGGGAAGTCTACAACTAGAGGACATAGGTTTAAGGTGAGAGGGGAGAGATACAAAAGGGTCCAGAGGGGCAATGTTTTCACAGAGGGTGGTGAGTGTCTGGAACAAGCTGCCAGAGATGATAGTAGAGGCAGGTACAATTTTGTCTCTTAAAAAGTTACATGGGTTAGAGGGATATGGACTAAACGCGGGCAATTGGGACTAGCTTAGGGCGGCATGGTAGCACAGTGGTTAGCACTGCTGCTTCACAGCTCCAGGGTCCCGGGTTCGATTCCCGGCTCGGGTCACTGTCTGTGTGGAGTTTGCACATTCTCCTCGTGTCTGCGTGGGTTTCCTCCGGGTGCTCTGGTTTCCTCCCACAGTCCAAAGATGTGCGGGTTAGGTTGATTGGCCAGGTTAAAAATTGCCCCTTAGAGTCCTGGGATGTGTAGGTTAGAGGGATTAGCGGGTAAATATGTGGAGGTAGGGCCTGGGTGGGATTGTGGTCGGTGCAGACTCGATGGGCCGAATGGCCTCCTTCTGCACTGTAGGGTTTCTATGATTTCTATGAGCTTAGTGGCTTAAAAAAAGGGGCAGCATGGATAAGTTGGGCTGAAGGACCTGTTTCCATGCTGTAAACCTGACTCTAATAACCTTTCATGCCCTTGTTATCAAGAATCTATCTACCTCTACCTTAACAATATTCAAAGACTCTACTTCCCCTGCATTTTGAGGGAGTTCCAAATACCCACGACCCTCTGAAAAAAAATTCTCCCCATCCCTGTCTTAAATGGTTGACTCCTTTTAAACAATGACCCCGTGTTCTAGATTTTCACACAAGAACAAACATCTTTTCCACCCTGTCAATATTCCTCAGGATCTTTAAATGTTTCAATCAAGTCACCTCTAACTCTTAAACCCCAGTGAATACAAGCCTAATCTGTCCAACTTTTACTCACAAGACAACTTGTCCATTCCTGGTATTAGTCTAGTAAACAATCTCTGAACTGCTTCCAATACATTTACGTCCTTCCTTAAATAAGTAGACCAATGCTGTACATAGCACGCCAGACATGGTCTCACCAGTGTCCTGTGCAATTGTTGCATAACCTCCTTACTTTTATATTCAGTTCACCTCAGAATAAACAATAACATTCTATTAACTTTCATAATTAGTTGCTGTACCTGCAATTGATGCACTAGGATACCCAGATCCCTCTGCTTCTCAGAGCTCTGCAAACTCACTATTTAGATAATGTGCTGCTTTTTTAATTCCTTCTGCCAAAATGGACAATTTCACATTTACCCATATTGTACTATATTTGCCAGATCTTTGTCCATTCACTTCACCTATCCATGTCCCTTTGTTAACCTCCTTATGTCCCCTTCACAATTTACTTTCCTACCTATCTTCATATCAGCAAATTTTGTAACCATACCTTTGCTCCCTTCATCCAAGTTATGCCTATAAATTGTAAAAGGCTGATGTTCTTATCCCTGTGGCACTCCACCCATTACATTCTGCCACTCAAAATGACCCAGTTATGCCTACTGATTAGCCAATCATCAATCCATGCCAATATGTTGCCCCCTACACCATGAGCTTTTTTCCCCCACAATAGCCTTTGATGTAGCACCTTATCAAATGCGTTCTTGAAATTGAAGTACGGTACATCCACTGGTTGCCCTTTATCCACAACATGACCCCCTGTAAAGAACTCCAATAAATTGGTTAAACACGATTTCCCTTTCACAAAACCATCTTGTCTCTGCCTATGGCCTTGAATTTTTCTCCATGCCCTGCCTAACATCTTTAATAATAGCTTCTAACATTTCCCCAAGACAGATGTTAAATTAATTAGCCTGTGGTTTCCCGTTTCGATTAAAGGAGTTACATTTGCCATTTTCCAGTCGAATTGAAAATTAAAAATCAACTCGCCAATTATCGCAGCAGCCACTAACTTTTAAGATCCTAGGATGAAATCCATCAGGATCTGGGGATTTGTCAGCCAACAGCTTGAACAATTTGCCAAGTACCACTTTCCTGGCGATTGTAACTTCCCCAAGTTCCTCCTTCCTTTCCAATTCCTCATTTACAGCTCTTTATGGGATATTACTTGTATCCTCTAGCACGAGGACCAATGCAAATTGCCTGTTCAATTCATCTGTCATCTCATTTTCCATTATTAATTCTCCAAACTCTCATTCTATCAGACCAACGCTCACCTTATTTAATTATCAATAGAAACTCTAATCTGTTTAGAATACGAGAGAAAGTTCCTAATGTTTCTCCACCTTATTAAATCTTTTAGGTGTTTTTTTTGCTGTTCTTTATATTCTGTCCATTCTTCTAACCTGCCACCCCTTGAGCTGGATATTGAAATTACGTTTCACATTAGCCTATTGTGGTTTCCCTACATTGCAGAAGGAGACTATTCGACCCATCAAGTTTGCACTGACTGATTATTTTACCCACCCTCTCCCCGTAATCCCACACATTTTACCATGGCTAATCCATCTAATTTACACATCTTTGGACACATGGGGCAATTTGCCATGGCCAAGCCACCTAACCTGCACATCTTTGGACTGTGGGAGGAAACCAGAGCACCCAGAGGAACCCATGCAGATATGGGAGGAAAGTGCAAACTCTACATTGACAGTTACCCAAGGCCGGAATTGAACCCAGGTCCCTGGTGCTAGGAGGCAGTATGGCTAACCACTGGACCACCGTGTCACCCATCAGCTTGATTCCAGAATTTTAATGTAATTAATTTATATAGCTGTGATGATTTAATTATTTACTTACAAGATTATTTATGACCAAGTTCACATTTTAAACAATAGTGTTTATAATAATTGTGTTTGACAGTATCCATTTTCCAAGTATTAATCTCACCTTGATCCAAAATATCATGGCCCAGATAAATTCTTTGTGGTCTGTTGCAACAGTGAGGGTATTTCTCCCATTAACTAATATTAGCAAAAAGAAGTTGGCATGAATAAAATGTACGCTTTCATCAAAGATTGACAGTTGCACAAGTAGATTAGAGTTTTAGTTACAGAACCACACAATTCCAAAACTTGAAATTCCTGTCAGGCATAGATCTTGCAGGCACAACAACTAGCAGAACTTGATCTTAAGCACACATGCCAACCAGAACAAAAAGTATCAATAGTGCTCACATGTCAGCAATAAAAATGTGGGTAGGGAGAGGAAAATCTTCCTTGTGCATTTTATTCCCAATCTTTCTCTCAAACAAATCTGGAGAGCAAGGAGTTGTGTTGTTTCCTTCGAACAGCAAGGACAACAGGCAAGAAAAATTGGGAAGTCCCAACAAAATCAGGCCATTCATTCTTTCCCACACTATGGAAATCCATGCAGGTCTGCAGTCAAGCTCCACAGCAATGTTTAGAATACAGAACAGATGACTGTACGCAAGTGAGAAAAGGCCATCTTCAACAACACCAGGAAATCGATGTGACAGGGAAGGGGCAGAAGCAGGTCAAAGACTTGTAGAGTTACCAAGCAAAAATTGCAGATGCTGCAAATCTGAAATTAAAAGAAGAAAATGCTGGAAATACTTTAGAGGATGTGGCGATATCTGTGGAAAGAGCAACACGGTTAATGGCCCAGATTTTCATCGAGTTGGGAACTCTTTTAAAAATGGTGGGCGGGACCTGATTCTAGGATTCCCACCCCATTCTGATTTTCTGGCAATTTGTCAGGCATAGAATAAAGGTGAGAGTAGCCAGCTAGCATGGAACACTTCAGCCCTTGCCAGCTGAATTGTGGAGGTGGGCTTTTCAAACAATTTTACCGGAGATGTGGTTCAGCCTCATGAGCTCATGACTCCTCCGAGAGGCGGTAAACTCCAATCTTGAGTCATCAACTTTAAAAAGCCATTTCGTATTCCCGGTGAAATACTCTCATACTGTCTCGTAAAGCAATCAGTCAATCACAACCACCGTATCAATATCAAAAGCTTTTATCTATTTCAGACCTCAATCTTGTGGGTAAACACATGTGCACTGAAAAAATTCTTCAATGAAACATATTGTTACAAAGTAACAGATGAGTGCAGCTCCAACAACACTCAAGAAGCTTAACATTCAGGACAAAGCAAATCACTTGATTGTTTGTGGATGGGGTGCCATTCATTTCCTCCACCACCGACACACGGTGGACTGTGGTGGGAGGAATGGACTGCTTCCATTGATACAGTTGCCAGATAGCCTCAAATACCTGACGGAGTTCCAAAAAAATGCACAATGCAGTTGGATTTCATCAAGTAATGCTTATACAGTTGCAGAGGGTATTTGTGTTGTTTCACTGAGGTTTGAAGTGAATTAAAGCAAGAGGAAACATTTGTTCCATCTCCACTTTGTGAAGACTATTCAGGATCTTGTATACTTCAATCAAATCACCCCTCATTCTCTAAACTCTGAATGGAAATGAACCCAATCTGTCCACCCTGTCGTCTTATCTATCAATCTAGTAAACCTCCTCTTAACTACCTCCAATGGGCTTTCGGAGCACTGCTCCTTCATCAGCTCCTTCGTCCTTCAGCTACTTCATCCACTCACCTGATGAAGCGGCACTCCAAAAGCTTGTGATTCCAAATAAACCTGTTGGACTTCAACCCGGTAGTGAGAGACTTCTTACTGTGTCCACCCCAGTCCAATGCTGGCATCTCCACATCATGGCTACCAATAATGGATTTACATCCTCCCTTGAATAAGGAGACCAAAACCATATACTGTATTCAAGATGTGATCACACTAATGCCATGTATAACTGAAGCATAACATCCTTACTTTTATGTTCAGTTCCTCTAATAATAAAGGAAAGCATTCCATTAACCTTCTGCATGCTAGCTTTGTGTGACTCATGCACTAGAATACCTAGATTCCTCTGCACCTCTGAATTCTTCAGCTGTTCTCCATGCAAGTAATACCCTGGCTTTTTATTCTTCCTGCCAAAGTGAACTTCATATTTTCCCACATTATACTCCATCTGCCAGATTTTTGCCCACTAACTCAACCTATCTATATCCATCTGCAGCTTCCTTATGTTATCATACTTCCCTATCTATCAGTCATCTGCATGTTTAGCTACCATACTTTCACTCCCTTTCCCAAAGTCATCGATATAAATTGGAAAAGGTTGAGGCCTCTGAGGAACTCCACCCATCACATCCTGCCAATCCGTAAAAGACCCATTTATACATACTATCTTCTATCCCTGCTAATATGTTACCCCCTACACCATGGGCATTTATTTTCTGCATTTTAAGAGAAAGTAATGTTTTTCAGTTCCTTATTGCCTATGAGGAAGTGAAGTCAAATAGAGCATGAGTAAACTAACAATTATAAGTTCTAGCTCTATTTCAAATAGATACTTCCTCAGAGTGTAGTTTCTAAGAGACACTTCCTTCACGTAATGGATCAGTGGATTTGAAGTTGAAATTGATTTTCATTCTGATCTGATCTTAACATTGAAAGTTGCCTTTGAACTCTTGGAAAACTGTCAATGACCAGAAGTTTGCAATCCCGACTTAAACTAACGGTCATAGTTCAGAGACGTTGGGTGGGGTTCTCCAATCTCGTGCGTTCCTACCCCACTGCCAGCGGGAACGGAGAATTTGCTCAATCAACATTCCATTCACTGCAGCAGCATCAGAGAATCCAAGCTGTGGATGAGGTTGATGATTTCCAGCAATTGTGATCAATTTCCTTGACCTGAGTGCATAATGTCTGGTTGAAAAGTCTATACAAGTTTGATTAGGTCAGATATAGCAACATGAAAATCACCCAAAAACATTTGACCCTATTCTATAGACAAATCGTACTTTCATTAATTCATCTAGCATTTTATAGCAAGTACATCATGTTTCCAGTTTGCAAACTGGAAACATATGGCTGTTAACCTTCATTGCATGCCATTTTATTTCTGATTTTAATTGGTGAAATCAAACCTTTGGAAGAGACTTCTGCAAAACAACAACATAATCCTGGAGATCTTAACTTCTGGAAGGCTGCATCAGCTACCCAGAGGAATGCGTTGCCATCATTGAGATTTAAAAAATTTTTTATGTGCAACTATGTTTAAGAGATTGGTCACCTAACTGGAAATAAAGAACAGGCTACATCTTTGGTGGAGAGGTGATATAATGGAGGTCTTTAGAATTATGAAAGATTTTGATAAAGTAGACAGTGTATCCCCTCGTGGGAGGAGTAAAGCTAGAAGCTGTCAACGCAAGATAGATAACCAGCTAATCAATAGGGATTTCAGGAGAAACTTCTTGACCCAGAGAATAGTGAGAATGTAGAGCTCTAGTTGAGATGAATAATTTTAGGATTTTAGGATCAGGGAGATATGTATATGAGGGAGAAGAGAATAGAGTTGTCATAGAATTGAGAAAGAAGGAGGCTGGAGTGGAAGAAGAACGCTGGCATCAGTTGGTTAGACAGAATAGCCTGTTTAGAAAGATTTGCAGTGCAGAAGGAGACCATTGCAACTGTGCTGGCTGGAAAAAAAAACTATCCAGTCTGGTCGCATCTTTCAGCTTGTAGTCATGAATCCCTACGGTGCAGGAGGCGGCCATTTGGTCCATCAAACCTGCACTGACGACAATCCCATCCAGGCCCTATCTCCATAACCACACATATTTACCCTGCTAGTCCCCCTGACACTAAGGGGAACTAGTTACACAGGGGCATCGGGAGGAAGACACGTGGGTCACAGTTAGAAGGAGTAAAGGTCAGAAGGGTAATGTACCAGAGTACTCCAGTGGCTGTCTCTCAATAGGAAGGGCTCGGCGACAGGAGAGAGGGGAGGGGAGTGAGCAATTAGTGGAGGGGTCACCTGTGGTTGTCCCACTCCAAAACAAGTATATTGTTTTGGATAGTGTGGAGGAGGATGACTCTCCAGGGGTAAGCCACAGTGACCAGGTCACTGACACACAGTCAGGCTCTGTGGCCCGGAAAGGAAAGAGAGGGGTTAGGAGAGCAATAGTGGTGGGGGATGCGTCGGTTAGAGGCACGGACAGGCGATTCTGTGGGTGCGAACGGGACTCCAGGATGGTAGTCTGCCTACCTGGTGCTGGGGTAATGGATGTCTCGAGCGGATAGGAGGCATCTTAAAAGGGGAAGATAAAGAAACGGATGTCATTGTACACATTGGTGCAAATGACGTAGGTAGGAAGAGCAGGGGGATCCTACGAGAGCAATTCAGGGAGTTGGGAAATAGACTAAAAAGTAGGGCCTCCAGGGTGGCCATCTCTGGGCTGCTCCCAATGCCTCGTGCCAGTAAGGCTAAGAATAGGGAGTTAGTACAATTCAATGCTTGGCTAAAAGACTGGTCCAGGAGGGAGGGCTTCATTTTCCTAGATCAATGGGAAGTTTCCAGGAGAGGAGGACACCTGTACAAGAAGGACGGGTCACAACTAAGTTGGAAGGGCACGAATATCCTGGCTGGGAGTTTTGCTAGTGCAGTTCGGGGGGGGTTTAAACTAGTATGGCAGGGGGGTGGGGATCAAAATATTAGGTCTACAAGTGTAGAGGCTGGGGACGAGCTTGGGGCTGGGACAAGGCTGGCAAAGAAGAAGAGCACTCTGGGGGAGGATGACCTCACTGGGACTGGAGGTCTGGAGTGCTTATACTTCAATGCAAGGAGCGTAGCAGGTAAGACAGACGAACTTAGGGCCTTAATGCTCACGAGGAATTTGGATGTGGTTGCGGTGACAGAGACTTGGTTGAAAGAGGGACAGGACTGGCAGCTGAATATTCCGGGGTACAAGTGTTTTAGGCGAGACAGAGGAGGGGCCAAAAGAGGTGGGGGAGTATTAGTTGGAGGAGTATTAGTTGGAGAGCATATTACAGCGGTGCAGAGGGAGGACAATTCAGAGGGGTCGTGTAACGAGTCACTCTGGGTGGAGCTTAGAAACAGGAAGGGCGCAGTCACTATGTTGGGGGTATACTACAGGCCCCCCAACAGCCCAAGTGGAAGAACGGATATGTCAGGAGATACTGGATAGGTGCAGGAAAAATAGGGTTGTTGTCGTGGGAGACTTCAATTTCCCTGGTGTAGACTGGAAATCGCTGAGAGCTGGGACTCTGAATGGGGAGGAATTTGTAAAATGCGTACAGGAGGATTCTTTGGAACAATATGTAGAGAGCCCGACTAGAGGGGGCTATACTGGATCTTGTACTGGGGAATGAGCCCGGTCAGGTCTTCAAAGTTTCGTTGGGGAACATGTAGCAAATAGTGACCACAATTCTGTTAGCTTTAGGATAGTGATGGAAAAGGATGAGTGGTGTCCCAAGGGTAAGGTGTTGGATTGGGGGAAGGCTAACTTTAGTGGGATTAGGCAGAAATTGGCAGCTCTTGATTGGGAGAAGCTGTTTGAGGGTAAATCCACATCTGGCATGTGGGAGTCTTTTAAGGAACAGTTGTTAGGGCTACAGGACAGGCATGTTGCCTGTAAAAAAGGATAGGATTCGAGAACCGTGGATAACCAGGGAAATTGAGGGACTGGTCAAAAAGAAAAGAGAGACATATGTTAGGTCCAGGCAGCTAAAAACGGAGGGAGCTCTGGAGGAGTACAAAGAAAGTAGGAAAGAACTCAAACGGGGAATTAGAAGGGCAAAAAGGGGTCACGAAATGTCCTTGGCAGACAGGATTAAGGAGAATCCCAAGGCATTTTATTCATACGTTAGAAACAAAGGGGTTGTCAGGGATCGGACCTCTCAGGGACAAAAGTGGGGAATTATGCTTGGAGCCCAAAGAAGTAGGGGAGATCCTAAATGAATACTTTGCGTTGGTATTCACAAAGGAGAGGGATGTGTTGACTGGGAGTGTCTCGGAGGGGAGTGTTGAACCGTTGGAGAAAATCTCCATTACAAGGGAGGAAGTGTTAGGTTTGTTAGAGAATATAAAGACTGACAAATCCCCAGGGCCTGATGGAATCTATCCAAGGCTGCTCAGGGAGACGAGAGATGAAATCGCTGGGCCTCTGACGCAAATCTTTGTCTCGTCACTGGACGCAGGTGAGGTCCCAGAGGATTGGAGGATAGCTAATGTGGTCCCGTTATTTAAGAAGGGTAGGAAGGATAACCCAGGTAATTATAGGCCGGTGAGCTTGACGTCCGTGGTGGGGAAGTTGTTGGAGAAGATTCTTAGAGATAGGATGTATGCACATTTAGAAAGGAATAAACTCATTAACGATAGTCAGCATGGTTTTGAGAGAGGGAGGTCATGCCTCACTAACCTGGTGGAGTTTTTTGAAGAAGTGACCAGAATGGTTGACGAGGGAAGGGCCGTGGATGTCGTCTACATGGACTTTAGTAAAGCGTTTGACAAAGTCCCTTATGGTAGGCTGGATCTCATGGGATAAAGGGGGAGGTGGCTAGATGGGTGGAGAACTGGCTTGGTCACAGAAGACAGAGGGTGGTAGTGGAAGGGTCTTTTTCCGGCTGGAGGCCTGTGACTAGTGGTGTTCCGCAGGGCTCTGTATTGGGACCTTTGCTGTTTGTGATTTATACAAACGATCTGGAAGAAGGTGTAACTGGGGTGATCAGTAAGTTTGCGGACGACACAAAACTGGCAGGACTTGCAGATAGTGAGGAGCATTGTCAGAAGCTACAGAATGATATAGATAGGCTGGAAATTTGGGCAAAGAAATGGCAGATGGAGTTCAATCCTGATGAATGCGAAGTGATGCATTTTGGTAGAAATAATGTAGGGAGGAGCTATACGATAAATGGCAGAACCATAAAGGGTGTAGATACGCAGAGGGACCTGGGTGTGCAAGTCCACAGATCCTTGAAGGTGACGTCACAGGTAGAGAAGGTGGTGAAGGCGGCATATGGCATGCTTGCCTTTATAGGACAGGGCATAGAGTATGAAAGTTGGGGTCTGATGTTGCAGATGTATAGAATGTTGGTTTGGCTGCATTTGGAATACTGCGTCCGGTTCTGGTCGCCACACTACCAGAAGGACGTGGAGGCTTTGGAGAGAGTACAGAGGAGGTTTACCAGGATGTTGCCTGGTATGGAGGGGCTTAGTTATGAGGAGAGATTGGGTAAACTGGGGTTGTTCTCCCTGGAAAGATGGAGGATGAGGGGCGACTTAATAGAGGTGAATAAAATTATGAAAGGCATAGATAGGGTGAACGGTGGGAAGCTTTTCCCCAGGTCGGTGGTGACATTCACCAGGGGTCATAGGTTCAAGGTGAGGGGGGGGGGGGGGGTGGGGGGTGGTTTAACACAGATATCAGAAGGACATATTTTACACAGAGGGTGGCGGGGGCCTGGAATGCGCTGCCAGGCAAGGTGATGGAGGCGGACACACTGGGAACGTTTAAGACTTATCTAGACAGCCATATGAACGGAGTGGGAATGGAGGGATACAAAAGAATGGTCTGGTTTGGACCAGGGAGCGGCACGGGCTTGGAGGGCCAAAGGGCCTGTTCCTGTGTTGTATTGTTCTTTGTAAGGGACAATTTAGCATGACCAATCAACCTAACCCGCACATCTTTGGACCGTGGGAGGAAACCCACACAGACACAGGGAGAATGTGCGAACTCCACACAAATGGTGACCAGAGGCCAAAATTGAACCTGGGTCCCTGGTGCTGTGAGGTAGCAGTACTAACCACTGTGCCACTCATAAATGTCCTGCAAGTTATCCAAGTATGCTTTTAAAATGTGATGAGGGCTTCCGTCTTTGTGACCCATTTCAGGCAGTCAGTTTTAGACCCTTTCCACCGATTACTTTAAATCTGATTATTGACCTCTCGGCAAATGGAAATTCCCAGCCATTCTCTCTAGGCCCCTTGTAATTTTACACATACCAATTAAATCTCCCCTTGGCCGCCTTTGTTACAAAAAGAAAAACTCCAGCCTATCCGATCTTTCCTAATAGCTAAAGTTCTCCATTCCTGGCATCATCTTTGGAAATCTCCTCTGTACCGTCTCTAGTTAGATCACATCCTTCATGTGGTATGGTGACCAGAACTGTACACAGCACTCTAGTTCTGATCCAACAAGTGTTTTTACATAGTTCTTGCATAATCTCCCTACCCTATATGCCCTAGTCAATGACTCAAGGTATCCTATATGTCTCATTAACCATCTGACCTACCTGTCTTATCTTCAGGAATCCACTCAGTTCCTTCACACTATCTGAATCCTCCCATTTTTGTCTTTCCTCCCAAATGCATGGTCTCGCTGTTCTCCGGATTGAATTCAATTTGGCTATTTTTGTCCCACCTGAGCAGACCACTAATACCTTCCTGCAACCTACAACTTTTTTTTCCTCATGATCAACCATATAGGCAATTCTTCTGCAATCTCAATCTTGACTCTATATTTAAGTCCAAATGGTTAATCTTATACCACAAACATCAAGGAACCTTGATCCCTGCAGAACTAGTGGAAACTGCCTTCTAGTAACTAAAGCAGCTATTACTATAAACATTTGCTCCCTGCCACTGAGCCAATTTACCATTTTGTCTTGTTCTCATGAGCTTTTAATTTATACTTCAGTCTGCCATGTGGGACCTTACTAAAATCCATGTAGACTACATCAATTGTGTTACACTCATTAACCTACTTGTTACTTCCTAAAATAATTAATTTGTTCGTCAGATACGATATTCTCCTTAAATCCATGCTTCTCTAAACGACAACTTATACATATTTCAGAATTTTTCTAATTTACCTACCACCAGGGTTGGGCCGACTGGTCTGTGATTACTTAGGCTTTCCTTCCCCCCTTTGTAGATGGTACAATGTTAGCAGTAGGCTGGGACCATACCTGTGAAAAATACTAAATCTGACCCTATAACCTCCAAAGACAAGCTTCAAATTCTGTATCCTCCCCATCACAAATACTGCCTATTATACATAGAACATAGAAAGCCACAGCACAAACAGGCCCTTCGGCCCACAAGTTGCACTGATCATATCCCTACCTCTAGGCCTATCTATAGCCCTCAATCCCATTAAATCCCATGTACTCATCCAGAAGTCTATTAAAAGACCCCAACGAGTTTGCCTCCACCACCACCGACGTCAGCCGATTCCACTCACCCACCACCCTCTGAGTGAAAAACTTACCCCTGACATCTCCTCTGTACCTACCCCCCAGCACCTTAAACCTGTGTCCTCTCGTAGCAACCATTTCAGCCCTTGGAAATAGCCTCTGAGAGTCTACCCTATCCAGACCTCTCAACATCTTGTAAACCTCTATCAGGTCACCTCTCATCCTTCGTCTCTCCAGGGAGAAGAGACCAAGCTCCCTCAACCTATCCTCATAAGGCATGCCCCCCAATCCAGGCAACATCCTTGTAAATCTCCTCAGCACCCTTTCAATGGCTTCAACATCTTTCCTGTAATGAGGTGACCAGAACTGCGCGCAGTACTCCAAGTGGGGTCTAACCAGGGTCCTATAAAGCTGCAGCATTATCTCCCGACTCCTAAACTCAATCCCTCGATTAATGAAGGCTAGTACGCCATACGCCTTCTTGACCGCATCCTCCACCTGCGAGGCCGATTTAAGAGTCCTATGGACCCGGATCCCAAGGTCCTTCTGATCCTCTACACTGCTAAGAATGGTACCTTTCATATTATACTGCTGCTTCATCCCATTGGATCTGCCAAAATGGATCACTACACACTTATCCGGGTTGAAGTCCATCTGCCACTTCTCCGCCCAGTCTTGCATTCTATCTATGTCTCGCTGCAACTTCTGACATCCCTCCAAACTATCCACAACACCACCTACCTTGGTGTCGTCAGCAAACTTACCAACCCATCCCTCCACTTCCTCATCCAGGTCATTTATGAAAATGACAAACAGCAAGGGTCCCAGAACAGATCCCTGGGGCACTCCACTGGTCACTGGGGCACTCCACTGGTCACTGACCTCCATGCAGAGAAAGACCCCTCCACAGCCACTCTCTGCCTTCTGCAGGCAAGCCAGTTCTGGATCCACAAGGCAACAGCCCCTTGGATCCCATGCCCTCTCACTTTCTCAAGAAGTCTTGCATGGGGGACCTTATCGAACGCCTTGCTGAAGTCCATATAGACCACATCCACCGCTCTTCCTTCGTCAATGTGTTTGGTCACATTTTCAAAGAACTCAACCAGGCTCGTAAGGCACGACCTGCCCTTGACAAAGCCGTGCTGACTACTTTTGATCATACTAAACTTCTCTAGATGATCATAAATCCTGTCTCTCAGGATCCTCTCCATCAACTTACCAACCACTGAGGTTAGACTCACCGGTCGGTAATTTCCCGGGCTGTCCCTGTTCCCTTTCTTGAATATAGGGACCACATCTGCAATCCTCCAATCCTCCGGAACCTCTCCCGTCTCCATTGACGATGCAAAGATCATCGCCAAAGGCTCCGCAATCTCCTCCCTCGCCTCCAACAGTAACCTGGGGTACATCCCATCCGGTCCCGGCGACTTACCAACCTTGATGCCATTCAATAGTTCCAACACATCCTCTTTCTTTATGTCCACATGCTCGATCCTTTCTGTCCACCGCAAACCAGCAGTACAACCACCCAGATCCCTTTCCACGGTGAATACCGAGGTAAAGTATTCATTAAGCACCTCCGCCATTTCTAACGGTTCCGCACAAACTTTTCCCCCTTCACCTTTTAAGGGTCCTATGCCTTCACATCTCATCCTTTTACTCTTGACATATTTGTAGAAAGCCTTGGGATTTTCCTTAATCTTACCCGCCAAGGTCTTCTCATGACCCCTTCTCGCTCTCCTAATTTCCTTCTTAAGCTCCTTCCTACATCCCGTATACTCCTCTAAATCCTTAACACCTCCTAGCTCTCTGAACCTTCTGTACGCCTCTCTTTTCTTATTCACCAGGTTCATCACAACCTTCGTGCACCACGGTTCCCGTACCCTACCAACACCCCCCTGTCTCATCGGAACGTTGTCATGCAGAGCTCCAGACAAACATTCCTTGAAAATCCTCCACTTTCCTTCGGTACTTTTCCCCAAGAATGCCTCCTTCCAATTTACCCATCTAATTTCCTCCCTGATGACACTGTATTTCCCTTTACTCCAGAGAAACACTTTCCTAGCCTGCCTGATCCTATCTCTTTCCAATGCTATCGTGAAGGAGATAGAATTATGATCGCTATCCCCAAGATGCTCACCCACCGAGAGATCCTCCACCTGTCCAGGTTCATTAGCCAGCACCAGATCAAGTACAGCCTCTCCTCTAGGCTTATCCACATACTGTGTCAGGAAACTCTCCTGGACACACCTAACAAACTCCTCTCCATCCAAACCCCTAGCCCTAGGGATATTCCAATCTATGTTTGGGAAATTAAAATCTCCCATCACGACAACTCTGTTATTCCTACATCTCTCCAGGATCTGTTTCCCCATCTGCTCCTCAACATCTCTGATGCTATTGGGCGGCCTATAGAAAACACCCAGCAAAGTTACCGACCCCTTCCTGTTCCTAACCTCCACCCACAGAGACTCCGTAGTCAATCCCTCCACGGCGTCCACCTTCTCTACAGCCGTGACACTATCCCTGATCAACAGTGCCACTCCCCCCCCCCCTCTCTTGCCTCCCTCCCTGTCCTTCCTGAAACATCTAAAACCCGGCACCTGAAGCACCCAGTCCTGTCCCTGAGACATCCAAGTCTCCGTAATGGCCACCACATCACAATTCGAAGCAGCAATCCACGCTCTAAGCTCATCCACTTTATTCACTACACTCCTGGCATTAAAATAGACACATCTCAGACCTTCAGCCTGAGCACTTCCCTTCTCCATCAGTTGTCTAACCTCCCTCTTACCCTGTCTACATTCCTTATCTATTTGCGAGCTAACCTCCTCGCTCCCAGTCCCCTCATTTCGATGTCTCCATTAAACTCCTGTTTCCCTCCACTCCTACCCTTTTCTATGCTCTTGTTACCTCCAGACGACTATTTCAGTGTTCTCCTGGCCATCCTCAGTCTTTCATTCCATATGCAAGTTTATCCAGTGCTCCACAGTTTATATCTTAACCTGCACTCTGCACTGCAGTTTTGCCCATCCCTGTCCTGAACTTCAATCCTATGCCTGTCCAAGAGGAACTGTGTTCCTCCACCTCTGGATCATTGTGCATCACTAATTTTTTGTGGCTCGATCTTTGTTTGTTCCCTAAGCTCCAATAAATCCCCTAACATAGCTACTGTTGAGCCTCAGGCCCATTGCATAGAAAGGGCGTAAACAGCAACCAAGTAGTACTGAAGTTGGATGATCTTGCAGCTAAGAAATGTTCTTCTAAAGCAAAATTAGAGCAGATATGCTGCAGTTTTTTTTCATTTTTGGAACGTGAATAGCCAGCAGATAAGCTAGTTTTAAAGATTTGGAATAATGGCAAAACAAAATTAGATCAAAATTCAACTTATAGTTTGGTAAATGTCACTACACTATCATCTATTAGTTAATTAATCAGCTCAATTTTTCAAAATGGAACATTACTGTGTGTTGCAGGAGGGTGATTTGGACTTAGTGTTTGGAGCCCTCTTAGCAATTTCTCAATTTAAGCTTCATGTTCTTAAAGTGCTAGTAAAACATGCCATAGATTACCAAGATCTTCCAGTGACATATTGTGATGCAATTTGTGATATTATTTCAGGGGAGGTAATGGCCTAGTGGTATTATCGCTAGACTATTAATCCAGAACCTCAGCTAATGTTCTGGGAACCCGGATTCAAATCCCACCACAGCAGATGGTGGAATTTGAATTCAATAAATAGCTGGAATTAAGAATCTACTGATGACCATGAAACCACTGTCAGTTGTCATAAAGACCTATCTAGTTCACTAATGTCCTTTAGGGAAGGAAATCTGCCATCTTACCTTGTCTGGCCTACATGTGACTCCAGACCCACAGCAATGTGGTTGACTCTCAACTGCCCTCAGACAACTAGGAATGGGCAATAAATGCTGGCCGGCCAGCCAGCCATGTCCAATGAATGAATTTTAAAAAATTATCCAGAACTGCTCACACCTGGGTGCAGTGCTGAGTACTGCATTGTTATTTATGCATCTGCTCATATGAGCTATTAAATAGATAGACAACTACTTGTTCAGTTAATTGTAAAAGATCTCATGAAACTCTTTAAAGTAGAGATGGGGAGTTTGTTGCACAGTCCTGGCCAATATTGTTTCTTCGATGTAAAGCACTGATAATGGATCTTAATCTCATTTGCTATTAGTGGTGCTTTGTCTTTTGCAAATTGGGTGCTGAATTTGCTGACAAAGTCTGCACTTAAACTGGCAATTAATTGTTTGTGAAATACATTGGGATGTATCAGAACCTGATGCAGCTCTTTGTAAGAACAAGTTCTTTCTTATACAATATTTGCAGCAATTGTACGTTGTTTGAAAAATACATTGTTGTAAATGGATAGGTCATATCTACCATAGAACGTTGTCTGCAGAGTAGTGAAGGATATGGTTATTCAGAAATATTAATTGCATTAGATAAGAGTTGACTCCAATGTGAATAATATCACAATGCCATTGCATTTATTTAATGTTGTATTGATGGTAAGAAGTGTTTTAAAAGATTTATAAATAGAAAATCTGAAATACTGGAATAAAAATTAATAGTTTGTTATATCAAGTATGCTGTGAAATAAACAAGATCAATGTAAATTCAAAGTCCTTATTGCAAAATGTTTTAGATGAGATTGAGTCTTAATCAAAGCTATATAGTATTTCACAAAATTAAGCCACGGATCTATTTCACTCCCCTCATACAACTTGTGTTCTGAATATAAGCAGACGCTATGAATGTGATGTGCTCTGTTAGGCTGCTTAGGTTTAATTAGTGAAATTAACAAAACAAATTTTAATGTAAAACGGAACCTCGTCAAAAAAACACCTAGATGCACAACCTACAGTTGTCAATATTTTGAGACATTATTTAAAATGCCAAATTTGATACAATAATTATAGTTGCACCTAAACCGTTACAGGGCATTGGTGTTGCTGGCAAGGCTAGGATTTATTACCTATCTCTTAATTGCTCTTGAAGGTGGTGGTGAACCATTTTCTTGAATTGCTGCAGCCCATGTAATGAAGATACTGCTACGGTGCTGTTAGATCAGATGCTTCCAAGATTTGATCCAGCGACAATAAAGACACATTGATCTATTCAGAATGGTGTGTGACTTGGAGGTGGTGGTTTTCCTTGTTCTTCTCCATGGTTGAGATTTTAGGAGCTGCTGTTAAAGAAGCTCTGGTAAGCTACTACAGCGCATTTTGTAGGTGGGACACACTGCAGCATGGCATATCTGTGGTGAAGTGAATGGGGTGCCAGAGGAGTGGAGAAATGCAAATATTACACCCCTGTTCAAAATAAGGGTGCAAAGACAAGATTAGGAACCACAGACCAGTCAGTTTAACTTTGGTGAAGGGGAAGCTTCTAGAAACAATAATTTAGGAGAGAATCAATAGTCAGGACTCTTCCTCTTCCAAATGTATATTAATGAACTAGATAGAACTTATTGTAATGGGTACAGTTTCAAATTTACGGATGATACAAAACCGTGTCAGTTGTGGCTCAGTTGGTAGAACTCTTGTCTCTGTTCTGGGTTCACTTCCCACTTCAGGACTGAAGAACAAACATCAACACTGACATCCAGTGCAGCAAGGAGGGAGTGCTGTACTACCTAATGTGCTGCAGGAGCAAAGGGACCTGTGTGTATATGTGCAAAGGTCATTGAAGGTGGCAGGACAGGTGGAGAGAGCAGTTAATAAAACAGCGTGTCCTGGGCTTTATTAATAGGGGCATAAAGTACAAGAGCAAGGAGATTTATGCTGAACTTGTATAAGACACTAGACCTCAGCTAGAGTATTGTATATAGTTGAGAAGGATGTGCATGCATTGGAGACAGTGTGGAAGAGGTTTACAAGAATGGTTTCAGGGATGAGAAGCTTCAGTTATGAAGATAGATTGGAGCGGTTGGGACCGTTCTTCTTGGAGAGACGAAGGCTGAATTAAGATTTGATAGAGATGTTCAAAATCATGAAGGGGCTGTTCAGAGTAAATAGTGAGAAATTATTCCCGCTCATAAAGAATTGAGAACACGAGGGCATGGATTTAAAATGTTTTGCAAAAGAAACAAATGTGATATGAGAAAAAATGTTTTCATACAGCCAGTGGTTGAGGTCTGGAAGGCACTGCCTGGAAGTGTGGTGAAGACAGATTCAATCAGGGCATTCAAGAGGGCATTAGATAACTATCTGACCAGAAACAATGTGCAAGGGTACAGGGAAAAACCAGGAGAGTGGTACTATGTCATGATGCTCATTTGGAGTGCTGGTGTGGATATGATGGGCTGAATGGCCTCCTGCATTGTAACAATTCTGTGGTTCTGTGAAAGCATTGTGAACTGAGAAGAATAGTATAGAACTTCAAAGGGACATAGACAAGTTGTGGAATGTGTGGACAAATGGGAGATGAGGTTCAGTGCAGAGAAGGATGAGATGATTCATTTTGGTAGGAAAAATAGAGAGAGATAAAATGAAGGATACAATTTCCAAGTGGTGCAGGAACAGAGGGACTGAGGTTCATAAATGCATTCACATTCTTCTCAGCTATATACAATACTCCAGCTGAGGTCTAAGTCTAAAGATGTGCGGGTTAGGTTGATTGGCCATGCTAAATTGACCCTCGTGTCAGGGGGATTAGCAGGGTAAATGCTGGAATAGGGCCTGGGTGGGATTATGGTTGGTACAAACTCAATGGACTGAATGGCCTCCTTCTGTACTGTAGGGATTCTGTGATAAATGCATAAGTCATTGAAGGTGACAGGACAGGTTTAGAGTGATTAATGAAGCAGACAGTATCTTCAGCTTTATTAATTGGAAGATCAATTACAAAAATGAGGTTATATTAAACTTGTGTATAATTCTGCTATGGACAGGCAGGGGTTTAATTTAAAACAGCCCCGATTTCTCCCCTCATCACCTGTCTTTAAGGTGTTTTAACTTTTGATTTTTCCCCTTGAGTGCTGGTGTATTTTCACTAACCCCACCCCCAAGTTTTGGAGTGATCCAATCCTGTTATTAACTCCACAGTAAACTCAAGGTGGGGTAAAATCAGATGGTTAGTTTATTTTGCACACAATCAAAAATGCAGGGAGGGGGTATCACTATGTAACTCTAGTATATTCATACAAAAAGATGAGGGAAATTTTAAACTGCCTTGGTTTCCCCACTCTCTATCTGTCCATAAACAGAGAGGTGTTTTTATTTATCCTTATTTTGCCTTTAGTGGTATATTTTCCCCAACCCTTAAATAATCACTTGCATAACAAACTCGGCGTAAGGTGAAAATAAAAGTGTTGGTTTATTTTTACACACACACAGGGGGGGATAAGGAAAAAGAAAGAGTTTTCAAAGCATGACCACGATAAAATACAAGTATGGATTTTGCATGTGTCCAGAATCAGAAGTCAACTGGAATGTTCTTCGAAGGGGTGGTTGGCTGATTGTAGAGTGCTCCATCTCTCCAAAGCGAGATTTCCACAGTGGGAGAAGGCAAGTAGAATGAGTTGGTCTGGAGGCAAGTTCCAATGTTTCTTTCAGCAGTTGGCAAGTTTGAGGAAGGTAAAGAGTTCTTTCTGCTGCCACTAGCTTTATGGTAGACAGCACAAGTTTTTGCCAGAAATTCTACTCGTATTGGAGGTTCAAACAGTGACTACCAGAATTCCATTCCGCTGGATGATATGACAATGCAGTGTTGGAAAGGTCATGTGACGTACTCCCTTGATGTTGGACATGAGTGGTATATTCCCATGGCTAGAATCTTGAGGGGTTTAATTGGAGTCAGGATTATTTTGTTCTAAGAGACCCTGGTTTCGGGTTGGTAAATAGGCTCTCCTGTCGAAACCATGGTGTTAGGACTGCCAGTGCTTTGGCCATTAGCACCATTGTGGGAGATTAAGACCTGCAAAGGCTTGCCTTTGTTCAAATGTGGCTGGAGCAGACTCACCATCCTTACATGGCCGTCTCGGCCTTTTGGCTAAGATCAAGTGTAGTATGGATTGGATGCTGCACTTGGTTGAGGTCATTGGGTTACATTGAAGCTTCATATGTTTCATATGAAGCAATTTTTAAAAGCAGCATCTCGGCCTTTTGGCTAAGATGCAAATGAGCTCAAGCCTTGGAGGAGGAACCTCCCCCTTCTCCAATCAGCTTGGCTCATGTAGATCGGGCCCAGGACGGGGTGATTTGGTCGCTCGCCCTGTCTTGTCAGCCTGGATCGGAAATGTCTCAACTTGTTGAGACTTTGAATTGGATTTGATTTGATTGAATTGGAAAAGTAACATGGCCGTTGTTACTTTGAAACTATTACAAGGCATCAGGTGACTGAGTGGCTGAACCATTTTGTCCACTCAGCCATTATCCATTTTGAAAAAGCACAAAAAACTTTATATAAAATAACTGATGAGTATATACATATATTTATCTTTCATATCATAGAATCCCAACGTTGCAGAAGGAGTCCATTCAGCCCACCGATTCTGCACCAACTCTCAAAGAGCATCTTACTCAGGCTGACATCCACACCCTATCCCTATGTCCATTGCTTATCTGTGCATTTACCATAGCTAATCCTTCTAACTTGGACATCTCTGTTTTAAAGTTTATTTGTTAGTGTTACAAGTAGACTTATATTAACACTGCAATGAATTTACTGTGAAAATCCTCCAGTCGCCACACTCCAGCACCTGGACACTAAGTGGCAATTTACCATGACCAATCTACCTAACCTGCATTTCTTTAGTGTGGGAGGAAACCAGAGCACCCGGAGGAAACCCAAGCAGTCACTGGGAGAATGTGCAAATTCCACACAGACACCCAAGGCTGGAATCGGTCCTGGTACTGTGAGGCAGCAGTGCTAACTGCGTGCTGCCCCATGTCCTGACCATGACAAATGTATTCAGTCATTGTTAAGCCTTTGACCAATTATAAGAAGCTTTTAAATAACTATGCTTTGGCCTCAACTGGAGTATTGTGTCCAGTTCGGGGCACTATGCTTAGGAAGGATGTGAAGACACTCGAAAGAGAGAGTGCAGAAAAGATTCATTAAATATGGTTCCAGGGATGAGGAACTTCTGATGCGTAGATTGGAGAAGTTGGGACTGTTATCATTGGCGAAGAGAGGGATGAAAGGAGATTTGATAGAGGCATTCAAAATCATGAAGTCTGAACAGAGTAGATGGGAAAAACTTCTCATTGATGGAAGCATCAAGAACGAGAGGGTACAGATTTAAGGTAATTGTCAAAAGAAGCAATGGAGATATGAGGAGCTTTTTCATGCAGAGGGTAGTTAAGGTCTGGAATCGCTGCCGAAGAGTGTAGTGAAGATATCTTCATTCAAGGTATTCAAGAAGAAATTGGACTATTTCTGAAAAGGAGGAATATGCAGGGTTATGGGGAGAAGGGGGAACAACACTCGGTGAATTGTTCATTCGGACAGCCAGCAGACATGACAGGGCTGAATGGCTGCCTTCTGTGCTGTGACTATACAGTGATGTCCTGTGTCTGAGATGATGGACCTCAGCAGCTGTAACCATCCTCCTCCTTTAAGCTTTGTGTGATTCCAGTCACTGGATCATTTTCTCTGTTTCCTTTTGACCTCAATTTTATCAGGGCTCTTTGATGCCGTATTTCATCCAGTGCTGCTTTGATCTCAACTCTCTCCTCACCTCAGTAATTCAGCTCTTGGTCCATGCTTGCATGAAGGCTGTAATGAGACCTTGAGACAAGTGGTCCTGGCAGAACCCAAACTGCATCGATTAACATATTTATTGGAAAGTAAGTGCTGATAGATAGCGCTGTTGATCCCTTTTATCACTGCTTTGCTTCTGATTGAGTGTAAGCTGCTGGTGCAGTAAATGATGAATCACTTTGTGTATCACAACCACTGGAATGCTAGTAAAATGCTGTTTTCTATAATTGCATGTTATGGACATTGGCAGCATAAACTCATTGCAAAAAATAGCTTAACTGTTTACTAAGTATAACCTATTATGAAAGTTCCTAGATAACAGATACAGCTGAAATAAGATGAGCTTGTATATGAAATATTGCAGCAAATGGAAATTAAATATTTGATATTTTGTGTATCAAGCTCATCTAACAATGCCTTCCTGGTCATTTTTGAATTCTAGAAGACTTTTGTACTTTTTGATTGTTAGATGTAAAGTACACATTTAAGATTAAAACACAAGTAATCGAGATGTATGAAGTATAGTAAAGACATAGAGGATGCAGTGTGTATATGATGTATCAAACATAGTTTAAATAGTTTTTCAAATTTCACCAGCAAATCATGGCTCCTGGCAAGGCTGTTGACAAGTCTTTATTTATAAGGTCCATTAGTAGTGTTCTACCCAAATGTAAACACTTTCCCAAATTCAGTACCTCACCGATTTCTTATTTTTGATTGGTTTTGTACTTTAATAGTTGCAGTTGGCTCTTTTTTAACCGTGGCAGTGGTCTGTCCATATCATGTAGTCTGGCGTGGCAATCCTAACAAATTATGATATATTCAGAGTAGCATTTTTGCTTTAATTCAAATGTCAATCCATATCATGGGGCAGCACGGTGGCACAGTGGTTAGTACTCACAGCGCCAGGGACCCAGGTTCGATTCCTGGCTTATGTGGAGTTTGCACATTCTCCCTGTGTCTGCGTGGGTTTCCTCCGGGTGCTCCGGTTTCCTCCCACAGTCCAAAGATGTGGGGGTTAGTTTGATTGGCCACGCGAAATTGACCCTAGTTTCGAGGAGAGTAGCAGGGGATAAATATGTGGGATTAGAAATCATAGAAATCATAGAAACCCTACAGTGCAGAAGGAGGCCATTCGGCCCATCGAGTCTGCACCGACCACAATCCCACCCAGGCCCTACCCCCACATATTTTACCCGCTAATCCCTCTAACCTACGCATCCCAGGACTCTAAGGGGCAGTTTTTAACCTGGCCAATCAACCTAACCCGCACATCTTTGGACTATGGGAGGAAACCGGAGCACCTGGAGGAAACCCACGCAGACACGAGGAGAATGTGCAAACTCCACACAGACAGTGACCCAAGCCGGGAATCGAACCTGGGACCCTGGAGCTGTGAAGCAGCAATGCTAACCACTGTGCCGCCCACGGGGATAGGGTGGGATTGTTGTCGGTGCAGGCTCGATGGGCCAAATGGCCTCCTCCTATACCGTCGGGATTCTGAGAGTCTGGTGCGGCAATCCAAACAAATTATGGTGTATTAGCTTTTTATGCATATTGCTTTCATTCAAATGTCAATTTGTAAAAGTAGTGCTTGATGTGGCAAATATAACATTAAAAATGTTTAATCAGTTCTTTGGTTATCAGTAGGTTGGGGAAATATTGCAAAAAATAACACTGAATTTCTATTAACATGCAAGGAATTGTCAGCGTGTATTTGGCTGCAAGACGAATCCCAGTTTTATGATGGGCTTGGAATTTTGCTCAGTTGTAGTTATTTACGTTGCCAGATTTCCCTTGTATATTTATTTGATTGGAGTAATGAAATAGATCTTTGAAAAAAAGAGTGGCGCTCAGCAGCACAAATAACAAGCCTTGCAGGAAACTTGGCAATTGTTTACTCGCGGGTTGCGCAATGCCCTGTGACAGATTACAACCTGCCCATTGAGTTTTCAACTGTAGTTATTGTACAAGACATGTGACACTTCCCCTTTTCCCAACGGAGCATTAGAGAAAAAGAGAACCCAAGCGCTGACACTGCTGGGTGTTGTAGAGGGCGCCGTTTCCAACAGCTTCTTTGGAAAGCTGCTGTGACTGAGGGCATCCATGTTGTGGCGTAGTTGAATTAGGGAAGCGAACAGAAACGGGCAAAGAAGGAGGGGAGGCACAAAAAGAGCGGCCGATCGTTGTGACAATTGTTTATTTTATTGCAAAAGGAGCCAAAATTGCGAGAAAAAAAGTCTTTAAAAAAAAATAAAACCAAAAACACCTGTGGAGCCGATTTTTTTTTCACGGGCTCGAGTGGCGTGGAAATATTTGAAAAGGTTAGGGAAAGGGGGTTTGTGAGACCATAGTAAGGGGGATTAGATGGTGCACTCGAAGACAGGACGCTTGATTGCTGTCAGAGAGAAAATTGGCGGGAGGGGCGGGTTGTTGGGTTTAGTCAACCGTTTGAGGAGGGGGGGGCTGTTGAGCGGAGCGGCGAGCAATCCCCCTCCCTCCTTCCCAACCGACCGCCGGCCGGTTGTCTGGCTCGGTGAGGCGGGGAGAGGGGGTTGGTGGTGCGCGCGCAGCCGGGCCGAGCCTCGTCCCTGCTGCTGTGCATTGTGGGATGGCTGGACTTTAATGACCGCCATGTTGGCCATGGCGTATTGAAGCCGACAAAAGGAACCTAAACGGACCGGGGCAAAAACCGCCTTTCTTCCGCCTCCAACCCCCGCTTTCTCTTCACGGAATGGAACTAGGACCTCCAGTCTCTCATCCATGATAGGTTCCGGGCGGCTCCGTGTAGGTTTTACCGGGTGTAGGCGTCGACATTTCATCGACGACTAAAAAAAAAGAAGAGGAAAAAAAAAGCGCATCACATATATATTTATATATTTCCCTTCCAAACCCTCTCCCTTTCCCCTCCTCCCCACCCCTTCCCTTTCCCCTCCTCCCCACCCCTTCCCTTCCCTTCCCCTCCCGGTTTCTCTCTCTCGCTCTTCTCCCGCGGTGGTGTTTGGGTTTGTAATCCGCCGCCAACACGCACATACAAACCGAGGGGGGGGGAGAGAGTCGAGAATAATGAGCAAACTGTCGTTTCGGGCAAGGGCGCTCGATGCATCGAAACCTCTGCCCGTGTATCGGTGCGAGGACTTGCCGGATCTGCACGAATATGCCTCCATCAACCGAGCGGTGCCCCAGATGCCCACGGGGATGGAGAAGGAGGAGGAATCGGTAGGTGTACGGGGTTCGAGGGGGGGGGGGGTAGATTGTCGTGTTTTGATATATATTTATTTTATTGGTATGTCTGTGTGTGTTTTTTTGGGGGGGTGGCTGCGGGAGGAGGGGGGGATAGGGTGGGGGCGATGTTACTGTGTGCGCAGGTTGCGCGGCCGCCATTACACGGCTCTCGCTCGCTTCCTCCCAAACATGGGGCCGGGCCGCGGAAACGCAACCTTCCGAGAGACGGGGGGGGGGGGCGCCCTCCCGGAACCACCCACACTTTATCCCTCCGCTCGGGAGGCGGCTGGCCGCCGCCACTGTTGTTGTTTTTGTGTTGGGGGGGGGGTACCCGGTGGCGCAGAGGAACCTCAATTTCCCGGGTTTGGAGGGGGGGGGGCGGGGTGGCCAAGGAGGAAATTGTGTTTTTTTGATTTCGAAAGAAAATATTTTTCACCCCCCCCCTCGGAGTACAAAAGGTCACGTGACTGGCCAGGCAGCCATTTTGTTGTATTTCTCTCTGTCTCTGGGTTGGGCCCGAGCTCAGCAACAACAGCCCCAGCAGCGGGGTGGCGCTCGCGAGCAGGGATGTGGGGGAGGGGGGAGGAAATTGACAGCAAACGCTCAGCTGCAGACAAGTTTGTGTAACTCTCCCCATTCGCTCCACTTCTCTCCCACATGGGTGGTGGGTGTGTGTAGATTCTTTTCGCTGTTGTGATTTTTTTAAAAAAAAAAGACTGGTGCATATGAGGTTGAGTGTTTCTTATTTTGCAAAAGAGCTATAATATAGCACGTTACTGAAAACATACGATTGTGGAAACATCACAGTGCGGGCCTGAAGGGAGAATTCTGCATTGGCAGACTACATTACATTGTGCACAGGAACGGTTAATTGTTTTCCCTTTCCGTTTGGAGAAACGATTTAATGTTTTTTTTCCCTTTCTGTTTATTTCACATCTTTCGCATGGGACTTCAGCTGAAGGTTGTGAATGGCAACTTTGTGTGGCATTCAGAGTTGTTTTATTTTCAAGTCATACTATTGAGTGTAATTTGTTTGAATTCTGGAGGTTGAATGCCTATAGTTTTGGTATGTTTGGGCGATCTCAGTACAGTGGTCGGTAATGTTAAAGTAGTTGGAGGTGAAGTTGTCAAGGTGCAAAATCGATTGCAGTATTGAACCAAGATCCAATTGTTGTCGTTTACATTTTAAAGAGCACTGAAGCTGTTAGCAAAGATGTGAGATGGAATTCTGTGCAATATAGTTTGCATGAATATGTAATGCAAGGTACTATTCATGTCTAAAATGTAACTTAGAGGGGCATTGTTCCCCTTGTTGCTTTCCCACAGTTCAAATGGACCTGATGTAAACATTGACCCACACTAAAGTGAAACATTGTGTTCTGAAATGTAGTTTGAATATAATGTGCTGTATCTACATCAGTCTAATAAAACATATAAGTTATATATTAAATCTTAAAGAATCACAGCATATATGAAAACATTACAATCCTTTGCTCAATGTCAGTATTGGCTCTTCAATTGTGGCTGTCAAAATTCTGTTTCACAGAATTGTTAACAGTGCAGGAGGAGGCCATTTGGCAAATTCTGCACAGGCTCTTAGCAATTTACCTGGTTCCATTCTCTTTTCTCCCCCCCCCCAAGATGAGTCTGATTTTCTTTTGAAAGCCATCTGAACCTGCTTCCATCCCACTCTCAGGCAATTCCAGATCTGAACTACTCTCAAAGTTTTTCCTCTTGTTGCTTTTATCAATTACTTTAAATCTGTGCCTGCTCATTCTTAGTCCTTCCATGAGTGAGAACTGTTTTTCCCTGTCTGTTCAGATCCCTCAATCTTGAGTCCGTCAATTCAATCTCCTCTTGGCCTCCTCCAGGGCAGTATGTCCGTATCAATAAAACCTAGGATGCTGCATGTTTCATTAACCACTCTGGATCTGTCCTGCCACCTTCAATCTTATGCACATATGTACTCGGGTTCCTCTGCTTTTATGTCTCCTTTGGAGTTTGTTTTTGTATTGTCTCCACATTCTTCCTATCAAATGAATCACTTTTCTGTATTGAACTTTGTCTGCCCACTTCACCAACTTGTCTTTTGAAGTTCTGCACTATCCTCGTCGCTGTTCACAATACTTCCAAATTTTGATTTATTTGCACATTTTGAAATTGTGCCCTGTATGCCGAGGTCTGGGTCTTTCTAACTTTTTGCAAATACTAATCAAGTCACTTAAATGGTATAGTCCGCGTTTGGTGCTAAAGAAATTGTTATAGGAAATTGTGTGGTTATGTCTTGAGGTGTTAGTTTTTCAGTAAAATAGTTTCATGCCTAATTGTGCTTAGCTTCTGAAATTAAATATGCTCAAAATTAATAAATATGACAATGAATTTGCATTGTGCGAGCTCCTTATAGTTTCAAGGCACCCCAAAACCCTTTGCAGTGCAATAAATTACTTCTGCAAGGGTAGTGGAATATTGCAAACAAATTGCATACAAAATTGTACAAATGTCAAATTAAAGCATTTCAGTGATTTTGTTTGAGTGATCAATATTGTCCAGGAACCAGAGAAAATGCTCCTTTATTTTTGATCAGTGCCATAGGATCTTTTACATGCAGTGTGTCACTCTTGCATTTAAGTCAGAAGGTTGTGGATTGAAGTTTCACTTGCAAATCTTCGCATAACTTAGTGGCTTTTCAATGCCCTAATAAAACTGTACCGGATCTCTCAGATTAAACCTTAAATAAACTCTATGGTGAAGAATTCCGTGGCATTCATGGAGGACAGCAGAGTTCTCCCAACATTCTGGCCTATGTTTATCCCTCAGTTAATAGCACCAAAACAGCTAAATTGACGCTGGGGAATTCTTGAGGCCCTGGAAGTACTGTGCACATTGAGTGGACAGTCCCCGAACTGAAAATAAAGCATCTTTGGCAGTCCCACACCCTTCTTTTCTGCACCGGATTGTCAGTTGAGGTTATATGCTCAAGTTCCTGGAGACTTTGGTACAGGTAATATGCTGTCATTGAGACCTATCTAACTGGGTATAGAGTAATCTGGCTTGTAATTATAAAGTTACTTCCTCCCCATGTCCCCCATTAAGCAGACTGCCTACAGTTTTCAATACATTAACAACCTGAAATGGTTCTCTGAATCAAAACTGCAACCGAGCTAGATGTTCATCAAACATTTCATGCAAGTTGGTTAAATAAATCCATGATTAGGTGACTTTATTTGAGGCATAGGCATAAACAAAAATAAGAGCATTGCTAGCAATCTAAGTTGCCATGGTCCCCCAATGCTTGTTTTGGAGCACTGACTACATCCAGACTCAAGCTGGTCTATTCAATGATGAAATATCCATCTGTTATAATTGCTGTTTAAAATAAACAGTAGATGCAATAAGTGTATATAACATTGTGCTGGGAAGCACTTCTGTAAATGCAAAGGCGGTTTTTAAGAGTTTTGTCCCATTACATCATGCTTTTGAAGTTTATTTTTGCAAGTACCCAAAGTTTAGAAATTTGTATGCTAGAGCACCTGTTAATTAGAAATGTTTTTTCTTGTATAAGCTGCATAAGATTGCAGCAATTTGATACAAATCTTGTTTTTACACAGAGCTAAATGATTCATAATATAACCATGCAATGGAGAAAAATCCAAATCTGGCTTCAGACCTGTGTGATCAGTGAAATGGCAATGCTTACAAACTTTGGTTCAAAATGTTACATGTGAAATATACATATTGTACAATGACCTTAAGCTCATGCTTCTGTTGTGGAATCTGCCATAATGAACACTGGACAAATATCAAAGAGACTAATTTGTTCAAATTGTGCTGGTGGTTTACAAAATGAATTCCAAAATAAATTTTACATGGAATGTATTTAGATGACGATTGAAGTCCAGCAGGTTTATTTGGTAGCACAGTCCAATGCCGGCATCTCCACATCATCATATTTAGATGAATGAATGTAATACTCTGCTTGTTATTGGGTCAAGTATGATAGTTGGGCCAATGTATATTTTTACTAGGGTGTAAGTACCTAGAATAATTAGTTTATCTTGGTAGAAATACTAGGTCATAATGTAACCTAGCTAATTTTTGCTTAAAATTTGGAATCATCCCAATTTGGGCTGGGGTGGGCGGGAATAGAGATTGATACAAGAGGAATAGTGGATTGGGGACATTGCATGCCGTTATTATTTGGCTTTTCATTTGAAAGAAATTTTAGATTTTGACACATTTCCTTTGGGATTCAATGTTGCATGGTTCATTTTGCACATTAGTGTCAATGCACTAATGAAGCCAAAAATATGCTTGTATTAGTGTGATGGCACTGAATTTATCATTATTTCACACGATTAATGCACCTCACCCACATGCTGTGTAGGTCAAATTTAGACCAAAATCTACAATTTTAGTTTTGGATATTTTTCATGTTGGCAGTTTATGAAATATTTTTTACCAATGTGTTTTACCAATTTCTGTGACGTAATTGAGCATGTAATATTTCTTTGATTTGAAACCATGGAAAGTGTATTTGGTTTTCTTGATCATTTATTTCTTTTCAACTCATAAACATTTGTTCAAGTATTCACATTGCAGTGATGACTGGTATTTTCGTGAAGTAAATTTATTTAGAAAGCCTTCTATGATTGAGAGAAACTTTGTTCAGTTTGTCTATTGAGGAAAAAGTCCTTCTCTGATTTTTGTTTTGGGAAAATGTAATGATAATGGCAATGTGCATTCACTTAAGTTTTTTGAAATTCTTTCCTCTTGGATGCTTGTGCATTCAAGAAACCCATTTCTGTGGCACCTTATGTTATTCAGTAAAGTAGTAAGCTGTATCTTTTTTAAAAATAGTTTGTGACCCATTGAATTCTTGCCAAAATGACTGCACATTTTTATGTTATGTTTAGTGAAGAAGTGGCATCAAAATACAGTAGTCTGACTCCAATTTGGCACTGCCACATTTTTTTGCTCTTTTCTGAAAAAGAACATGTTTTAATATGGAGTATATAAGAATACAATATTTCTCAACTGGAGATTTTCAATTTTATTATCCAGGGCTTAAGTCATTTACAAAGAACATTGTTTGAACTTCAGTATGAATTAGTATTTGGGCTTGAGTTAGAAAGTTATTTGGGGGTGGGAGGGTGGAAGAGGAGAGATTGTAAATAGTCAAAAATAAATGAAATTGGAAGGGAGAGCTTTGATTTATATAGCACCTTTCATGTCCATAGCTATTAAGTGCTTTTGAAGTGTTGTCACTGTTTATGATGTGAGGAAATTTGCTGTCAATTTAGATGATCTGGTCATTATCTTGTCCCAGAGGATGGACTGCACTTCAACAATAGTTCATTGACATTTAGATGCTTCTGGAGGTTGAGAATCATAGAATTATAGAATTCCTACAGTGCAGGAGGAAGCTATTCGGCCCATCAAGTCTACACTGACCACAATCAGATTTGGTTGTGGGAGAGCACTTTGGAGATAGTGACCACAATTCGGTGTCTTTTGTTATTGCAATGGAGAGGGATAGGGCCATACGGCAGGGCAAGGTTTACAATTGGGGGAGAGGTAATTATGATGCGATTAGGCAAGAATTAGGGGGCATAAGATGGGAACTGAAACTGTCAGGGAAAGGCACTAATGAAAAGTGGAACTTTTTCAAGGAACAAATACTGGGTGTCCTTGATAGGTATAGGCGAGGTGATGAATGAATACTTTTCTTCAGTGTTCACCAAGGAGAGGGGCCATGTTTTTGAGGAAGAGAAGGTGTTACAGGCTAATAGGCTGGAGGAAATAGATGTTTGGAGGGAGGATGTACTGGCAGTTTTGAATAAACTGAAGGTCGATAAGTCCCCTGGGCCTGATGAAATATATCCTAGGATTCTTTGGGAGGCGAGGGATGAGATTGCAGAGCCTTTGGCTTTGATCTTTGGGTCCTCACTGTCCACGGGGGTGGTGCCAGAGGACTGGAGAGTGGCGAATGTTGTTTCTCTGTTTAAGAAAGGGAATAGAAATGACCCTGGTAATTATAGACCTGGTAGTCTTACTTCGGTGGTTGATAAATTGATGGAAAAGGTCCTTAGGGATGGGATTTACGACCATTTAGAAAGATGCGGATTAATCCGGGATAGTCAGCACGGATTAGTGAAGGGCAAGTCGTGCCTCACAAATTTGATAGAATTTTTTGAGGAGGTAACTAAGTGTGTTGTTGAAGGTAGGGCAGTTGATGTCATATACATGGATTTTAGTAAGGTGTTTGATAAGGTCCCCCATGGTCGGCTTATGATGAAAGTAAGGAGGTGTGGGATAGAGGGAAAGTTGGCCGATTGGATAGGTAACTGGCTATCTGATCGAAGATAGAGGGTGGTGGTGGATGGAAATTTTTCGGACTGGAGGCAGGTTGCTAGCGGAGTGCCACAGGGATCAGTGCTTGGTCCTCTGCTCTTTGTGATTTTTATTAATGACTTAGAGGAGGGGGCTGAAGGGTGGATCAGTAAATTTGCTGATGACACCAAGATTGGTGGAGTAGTGGATGAGGTGGAGGGCTGTTGTAGGCTGCAAAGAGACATAGATAGGATGCAAAGCTGGGCTGAAAAATGGCAAATGGAGTTTAACCCTGATAAATGTGAGGTGATTCATTTTGGTAGGACTAATTTAAATGTGGATTACAGGGTCAAAGGTAGGGTTCTGAAGACTGTGGAGGAACAGAGAGATCTTGAAGTTCATATCCACAGATCTCTAAAGGTTGCCACTCAAGTGGATAGAGCTGTGAAGGCGGCCTATAGTGTGTTAGCTTTTATTAACAGGGGGTTGGAGTTTAAGAGCCGTGGGGTTATGCTGCAACTGTACAGGACCTTGGTGAGACCACATTTGGAATATTGTGTGCAGTTCTGGTCACCTCAATATAAAAAGGATGTGGAAAGAGTGCAGAGGAGATTTACCAGGATGCTGCCTGGTTTGGAGGGTAGGTCATATGAGGAAAGGTTGAGGGAGCTAGGGCTGTTCTCTCTGGAGCGGAGGAGGCTGAGGGGAGACTTAATAGAGGTTTATAAAATGATGAAGGGGATAGATGGAGTGAACGTTCAAAGACTATTTCCTCGGGTGGATGGAGCTATTACAAGGGGGCATAACTGTAGGGTTCATGGTGGGAGATATAGGAAGGACATCAGAGGTAGGTTCTTTACGCAGAGAGTGGTTGGGGTGTGGAATGGACTGCCTGCTGTGATAGTGGAGTCAGACACTTTAGGAACATTTAAGCGGTTATTGGATAAGCACATGGAGCACACCAGGATCATAGGGAGTGGGATAGCTTGATCTTGGTTTCAGATAAAGCTCGGCACAACATCGTGGGCCGAAGGGCCTGTTCTGTACTGTACTGTTCTATGTTCTAATCCCACCCAGCCCCTACCCCCGTAACTGCATGTATTTACTCTGCAAATCCCCCTGACGATAAATGGCAATTTAGCATGGCCAATCAACCTAACCCGCACCCCTTTGGTGTGTGGGAGGAAACCGGAAACCCACGCAGACATGGGGAGAACGGGCAAACTCTGCACAGACAGCGACCCAGGCCAGGAATAGAACCCGGGTCCCTGTTGTTGTGAGGCAGCAGTGCTAGCCACTGTGCTATGCAGTTTTCCTTTTTTCAAACAAAGAACATAGAACATTACAGCGCAGTACAGGCCCTTCGGCCCTCTGTTGCGCCGACCAGTGGTACCAATCTAATCTACACTATTCCAATATCATCCATATGTTTATCCAATAACCACTTGAATGCTCTCAACGTTGACGAGTCCACCACTGCTGCAGGCAGGGCATTCCACGCCCTTACTACTCTGAGTAAAGAACCTACCTCTAACATCTCTCCTATATCTCTCACCCCTCAATTTAAAGCTATGTCCCCTCGTGCTAGCCAACACCATCCGAGGAAAAAGGCTCTCACTATCCACCCTATCTAATCCTCTGATCATCTTGTATGCCTCTATTAAGTCACCTCTTAACCTTCTTCTCTCTAACGAAAACAACCTCAAGCCCCTCAGCCTTTCCTCATACGATTTTCCCACCATACCAGGCAACATCCTGGTAAATCTCCTCTGCACCCTTTCCAACACTTCCACATCTTTCCTATAATATGGCGACCAGAACTGTACACAATACTCCAAATGCGGCCGCACCAGAGTTTTGTACAGTTGCAGCATGACCTCCTGGCTCCGAAACTCAATCCCTCTACCAATAAAAGCTAACATACCGTACGCCTTCTTAACAACCCTATCAACCTGGGTGCCAACTTTGAGGGATCTATGCACATGGACACCCAGATCCCTCTGTTCATCCACACTACCAAGTATCTTACCATTAGCCCAGTACTCTGTATTCCTGTTACTCCTTCCAAAGTGAATCGCCTCACACTTTTCCGCATTAAACTCCATTTGCCACCCCTCAGCCCAGCTCTGCAGCTTATCTATGTCCCTCTGTAACCTGCCACTTCCCTCTGCACTGTCTACAACTCCACCGACTTTAGTGTCATCCGCAAATTTACTAATCCATCCTTCCACGCCCTCATCCAAGTCATTAATAAAAATGACAAACAGCAGTGGCCCCAAAACAGATCCTTGCGGTACACCACTAGTAAATGAACTCCACGGTGAATATTTCCCATCAACCACCACCCTTTGTTTTCTTACAGCTAGCCAATTCGAGATCCAAACCACTAAATCACCCTCAATCCCATGTGTCCGTAACAACAATGATGTAATGAAAAGATTATATATTTCGATGTTGATTAAGAAAAAGTATTGCCCAGGGCACCATGAGAACACCCCATTTCTTTTATGTCCACCTGGAAGGAAAAACAGGACCTTAATTTAATAGCTCATTCAAAAGATTTCCAGCAAAAAGTATAACATTTCCTCAGCACTGCACTTAAGCCTAGTATGTGTTTCTGGAGTGGGACTTAGTCAGAAGTGAGTGTTACCTACTGAGCCAAGGTTGGCACCATGGGAAGTTGACAAGTTTTCTATTTTAAAGTAAAGTGTATTTATTAGTCACAAGTAAGGCTTACATTAACACTGCAATGAAGTTACTGTGAAATTCCCCGAGTTGCCACACTCTGGCACCTGTTCGGATCAATGCACCCAACCAGCACGTCTTTCAAACTGTGGGAGCAAACCGGAGCACCCAGAGGAAACCCACGCAGACACGGGGCGAAAGTGCAAACTCCATAGACAGTGACCTAAGCTGGGGATCGAACCCGGGTCCCTGGCGCTGTAATGCAGCAGTGCTAACCACTGTGCCGCTCGTATCTTTGGAATTGAATTACTATTGCTAGTTGAATTTTATGTACATGTAGCATTGAGTAATCTTGTAACATGCAAAGTAGTCAATGTCTTAGTGCTACATGCAATTAGTGTTTAGTACAGTGGGCCATATCTTCTATCCTGTTGACATTTCATATTCTTTTAACTAACTACCTTCCTATTGTAAGCAGTGAAATTTTACAACCATGGCGATGGATAATACAAATTAGTATAGATGACACACTGGTCCTCATTGTGTCCTAATATGCTGCTTTTTAAATAAATAATTTAAAGCTAGAATGGTCCCCCTCACGTGCTGAATTTAATGTCAAATTGGGCTGTGCTAGACTGAAGTTGATTCTTGGGTTCAAAATCTTGATTTCAGTAATGAGACATTATTGTAATTGCATTTTATGATGTAATGTAAGAATATTCAATATTTTGCCTTGCATCTTAGAAGATGAATAAAAGGCAACATGATAATTGAAAGGACTCTCTATTAGGGCATCATCAAAAACTATGTTGCTTATTATAGCTTGTTAATATGTGCAGAGAACCTGATAGCTGGTTGATGACTGCACACAGCTAGAGTAGAGAATGCAGAAGAGGCAAGAGTATTGATAGGCAAAGGGATCTGGGTGTACAGGTACACAGGTCACTGAAAGTGGCAATGCAGGTGGAGAAGGTAGTCAAGGCATATGGCATGCTTGCCTTCATCGGCTGTGGTATTGAGTTTAAAAATTGGCAAGTCATGTTGCAGCTTTATAGAACCTTAGTTAGGCCGCACTTGGAATATAGTGTTCAATTCTGGTCGCCACACTACCAGAAGGATGTGGAGGCTTTGGAGAGGGTACAGAAAAGATTTACCAGGATGTTACCTGGTATGGAGGGCATTAGCTATGAGGAGAGGTTGGAGAAACTTGGTTTGTTCTCACTGGAGTGACGGAGATTGAGGGGAGACCTGATAGAAGTCTACAAGATTATGAGGGGCATGGACATACACAGAGTAATGGGTGTCTGAAACCCGTTGCCGGGGGAGGTGGTGGAAGCGGATACAGTAGTGACTTTTAAGGGCCATCTTGACAAGTGCATGAATAGAATCATAGAAACCCTACAGTACAGAAAGAGGCCATTCGGCCCATCGAGTCTGCACCGACCACAATCCCACCCGGGCCCTATCTCCATATCCCTACATATTTGCCCACTAATCCCTCTAACCTACGCATCTCAGGACACTAAGGGCAATTTTTTTTTAGCATGGCCAATCAACCTAACCCGCACATCTTTGGACTGTGGGAGGAAACCAGAGCACCCGGAGGAAACCCACGCTGACACGAGCAGAATGTACAAACTCCACGCAGACAGTGACCCAAGCCGGGAATCGAACTCCAGTTCCTAGAGCTGTGAAGCAGCAGTGCTAACCACTGCTACCGTGCCGCAGAATAGGATGGGAATAGAGGGATATGGTCCCCGGAAGGGTAGGGGTTTTTAGTTAAGTCGGGCAGCATGGTCGGTGCAGGCTTGGAGGGCCGAAGGGCCTGTTCCTGCGCTGTAATTTTCTTTGTTCTTTGTACAACTGGAGTGGGGATTATACACTCGTGCATTATCTGATGCAAAATGCAAGAGAGACAGAGTAAAGGCTTTGGTGGGACTTGCAGATGAAGGTCAGTATTTTGAACATGGCATGTTTGAAGTTTAGTTTTGGATAAGCTGCTGTTTATGTGGGGAACCATAGGCCAACTTGACTGTTGGTCTCTATTGCTTTTCGTTTCAAGCGTTACCAACTTCAGAAATTGACTCCATGGGTATTTTCTGTTTATATTGTGGTAATTGTTAAGTGGGATGTGGGGGGCGTGGTTAGATTGGAAAATATTGTCATTAGTGTGTTTGCTTTGAAGTTCTGAACTGGATCAAAGGAGTTTGTGCATCGATGTCTTTATGACAGAGATAGATAGGTTCTTGACTAATAAGGGGATCAGGAGTTAGGGGGAAAAGGCAGGAGAATGGGGATGAGAAAAATATCAGTCATGATTAAATGGCGGAGTAGACTCGATGGGCCGAGTGGCCTAATTCTGCTCCTATGTCTTATGGTCTTATGGATGTATTTGGTCCGTTAATCCTGAAGTCTTGCTCACCCATGAATAAACCATTGGCTAGCAAAATAACAGTTGTAGGCATAGCTTCATGGGACTTGTATGTAGATAACTAAACAAAGGAAGGGGATGAAAATTGGGCTACAGCTTGAACTGAGAGACATAGCTGAAGTGATCACATGAGGAGAAGAGAGGGACCAACTATATTGGAATGGGTAAGAATAGAACAGTGAGATCAGTACCATGTAGTTGACCTCCTGAAATGACAATTATTCAATATGGTTGTAATCAGATTTAGCGCAAATCAGTTTTTGTGCAAAGTGGACTTGAGGAATTTGAACAGCATGAACTGAATGTGTAGATGTGTGGCAATGTAGCAGAAATTTAGGTAGCTGAATCTCAAAGATTTGGTTGTGATTGTCTTCAAAAACAGTTGGAAAAAGCCTTGATGCACGTTGATGCTGAGTTTACTGAGATTATATGCAATCAAAGGTATGTTTATATTTTAGTACTGCATTTGAGATGCCAGAGTGCTGTTGACCTGTGCACGTGTTGTGATCAAGACTCACTCTAGTGACTTGAACACACAATTTAGACTTGACAGTTCTGTGCATTACTGGATGACTGCTCCCTGTCCTTTGAGACATTAACTCAAACTGAGATCCCGGTTATCTTCCCTCCCAAGCAGACATAAGAGTTCACAGCATTGTATAAAGAAGAATGGGGTGGGGAGGCTTTATTTACTCCTCAATCCATTCCTGATATTGTGCTCTGAGGATTGGCTAACATGTTTCTCACTTCACAATTGGCTTTGCAAGTTTGTTCTGTATAATCGACCATCTGACTTAGTATTTCCCCGCTGCCTTCTAGAGTCTCATTCTGAAGTTGTAACTGAAATTCAAGTGGTTTTTACACTGCAGTACTTCTGTCTGATCTCTGGATATCAGCAGGTAGATTTGGCATTATTATACAAGGCCATTAAACTTAACAAATCAGCTGTATCAAGTATCTGATTTTTTTAAAATTAGGAGTCCATTTGGCCTGTTGTACCTGCGTTGGCTCTTCAAAAGAGCTGTCCAATTTAGTCCAAAACTCCAGCCTTCCCCCATAACTGCAGCTTAGCCTTATTCAAATTGACAACATTTCAAGTCCATGTTGTACTGCCTTAACCCCTTCCCTGCAGATCCTCTACTGGACATGCAAGTTGCTTTCTCCACCTTAGAAACAAATCCCAACAATGCCATTTAATGTTTCCTTTGTCATTGCCCTTCCATCTGAATAGAATTCCTTTTAAAAGTGTAATTTGAGTTCAAGTCAGCTAACTATTATGCATGAGATTTGTAATTTTGAACTCTTAATGCAGTGTTTATTGTTCAAGTTAAATGTCTTACTATCTAGATCATATTTTAAACATACTTGTGTTTCACGGTTTATTCTTGTAATAATATGAAGACTTTTAGTTTCTCGAACCTTGCTTTGTAATTTCATTCTCCAAGGCCGTCTTTGAATGGAAGCTCACTTTGTCAGATTTATTGCCAAGTTAGCCCATTTAGAATATTAAAATGTTGACTAGTCCAGAAAATCATCCAAGCCAGTTGAGTGGTGTTCATGCTCATACTTTCTGTTTTGCTTTTACTATTATTCAGGAGCAACTAAAAAATAAGATTTTGATTGAGACAAACGTGGTAAATTTGTTGCATATAGCTTAATTTATTAAAGTCATCGCTTTATTGGATCCTGAAGTTTTTATTGTATCAAGAATTGGCAACTCCAATGCTAAACCACCAACTTGGATAGAATTTTGGTGAATGTGATGTAGGATTTGGATTGCTTTCTGCATTAGTTTGAAATCAGCTGATTATTCTTGGCCAAAAGTCACCAGGGAATTCAGAAGAAACGTCTTTACCCAGAGAGTAGTGCTCACATTCTCTGGGAGTAATTGAAGCAAATAGTATAGATGTGTTTAAGGAGAGCCAGACAAGCATATAAGGGAGAAGGAAATAGAGGGTTATGATAGATTTAGATGAGGAAAGATGGGAAGAAGCTCAAGTGGAGCATAAACACTGGCATGGGCTAATTGGGCCAAATGTGTTTGTGTGCATATATCTTATGCAATTCTGTTTTCTTTAGAAAGGCAGTGTACAGTACCCTGATGTTTGCATTCGAATTGTGAAGGTGAGAGAGAAAGGGAAGATGGTATGTGAAAGCCATTACAAAGTGTATGATTCAAAATTGTGTCAGTAGTTCTACCTTCTCAAATTGTGCCAGAAAGAATGTATAGTTGAGAGAATCACTTTGGACATTTTGTTAATGGTGAGAATAGAGGCCCATAATTCCTTTATCAGTTGTTTATGGAGGTAAAAAAGGAACAAATTATTTTAAATACATATTTCAGAAGTCAGCAGAGGATGACAATTGACTGGGCATGCCCCTTGCAGTACCAAGCTTTGATTGCATACAAAGTATATTGCAATTTTTTAGGATTATAAACTTGTATAAATATAGCTGCGGATGAGGCTTGTATTAAGGGTGTAAGCCACGCTTGTGAAAAATGTTGCTGAAGCTTCTTATCTTGCACTCACCAGGACAAATGCAAGAATGCCAAATTTCAAACTATCACAAGACTTTATGCTGCAGGAGAAAAGGATGCTGATTGGTTGGCAAATTGCTTTAGCTAATGTTCCATGGAGAATTGTTCAGCAAATGCTGCCCAATTTGGGAATCGGGCATTTCGTTTTGTATGTATTATTTGCAAGGACCCATTCTCTCCAAGCAAATAGAATATGTCCAAGTCTTGCGCCTTTTATTGAATTACTGGGAAGCTCAGGAGCCTACGGTTCCCCATTGACCGAGATGTTGCCTTGAAAAAGGAATCACAGTGGACTTGCTGATCGGTATCCTTTTCTCTTGTAGCATAAATTGCTGTGATCATTTGAAATTTACCATTTTAGTTTGTTCTGATGACTGCAAAATGAAAAGTTTTGGCAACATGTCTTCTCTTCAACAATATTCAAGTTCTATACTACCAAGCAACTGCATGAAAAATATTGTGGGAATATAATTCTCTAATGTTTTCCATCATCCCACTGCAAGTTCGCATTCCATTGTGTTGGAAGCTTCAAGTCTAAGCCTGTGATATTTTAAATGACCAAATATTTGTATATTATTGAAATCTTCCTTGCAACGCTTGCTGAATATGCTGTTTTGTTCATTTTCTTCCATCTCAATTCTGTGAAATGTTTAAATAGTATCAGCTCTAAACATTGTACATGTATGGTTGATGTGATGCTTGTGTTTTAGCATATTGGGTGGTCCTTTAATGGCGAGTCTACTTGTTGCTTCTTGCTTTCAACTATCAACGTTGGCTTACTGTGTAAACCTCTTATGCCAGTATGTGGTTTCTTCAGCAAGCCTTAAAAAATGCCTCCCTGTAGTGGCATGGGTAACTGGGTACTTTGCAGAGTCAGGCTGAAAGAACCCAAGGGTTCCTCAACATCCTGGAGAAGAGGAAATATGAGTGATTTGAATTTTATAGGACTCAAATGGAGCCAGTTTCTGCAACCAAGCAGAGAACCCTCGTGAACTACAAGTAAGTCCCAACAAACAATGTGGATGCTGTCAGAGCTGCAAGAATTAAGTTTAATCTGACTGCTCAGCACTGCACCAGTCAACACTGGTTGAAACTCTGCAGCAGCATGCAATCTGGCCTTCAATCGAGGGATGTATGAAGACAGCAATAATAGGAAGGCAGATTATTACTTGAATGGGTGCAAATTGAGAGAGGTGGATACTGAGACCTTGGTGTCCTCGTGCATCAGTCATCGAAAGTATGCACAAAGGTATGTCAGGCACTAAAGAAGGCAAAGAAAGGTATGTTGGCCTTCATAAGAGGATTTGGGTATAGGAATGGGGATGTTTTACTGCATTTGTACATGGCTTTGGTGAGGCATATTGTTTGCAGTTTTGGTGTCCTTATCTGAGGAAAGATGTCCTTGCTATAAAGAGTGCAGAGAAGGCTTACCAGGCTGATTCCTGCAATGGCAGGTGTCATATGAGAAGAGACTAAGTTAGTTAGGATTGCATTCATTGGAGTTTAGAAAAAGTAAGAGGGAATCTATAGAAACTGATAAAATACTAACAGGATTAGATAGGATAGATTCAGAAAGAATGTTCCTGATAGTGGGGGAGTCCAGAACTAGGGGTCATAGTTTGAGGATAAGGGGTAAACCCTTTAGAACTGAGGTGAGGAGAATTTTTTTCATCCAGAGGATGGGAATGTATGGAATTCACTACCACAATCTAATTGGGGTCAAAATATTGTCTGATTTCAAGAAGAAATTAAACACAGCTCTTGGGGTTCAAGGGATATGGTTGGGGGGGGGGGGGGGGGGGAAATCAGGATATTGAATTTGGTGATAATGAATGGTGGAGCAAGCTTGAAGGGCCAAATAGTCTACTCTTGCTTCTAGTTTCAACAGTGATTGCAGCAGCAACCAAATTACCCCCTTGAAGATAGTCAGGGATAATCATCAATTAACTTAGCAGATGGAAAGGTGGGTGGAGCCACTAGTGCACTATGCAACAGAGTACATCATCACTGAAGAAGCTCAGCACCATTATAGACTTTCCTATTATGGAGTAGTGGGACTTCGAACTCATCGTAGAGCTTATAAGGTTATTGACCATCTTGCCAGTGGCAACGTCCCAGACATGGCATTCCATCTGAAATCATGTGGAAAATCAACACTGCTGCAGCATCTCCATGATGCTGTGTTTCAGACACATTTGTGTCTCAAGACAAATATGGTTCAAAAATGGTCACCTGGTGTAAATACAATGGGAATCACATTGACTGTCACAGTTGCTGAGGTATTTGCTTGAGTCTTGTGGGGAAAGTGTTTGCTTGCATTTCTTTGACCAGATTGCAGACCCTGACAAGATCTACCCATAGTTTGTGCAGCTTCAGAGCTGGCAGATTGGCAGTTGACATGATTTTCTCACTGCAGCTGTTATAGGTGAAATGCCAGGGAAATTGCAGACCACTAAATGTTGCCTTCAATCTCATCAGCAGGGACAGATTCCATAAAGAACTAAAAATAGACCCAGCCTTCTGGGCATCATTTCTTTTCAATTATGCTGATTTGTCAGTTGCAATGGAGCAATATCAGACACTTGCAATATTGGCAGTGGGGTAGAGCAGGGTTGCCTTTTGATACTATCTGGCATATTTTTCTCCATGCTACTATTGTACGCTTTCAGCTACTCAAATGAAGGTGTCTACCTGCCAGAGCTGATTGCAAGCTGTGCAACTTGGCAAAGCTGCGCACCAAGACCGAAGTGTGTAATGAGTTGCCAATAGCTGATGACTCCACACTGTTCAGTTACAGCAGCTTGTGGATTGGTTCACCTGGGCCTGCAAGGAGTTTGGACTGACAATTGGCACCTGGATTGACAATGTTGCTCACAGGCAGTTTCACATAAACAATTTTCACCAATCTGTTTGTTGATTGCAGAATTAGTATCAGGATTGCAAAGGCCACAGCTGTTAATTCAACCCAAGTCGAGATTGGTCCAAAAGTAAACAGCAAAATACAGAGCTCCCATGTACCAGGTTTATCTTCTCAGCACCCTCTATAGTAGCAACCCACGCAAGCCAAGAGAGGCTACTCAACAGCTTCTACTCTGCTGCCTCTCACATTGGGCAGATCTTGGCAGGGCTGCATGCCAAATGTGTAAGTACGCCAGCATGCAGGATCCCCAGCATGTTTGTCCTCTTGAGCCTGTGGCGACTCCAACCGATGAGTCGTGAGCTGAATGGATGACTACCATGTTGTCAAAGTCATGCTCTTTAGTGAGCTTGCTGTCAATAGATTGCCTATGTTTGCAGTACAAGGTTGTCAGCAAGTGAGACTTCAAGTTGACCAGCATCAGGGTTGATGCATGGGAAGTCCCTGTTGTTGATCAAAGTACCTGACGATGAGCTGTCAGGAAGGGTGTAGAAAAAGCAGAGGATGCAAGAAATGGCCACATAGCGAAAAAGGGAGCCCGTCAGAAGGGGAAAAAAATCAGTGGACCCCTGACACAATCATTGTGCCAGCGGAACAAGGGACTGCCTATTGCAAATTAGGAGACCATGTCAAGTACAGACGTGGCATACACCTTGGGTGCACACCATCATCTCCTTAGTCAGACAGATATCATAAGTGTATGTGTATAATATGTATGGGTGCTGAATAATGTATTAGTTAACCTCTGTCATGAGATTTCTGTCCTTCATCTACATTCTTTTCAGTTCTTAATATAGCCAGGAAATAAAACGGTTCCTGCATGCAAACCATTATATCAACCTACAGTAGAGACATTATATTGTAGGGACTTGTGAACTATTTATTGAATTATTTATTTGACTCTGGCATTAATAAATACATATGACAGTTGAATGATTTATTGTCTGCCATAGTTTATAATTGAATAATCTAGTATTTCACAATTTGATATTACACTGATATAGTTTAGAAATACTCTAGCAAGGCAAATTCGACTTTGTAGGTGGAATTGCAATATTAAAAATTTGGTCCAAAATTAATTATTTCTTTGAAAAATCAAGAAGTGACAATATAGTTTTACTTGTCCCTCTGTTTAAACTAAAATGCTAGCTTACTGTCCAACTTTAGTACACTCAATGCCGTAGTGGATTTTGAAGCGATTGGCAGATGGAGGCCCTTGAATTTGTGGGATATCACTTATTTGCAGAGTTATGGGGGACAGGAAATGCGCTACAATATCAGATCCAGAGAACTAAAAGACCTTTAGTCTAATGCCAGTAATACATAAAATGAACTCTGTGTCCAGAGTGGCAAGTGTGATGTAATAGAAAAATGGACATGAATTTAGAAGCCAAGATCCCACCTGTCAAAAGTTCTGTTTCTTTGAGGATGTGAAATAGGTGCTAGGATGGAAATGTTTAATTAAATAAAAAGTGAATGGAAGAATAGAATGTGGAACTGGATAAGTTGGTTGAAAAAAATGGGTAGAGTACTTATAGAAAAGTTTAATGTCAGGTAGGCAAAGGGAAATTCTGCAGGTTGTTTCTAAATAAATGATCTGGATGTTGAACTTATTTGTTGAATGATTAAAAATTACTGATTTAAAAAATACAGTTATAGACGGGGCCAGAAATTGAACTCATTAATGGCAATTACTTGGGGCCCTACAAATGCGCCTTGATGAGTTCCAAAATTGTGTCCCTTGTACACTCATGTATGGTGCAATTTGCCCCACTGCAAATTAGTTACTGCCGGATTTCTCCCGACAGTTGCTATAATTCATAAATGTTTGCTTTCTGTAGTTATTTTAAAAGTCAATAGTTTCTATAGTTGTTGTAAATGCCTACAAGGGTGGTGTGGTGAGTGCTGAAGAACTTTTTGCTGACTTGAAGGCTTCTGCGCAAACAGACTGCTTCTAGAAATGGATATGCTCGTAGGCAGCAAATTGTACAGGTTAATGCCCTGTATCCTGACAGCAGTCATGATGGTGCCTTCATTCTACAGCAATCTACTTGAGTGGCTCATGAACCATTTCTGCATGCTAAAGAGTGACCACTGTTGAGAGGACTGACACAGTTGATAACACTGGTGTACAACTCATGCAAACATGCGCAACATACATAGATTGAAATCCATTCTGCCACATGAAATGTGATAAGAGTTGACCATTGGGATTGTAATACTACACTTTTTGCCTGGACCATGCTAGCAAAGCCCTGCTGCACTGAGTATCAGTCAGTATGCAAGGTTGCATACTAACCTCCCGATGAGAAGACTGCCCTTACTACCAGCCACATGGCTGAGGAGTGGGAGCATGAGAGTAGGAGAAGACAACCTAGTTAGCCACTTTATTTCTGACTGCTTCATCAAAATTCTTGGGCAATACCAGTAGTCCCACACCTTCCCTATGTCACTGACCGTAACCCAGCCTCTTGACCACAATACAAAAGTAGAAGCCATCAAAAAATAATCTGCCTAAACAAATTTCTAAATTTGCCATATTGCTTATAAATATCAGCTATTCATCTTTATGTATTTCCTTGGTGTCTTCCATATTCCTTTGCTTGCCCTAGTGCTACCCCAGTAGCTGCATAGTGGCTGATGGAAGACTGCTGATTTCAAGTGGAACAGATGAACCACAGAATGTGGGCTGGCTGACAATTGATGGCTGGCAAGTATTAAAACAGTATAGTGAGACAATAAGTGCTGGCTTCCTGAGGGGGGACAGCAGGTTCATGCTCTGATGTCACTCTCCCAGAGTAATATCTAAGCGTGTCCTGTCTGCAGGCTGCTTGTGCCTGGTGGCTCATCTAGTGCAGAACTTGCCTCATTGCTATCCTGTAAATTACATGTCAATATCTGCTGTTTCTTTACTATCTTGCTGTCGTTCCATTGCCTGCCTTGGAAATCTGAAAAGATGCACAAGAATTGCGGTTGTTGTAAAGGGAAGGGATGAATATAAGAAAGTCCAAGCCAATGCAATCTGCAACTTGTGAGACAGAAGCAGAGGTGGATTGTAAGGAGGTGGTTTAGGTATGAGGTAGATATACTGTCAACTTCAATGTTTCAGCCTACTGCTGCCTATAACCATGGCAATGAACGTTCCATTAATGTGTAGTCCTTGGCTGTGAGCCGCCTTCTGCTAATGTGGCTATCAAAGTTGAATAGCTGACTGTCCAAGCTGTAAGCTGTTGATATAAGACTTGCAGCAATGTTAATGTGTTGGGAGGGAGATGAAGTATGTGCATGTTAGTTATGCAGCCTGTTTGCAATTGTTGGTAAATGAGTGATGGTGGTGTTTCTGAAACCATTGAACTTGTTGCAACACTGAGATCAGGTCCTCGGGCTTGGCACCTGGCATTGACCCTCTGACTATCTGTTGCCATTGCTTTTTGAGCATTTGTTTGGCATCGTCTGTCAACTACAGGTCATTCACACTGGCTTCCAATGCAACGTTGGAATCTGTGCACGCCCAAATTTCATTTGTTACCATTTCCCGGGCCAAACTCACTTGCCGCATGATTGTTAGCACCAGATCCAGTCCCCGTGGATCTCCTGTTAAGTGGTGCAGGATAGCTTTAACTGATGTTAGAAAGTTCGGATTTTGAGTTCCCTGTTGAGTCTTGTACCAATGAAGAGTGTAATTAGTACTGGATGTGCACAAAAATCATTCAAAGGAGCAAGCAGCTGAATGTGCTGCCTGAATTTCAATTGATTGGTACTTTTAGGGTGTGGTGAGATGTATTGAATTTAGTCCCAAGAGGATGAAGCTTACAATAGTTTATTTGAATTGATTTTATTCACTTACAAAAATGGCTTTATGTGCTGTTTAATTTGCATTAAGTAATCTAAAGTTTTTTTTAAGAAAACACTTCAAATTAATGTTAGATTTGTTGACGGGCTTGGTAGAAAAATTGGTGACTTAAATTTAGTGCGTGCATGAGTGTTTATACATTGGAATGACTATGTAATGCATAGGTTAAAAATTTGCTATTTTTTGAATCTATTTTTTAAGAATCAATTAATTCTGTGAGGATATATAGCCAGAGCAATAGAGTGCAACTCTGCAAGAAGTTCTGATGCTTTACAATGCACCATCAAAACAACGATTATTTCTGGTAACTATACAATAAAAATTGTGTGAATGTCCTCTTCTATGAAAGATGCAAGAATAAGTCAAGATATAAGAAAATGAACTTTGAGCTTAATACAGAATTATTTTGCCACATACAAGTAATTTGGATAAAGTTAAAGAGAGCATTGTGCATCTGCAGTTGTGCACATGGGAGAAGCTTATTACAAAAGGAATGCCTGCCCCAGATTAAGTGGCTGGGCAAAACTATACCAGATGGAGACTAATGTGGAAGTGTAAGGTCATTGTCTTTGGATCTGAGCAAAAGATTAGATTATTTTCTTAGTGCGAAGAGACCTGGCACTTTGAAGGAGCAGAGGGGTTTCTTTGTCCACCCAACAACCACTATCCCTTAAACTAGCACACAGTTTAAAATAATCACAGGCTACTGGGATACTGACCCTTTTATCTCCAGGAAGTTGATTCAAGGAGAAGGAACAATGCTTCAGTTATACAGAGCCTTGATCGGTTTTGAGCATTGAATCGCAAGAAAAATATATTGCCTCTGGAAGATGTACCAAGCAGGTTCACCAGAATGATTAAGGAATTTAATTTTGAGGGAAGAAGTTTGGCTATGCTATTGACAATGATTTTGCATATCTAGTTGTTGTCAACACAACTCTTAAACATAAGGACTTATTTCTGTACAACTACTGTAATAGTGACCCACCTTTTTTGTTAAATCTGCTGAGCTGGTTTCTACATTTGTCAGGCTGTAAACATTCAGGTAAAACTGACCCTGTGTTTTAAATATTAAATCATAGCAGTGGTTATGTTAATACTGCAATAGCTTAAATGTAAGAAATCCATAATCAAGTAAATTCTGAAAGTAGGGCATAGACAGTGTCTCAAAATGTTGCTTGTACTGGGGAAACTTTACAAGGGCATTAGTAAAGTTTCCTGGTCATTTTGAACATGAAAACATTTTTATCAAAATTATGCTCTTATTTTCAAATAGCTTCATTTATATATTTGATTCCTTAAAGTGTCTTAAAAATACGGACTGTGGTCAAATAAGGTTGTGATAACCTACATACTTTTCACAATCTATCTGGTGATGGTTATTCACCTCAAAATCAGAAACCTTCTGATGTCAATATTTAATCTGGAAAACTCCTTAACCTCAGTGGCCTTCTTGCCAAAACTAAACTGACTGCCATTGACATACATGATCTGTAGATTGTGGGTGGCTGCATTGTCATTGCTCACAACAGATTTGTAAGTCACTCTCGATCTGATCTGCATGTAAGAAACTTGTCCTGCATGTGAAATGTTACCAAAACACAACTCCTATCAACCCATTCCTGGTCAGCCAAATAATCTACATCTCATGTTTGTTGAATGAGAGACTCTGGAATATATTGAACACTTCCCATAACTTGGCAACCACCTCAAAGGATCACCATTGATGAGATCCAACACTGGATCAGCTGCTCCAGCTCAGCCTTCTACAAACTACAGTATAAGATATTTCACAGCAAGTCCTTCGCAATTCACCAAACATCCTAGTGTACAGAGCAGCTGTCGTCACCATACTCCTGCACTGCTTTGTGTATCAGCGACATGCGGTGCTAGAGGAATTCCATCATCAGTGCCTCTGCCACATCCTCTGGATTCAGTGGGAGGACTGTCGAACAAATACTCGTGTGCGTGGCGCCAGCTCCACAAGCATTCAGGCAAAACCCCTGCAAAGTCAATTTGACTGAACTGGACACTGGTCGATTGAAAAGTTCCTCTCTTGCCTGGCCCTGTTTTCTCAATGCCTCAAATGGTCAACGTTCCAGGGGAGGGCAAAAAAACTTCCTGAAGGTTTGCTTGAATTGAAGCCACATTAATAATGACTGGGAGGAACTGCTCCCCATTGTTCAGAGTGGCAGCATCTTGTCCACCAAGCTGCATCACACTGAGTCGCAGCATCTTAATGATGAGGCAAAGTGCTGGCAGAAACGGGGGGCGCAGGTGGAGAAAGCGGAGAGAAAGAAAACATCCTGCACTCCAGGTCACACTACATCCTGGGACAGATCTGTGGGTCAAGAGTCTGCCTGCTGAGTCACATGACGCATAATAGAAATGCGTGATCCTATGTCGACTTCATCCTTGAATAGAGCAGCTGATGACCTTGTGCATTGTGGTAGTAGCTTCAACATATAGACTGCAGTGGTTGATTAAGACTTATCACCTTGAAGGGAATTTAGATGTGGGCATCACTGAATTTTTTTAAAAAATGTTATTAAAGGGTCATTCCTAAATTCTCCTGAATATTCTTCCCTGCGTAAGTACTTCAAATTGAATTTTTGGTCTCTATAGCTTGGTGTAATGTCATTGTGGGAAATAATTGAAATTGTTAGATCTTCGGTTTTCTTTTCTCCAGCATGGAACAACTTTACTCATTATTTTGAAATTCATTCAGTGGATGTGGGCTTCACTGACTAGGTCAGCATTTGTTGCCCACCTCTATTTGTCCCTAATTGCATTGTGGGTCAACCCACAGCACATGGACTGATTCAAGAAGGCAGCTCACCATCACCACCTCAAGGGCAACTAGGGATGGGTAATAAATGTCGGCCAGCCAGTAATGCCCATGTCCCACGAATGAATGGAAAAAAGGTGGTGGTGAGCTGCTGTCTTGAACCATTGCAGTCCATTTGGTGCCTGTACATCCACAGTGCTGTTAGAAAGGGAGTTCCAGGATTTTGACCCAGTCACAATGAAGGAAAGCCCATTGGTTTGGCCTAAAACTAAACCCCCCCCCCCCCCCCAAATTCTGATTGCTAGGTTCCTTGATGCCACGCCTGGCCATGCACTCCTTTGATGCCAAGGGCAGTTAGTCTCACTTCACCTCTGGAATTCAGCTCAATTGTCCTTGTTTGAACCAAGGCTGTAATGAGGTCTGGAGCTGAGTGGCCCTGGTGGAACCCAAGCTCAGCTATGTCCTTTAGGATTCATCCAGCTCAGTCAGTAGCGGTGCTACCAAGCCTCCTTTGACACTGGTCCATTCTATGCCCTTGCCACCCTCTGTGCTTCCTCCAAGTGGTGTTCGACATAGAGTATTGATTAGCAGTAGGGGTGGGGGCTAGCCGCAGCATATGGTAATTGGCAGGAGGTTTCCTTTACCTTTGACCTGACATCCATGAGATTTCATGGAGTTAAGTCGATGTTGAGGACTCCCAAGGCAATTCCCTCCCAATTATATACCACAGTGTCGCCACCTCTGCTGGCTCTACCCTGCTGATTGGACAGCAGTGCCCAGGACATTGAATGCAAGATATGGTTCTGTGAGGATGACTGTCAAGCTGGGGCTCAACTAGTCTGAGACAACACTCCCAATTGTACTAAACCACAGATGTTAGGAAGACGGACTTTGCAGGGTTGGCTGGTCTGAATTTGCTGCTGTTGTTTCTGGTGCATAGGTTGATGCGAGGTGGTTATGTCTGGTTTCATTCCTTCGATGTGGAGATGCCGGCGTTGGACTGGGGTAAACACAGTAAGAAGTCTCACAACACCAGGTTAAAGTCCAACAGGTTTATTTGGTAACAAAAGCCACTAGCTTTCGGACGCTGCCCCTTCGTCAGGTGAGTGGGAGTTCTATCCTCAAACAGGGCATATAAAGACAAACTCAATTTACAAAATAATGGTTGGAATGCGAGTCTAAACGTAGTCTTAAATGGAGTCTTAAAGCGAGTGTTGTAGTTTAAAGACTACATTCCAATCATTATTTTGTAAATTGAGTTTGTGTCTTTATATGCCCTGTTTGTGAACAGAACTCCCACTCACCCGACGAAGGGGCAGCGCTCTGAAAGCTAGTGGCTTTTGCTATCAAATAAACCTGTTGGACTTTAACCTGGTGTTGTGAGACTTCTTACTTCATTCCTTCGAGACAGTTTAATGGTTTGATGTAACTGAGTGGCTTGCAAGTAGACCATTTCTGGGGCATTTAAGAGATAGCCAGATTGCTTTGGGTCTCCAGTCACACATAAGCCAGACCAGGTAATTTTCTTTCTTTTAAAGGGCATTAGTGATCCAGATGGAGTTGTCGTTGACTTTAATTCCAGATTTTTTTATTGAATTCAAATTCCACCATTTGAGCATTAGCCTGGGTCTGGAGTATTCGTCCAGCAAATGCCACCACTTCCCCTCTTGCAATGTAGCAATTATTTAAAATATAATAGACATTTTTTTAAAGCAGGTGTGAAGTGTAGTTTAAAGACTCATACTTTTGCATTTTATTCCATTGACAGCAACTCGTGTGTGCACGCATGCGCTCACACTGTTCTCTGAACTTTTCGTGTCATATTTTGGCATTGCACATCTGTTCTTTGAACCTAAGCATGTCAGTCATGTGTAATGAGTCAGCCTCCAAAGGAGCCTTGGGGTGGATTGTAAGTATAGAAATATTTGGATGAAGAGCAAGGCATTCTTCTCCCTGGCGCTCAAGCACTCTGTCTCTGAATTCGGACTACAAGATTGTGTATTGGAATTATGGGGTTGGGTTGATGATTTCAATAAGGTAACTACCCTTTTTTAATTTCCTGTACTTCTGTAAGGCTGGAGATTGATCATGCAGGTCGACAGCATCATGCGATTTTTCCCCCTGTAAAACATTGGGGGTAATTGACATCCTGGTATAGTTAATCAAAGCAAAAAATAATTATGCAAAACATGTCATTCAGTCTCCACTGCGGAAAATTCATTGAATGGGTAATGTTGGGTTCAGAGGCTGGAATTTTTGATTGTATGTGAAAGCTACATGTTGTGATGTTTATCATGACTGTGTATGGTTCACTGAGATTACTATGCAGCATTCACATTCAATCATTGTAAATGTTGGATTCATTCTTCCACCAGGCTGCCAGCCAGCATTTCAAATGTAGAAAAACATCATATTGGAAAGAAGTTGAAATATGTTTTTGGATTTAAATGAGATTTCATAGAATCAAGGAACAGTGCAGCACAGGAAATGGCTGTCCAGCCCATTGTGCCCGCATTGGTGCTTTCAAACAACAATCCAGTTAGTCTTATTCATTTGCTCTTTTTTTCACAGGCTTGCAATTTTTTATTGCAGCATTTATTCACTACCCTTTTGATAGCTATGTTATATTTATAATGTTTTGTATTTTACACCAAATTTACATTCTTTGAAATATGAATTTAGTTGCGCTTTTGTTATAGTATTGGTGTAGTAATGCAAATATTCATGTTGCAATGTAAAGGAATGTTAATGTTCCTCAATTAATTGTACCAGTGGATTTGTGTATGACTACTTATCAAAGTGACCTCCATTGTTTATAGTTAAGCTTGGAAACTAATTTCCCCCCACCCCCGTAAAATGATATATGCATAGAACAAGACCATTCAGTAACCATATCTGTGGTAGCCTATTGGAAGAATTATTCAGTCAGTCCCCCTGTGTGCTATTTCTCCATAACCCTGAAAATATTCCCCCATCAACTATTTTTCCAATCCTACTTTGAAAGATATTGAATCCACCACTAACACCCTTTAAGGCGGGTACATCCCAAATCATCATCATTTCTCCCTTGCGTTATCTGTGGTGATTTACCAATTATATTAATTAAACCTCTGTCCTCTCTATTGATCCTTCTGCCATGAGAAACCATTGTTCCTTACATACAGTATCAAAGCCCCCCTTAATTTTGAACACTATCAAATCTATCCTTCGCCTTCTGTGCTGAGATAAACAACCCTGCGTTCTCTAGCGTCTACATGTAATTTAAGTTTTTTTTTGTTCCTCATACCATTCTTTAAAATTCCCCTACATTCCTTGCAAGTCCTCGACCTCTGCTGTCCTGTGTGCTACCCAGAATTTGCTGCAGTTTCTAGCTGCAGCCTAACCAGCATGCATGAAGGTACAGCATAACTTCCTTGCACTCTTTTGACACACACTTCCTTTCTTGGTTCTGAAATATATTTCTTGCACTCGGCTTGGTTCTGTACTTAACCTGATGGTCACAGTAAGCCTTTCTTCTGGTAAATTTGAATTTCTCTATCTTTTTCTGGTGCTCTTCTACCATATCAATGTCCTTCCTTGCTGCCATCCTTTTGCCCTCAAATGTGTCTGGACTTAATGAACTATCTCCAGTAGACAGAGAGACGGGAAGTGAATGTAGAAGCAAGATTTTATGTAATACATTTCATATTTCAGACAATTGGATGCAAATGAGTATGTTTTGTATTTGTGACATCTTGCTCACAACCAATTTTTAAAAGTTTCAAAATTATGTAGTCTTGAACAGTTTATGATCCATTGTATTAAATTTAGCTGGACATTGTTGTTATTATTGCAGTATTTTTGGATGTTGAACTGCTTGCTGGCATTGAGTCCCAGGTCTTTGAGCTGCAAAGAGGATTCAAGATGAAGCACTTTCAATAGCTCCAAGCAGAGTTGTCTTGGGCATTTTCCTACCTTGAATGTGCAATTTAATGTAACTCTTTTTTGCGGTCCCCTCTAGAGAAAACCAAAACCTTTTTATCTAAGTGTACATGGGAAAATGTTCTACTTTCATCTACGCTCTCTAATGCAAGGAAGCTGATGAAGCTGAGCAAAGTGTGCAGAGGACGCTGAAAGTCTGCAAAGGGATATAGATAGTTTGAGTGAGTGGGTGAGGGTCTGGCAGATGGAGTACAATGTTGGTAAATGTGAGGTCATCCATTTTGGTAGGCATAACAGCAAAATGGACTATTATTGATATATTGATAAATTGCAGCATGCTGCTGTGCAGAGGGACCTGGGTGTCCTTGTGCAGGAATCCCAAGGAGTTGGTTTGCAGGTGCAACTGGTAATTAAGAAGGCAAATAGAATTTTGTCCTTCATTGCTAGAGGGATAGAGTTTAAAAACAAGGTTATGTTGCAGCTGTATAGGGTGCTGGTGAGGCCACACCTGGAGTACTGTGTACAGTTTTGGTCTCCTTACTTGAGAAGGGATATACTGGCAGTGGAGGGGGTGCAGAGGAGATTCCATAGGTTGATTCCGGAGTTGAGAGGGTTGGCTTATGAGGGGAAACTGAGTAAACTGGGGCTATACTCATTGGAATTTAGAAGAATGAGGGGAGATCTTATAGAAACATATAAGATTATGAAGGGAATAGATAAGATAGAAGCAAGGAAGTTGTTTCCATTGGCGGGTGAAACTAGAAGTCGGGGGCATAGCCTCAAAATAAGGGGAAGCAGATTTAGGACTGAGTTGATGAGGAACTTCACCCAAAGGGTTGTGAATCTGTGGAATTCCCTGCCCAATGAAGCAGTTGAGGCTACCTCTTTGTTTTTAAGGCAAGGATAGATCAATTTTTGAACAGTAAAGGAATTAAGGTTATGGTGAGTGGGCGGGTAAGTGGAGCTGAATCCGCAAAAAAGATCAGCCATGATCTTATTGAATGGCGGAGCAGGCTCGAGGGGCCAAATGGCCTACTCCTGCTCCTAGTTCTTATGTTCTAAACAATTGTAAATTGCCGTTACTATGATGCTATAAGAAAAAATCCCATTGAATTACACTGAGCAGCATAATTACCGACCGATAGCTGGAAACAACCAGCAAATGACACAAAGCCAGCCAATTAAGTGTCTGAACAGATTTTCAATCTCATTTCAGCAATTTATACTGTGTATTTTGAGGATCTGAAATAAAACCGGAAAATGCTGGAAATACTCGATCAGGCAACGTCCACAAAACAAGAAAATGAGTTAATTTTTGTGACTTGTTTTTGTTTCTGCTTTGTGACCTTTTTTCTATTTTGTGCAGCTGCCTGGCCTGCTGAGTATTTCTATCATTTTCTGTTGCAGCAGTTATCTTGATATCTTTGTATCATCTAAAATAACATTTTTTTAGCCAAATACATTGAAATTGTATACAACAAATTATTAAACACTCCATGTCATTACTGTTGAAAATCCCTAAACCACTATGACTTTTTAGTAATTTTTAAAATCACTAATGGTCTATAGTAATGTTGCTTGAGACCTCTGCTATCCTCAAATAATTTTGTAAATTGAGTTTGTGTCTTTGAGTTTGGTGATTGAGGTGGACACTCTGGGATCGTTTAAGACTTATCTAGATAGCCACATGAACAGACTGGGAATAGAGGGATACAAACGAATGGTCTTATTGGGCACATGAGCGGCACAGGCTTGGAGGGCCGAAGGGCCTGTTCCTGTGCTGTATTGTTCTTTGTTCTTTATATGCCCTGTTTGTGAATAGAACTCCCGCTCGCCTGATGAAGGGGCAGCGCTCCGAAAGCTGGTGGCTTGTGCTGCCAAATAAACCTGTTGGACTTTAACCTGGTGTTGAGACTTCTTGCTGTGTTTACTCCAGTCCAACTCCGGCATCTCCACATCCTCAAATAATGCCATGAGATCTTTTATGTCCTTTTGAAAGGAAATACCGGCCACTGTTTAACATCCTATCAGAAAGACAGCACATCCAGCAGTGTAGCATTCCCTCAGTATTGTACTGAGTGACAACTGAGATTTTGTAGTCGAGTCCCTAGAGTGGGGTTTGTACCCAAACTTTTGGCTTGAAGCCAAAATGCTACCAGTGGGCCACAGCTGACACCTAATGGAAGCAGTGTGCAAACACACACGACTTCCCAGATCTGGCTTCTAATTGGGAATGATTTATCTTTGGAAATTGTTTTGTTTTGAATTCTTCTTTGTTTCTTTCTCTTCCCTCTCCAAGGCCACACTGCCCAACTGAAAACTGCTTCCAGTAGTAGCTGAGATTGAGAATAAACCTTGATCAAGGTACAGCACCGGCTGTACCTCAGAACTGCTTTCCACTATAGTGAATATTTCAGTTATGACTCGGTTGTAGTGCTCTTGCCCCTGAATCAAAGCTGTAGGTTTGAATCCTGTGCCAGAACTTGAGCGGTCCACAAAACTCTAGGTATCGAAGGAGTGCTGCACTGGAAGTGCCATTTTTCAGAGGACCTATCTCTACTCTGTTAGATTAAATTTGAAGAATTGTAGGGGTCCTGGTCAGCATTTAATTCTTAAATCAACATTTCACAAATCAAATTATCTGGCCATTTAATTGCTGTTTGTGGAAGTTTCCTCTATGAAAATTGGTTGCCACCTTTCCAACATTTTCACTGATGTTGGTGACTCTGAAAGGTGCTATATGAATGCAGGTCTTTTCTGATACTGCAGCCTGGCACAATGGCATCAACTGTAGCTATTTTGATAATTAGCTGCATTTTGGGGTACTTGGTTTCTTCTATGCATGTAGTGTAACTTTTTTTTAAGTGAGGTGGTGGTTGTTTCACTTGGCGTGTCTCACTTTGTCTTACCTGGTTAGAATTGCACTTTAAAAAAATCTGAGTGGGCAAACAGTGTTCACTGTGAAACTGATTTGGAAAATGTCCTTTAGTGATGCCCATTCAAGATGAGTGCCTGACTTGGTATTGCCCTGCAATAAATGGCTGAGAACTTGAGTTTTTTATGTTGTCGGTTTGGCATCGAAAATGCTGCTATTCCCATGTTATGTCCAAATTAAGTTTCTGCATTAGATGGACATAAAACAGATTTAGTTTTTTATCGTGGGTGATGGGGTGTGTGTGCAAGACATTGCTACCAGGATCCTCTGCCATTAGGACAGTGTGCTAGACTAGTTTGACCAACAGCAAGCAATGCCTAACAGAATGTGACTCTTCCTGACTGTTTAAATCATAGAATCCCTACAGTGCAGAAAGAGGCCATTTGACCCATCGAGTCTGCACTGACCACAATCCCATCCAGCCCCTATCGCCATTTACCCTACTAGCCCCCAAAACTAAGTGACAATTTAGCATGGCCAATGAACCTGATCTGCACATCTTTGAGGGAGGGAGCACCCGGAGGAAACCCAAGGAGAAAGTGCAAACTCCACACACAGTCACCCAAGGCCAGAATTGAATCTGGGTCCTTGACACTGTGAGGCAGCAGTGCTAACCACTGTGCCACCATGCCGCCTCTGAGTTTACTGTGAAACCAATTACTTGGAAGCTAGCAGCAAAATAGATAATGTGGGATACTAAGTGGAATTTAATGTCCACCCCCTGGTAGCCAGTTTGGAGACTGGGTGTACTTAATCGGGTAGGAGGGAGGAAATCTTACCACCTTCCCGCCTCCACCTTGATTAAGTCCATGGCAGGAAGGAATATGAACAACCTGCCACCAATTAATGCCCATTTGAGAGCTTCATTCTGCCATTCAGGATTATGACAGACAAACAAACCCATGTGGGTGGCTCTTGGCAGGTGGCACTTCTGCAGCTGGGGAAGGCCTGATGTTGGCCTTGAAGATGTTAAAGACTCTCTAATCCAAATTGTTGCAACTTTTCATCTTGGAAGCAGGAGTGTAGTAGTTGATATCAAAGCTTTATCGTTTTTAATTTTAAATGCAATATTTTCACATGGAAAGGTTATTTGGCTATTGTTCAAGTGAAAAACCTCAAGATTGAAAGTGAAACACTGACTCAGAAATCTGAAATAAAAAAAACAATGATGAAAGCATTTGGTTCAGGCAGCAGGGAATGAGAGCATTTGTGTTTTCAGGTCAATGACCTTTCAGAACAGGTTACTGTGAAGCCGCTAACTGTTCTCTCTACAAATGCTGCCTGACATGCTGAATGTTGCCAGCACTTTTGGTTTTTATTTTGATGTCTGAATGTCTTGTTGGAATGTAGTAGGCCAACAAGTCTCAGGCAGAGATAAGACCAGAGGGCATAGGTTTAAAAGGAGTAAGTGGTTTAGAGGGGATCTGAGAAATGTTTTTTTTTCACCCAGTGGGTGGTGGAGACAGGTACTCTCTCAACATTTAAGAAGCATCTGGACTAGCGCACAAATTGCCAAGTCATAGTAGACTATGATCCAAGTGCTGGTAAATGGGATTAGTATAGATTGATATTTGATGGTCGGCATAGACATGGTGTGCCGAAGGGCCTACTTCTGTGCTGTATGACTCTATATGTATGTATTTGAGCAGGTCAGACAGCCAATGTGATTGGAGATAGATGGAAGTTAAATTTTCGGGTCGACCATCTTTCAGATGGGGGGGCTATTTTGACCATAGATGATGCCTGATTTGTTGAGTTTTCCAGTGCATTCTGTTTTCATAGCATCATGGAACCCCACAGTGCAAAAAGAGACCATTCAGCCCTTTGAGTCTGTAGCTAACATCCCAGCTAGGCCCTCCATCCTATATTCGTAACCCTGCACATTTACTGAGGATAATCCACCCAACCTATACATCTCTGGGCACTAAGGGGGCAATTTAGCATGGACAGTCCACCTAAGCTGCAAAACTTTGAACTGTGCTATTTTGCTTTTGTAGAAGTCTGGTAGCTGTTCCCATTTAGGACTCTGATGTTTAATGCGGCGGGGGGGGGGCGGAGGTGTCCCTGAATTTATTTGGACAAGCAGATGTGCTTGTATTTCCACTTAAGCAATTTTTTAAAAGTTACCAGGAGATCCCTGCAAAGGCATGGAGATTGTGGTGATTGATGTGTTTCGGCTGCTTTTTGAGTGATGGAACAATGTACAAAACCAAAGACACCTCATAAATTATTTTGTAGGAAATCACCAAGAAAATACAGCTTATTGCTGTACTTACACTGAAGCAAAGCAGTAACTTGTAAGTGATAAATTGTGTACTATGGTTCTGTTATGAATAGCTATGCAAATGCTCTTTTAGATTTTCGAAGATCTACTGATGTTTAAATCTATTTTCCCAGACTTGTATTCTGATTTAAAACTTAAAGCTTGTATTGTATAAATTAGAAAATTGTGCAACTTAATCAAATTGCATTGTTCCATTTTGATAATTTTGTATAGCCCTTTTAGTGTAGTATTTGTGAATAGTTTGATGCATCAAAACTTGGCTGGATGTGAGGGATATTGAACCAAATATGAGGAACTAATGAGTCCATTATCTTATGAGTAAAGCATATCAGAAGTTAAATTTGCTTATTGCATATTAGCTAGGGCTGGGGATGGAAGTGGAGGAATAGGGGGATGTACCTCAATTTAGTAACCTTTTGAAGGAAGAACAGTTTTAAAATATCGTTTTGAGGTTTCCAGCAAGATTAGCAATAAAAGTTGGCATATAATGTTGCAGCTGTATAGAACGATGGTTAGGCCACATTTGGAATACTGCGTCCAGTTCTGGTCGCCACACTACCAGAAGGACGTGGAGGCTTTGGAGAGAGTACAGAGAAGGTTTACCAGGATGTTGCCTGGTATGGAAGGTCTTAGCTATGAGGAGAGATTAGGTAAACTGGGGTGGTTCTCCCTGGAAAGACGGAGGATGAGGGGCGACCTAATAGAGGTGTATAAAATTATGAAGGGCATAGATAGAGTGAACAGTGGGAAGCTTTTTCCCAGGTCGGAGGTGACGAACACAAGGGGTCACGGGTTCAAGGTGAGGGAGGCACGGTTCAACACAGATGTCAGGGGGACGTATTTTACACAGAGGGTGGTGGGGGCCTGGAATGCACTGCCAAGCAAGATGATTGAGGCGGACACGCTTGGATCATTTAAGACTTATCTAGATAACTACATGAACAGACTGGGAATAGAGGGATACAAAAGAATGGTCTAGTGGGCACATGAGCGGCGCAGGCTTGGAGGGCCGAAGGGCCTGTTTCTGTGCTGTTTTGTTCTTTGTTAGGTAGATGGGCGATTTGAATTCATCTACTTGTGTTTCTCTAGCACCTTAACAATATAGAATTTTTTTAAAAAGCCACTTCTCAAAAACTGAACAGATGTTGGTCCTCTGCAGGATGGTCCGCTAACAGCTAGAAAATTGATTGAAGGGTGTTTTTTTTAAAGGTGGAGAGGGATATTAAAAGAGTTTAGTGAAGTAGTTGTACTCTAATTCAGGACTGAAGTGAGTAAAAATTCCACCAATGAAAGTTGAGTGAGTTGGGGGGTTGGAAAGAAGCTCAGTCCAAGATTATGGGTTAACATTAATTAGCACTCTGCAGCAAGCTGTTGAAATTATATTTGAGTATTTTAAACAGACTTTAGCCATGGCTGTGAGCTGCTATTGTTCAGTGTGGAACAGAATTTGGTTAACCATTTTTGGATTGTTTTGGGAGTATGTAGAGGCTGCTAAGAGCATTGATATTGAATTTGAAGGTGAAGATAGATGAGGGTTTCGCCAGCACAGTCCATGACAAAAAATAAATGATGATGGTAGGGGATAGGAATTTGGGGTGAGGGTCAGCTCATCTGGCCCCTTAAGCAGGAGAAAATATTCTGTGGTCCTACCCCACCATCCACTTTCTCTCACCACTGTACAAAAAGCTCATCAGAACAAATAGGAAGATGAGACACCAATGAGCGATATTTGGTGCCAAGGAGGAGAGCTTCAATCTCAGCAGGCTCCATGTTCAGGTGGTGCTTGTTTTCTGCCCCACAAGTGTTGAAATCCCAATCTTGCGGTGGTATGATATAACAGTAATATATATTTTGCTGATTTAAAAAAATTGTTGTTGATGTTTGCGTTTATGACTCATACAGGCCGGCAGCCGGTCTGGTTATGTGATGTTATGCAATTGATGGGAATAAGATCCGGCATGTTTTCCTGTTTGATCATAGGAATTAGGAGCAGAAGTAGACAAATCCAGCCCTTTGAGCCGGTTCCGCCATTCGCTCAAATCATGGCTGATCTCCCCCGGGTGTCAAATCCATCTCCCCACCTGTTCCCCATATCCCCATATCCCTTTTCTGTTATCGGCTATATCTTGGTTATGACTTAGCACATCATTAACTTCGCACATTATTAACTTGCAATCTGGACCAGCACATAAACCACCTGGAGCTCCTCTGGGCTACCAGTGACCCACAGACCACATTTGGAGAACCATTGATGTATGATTTAAGGCAAGGCAGGAAGTCTCGATAGCTAGTGAAAAGTAGATGGAGATGTCACTTTCATTTAGAATGTGGTTGACTGTCTCACTGACAACATGTAGGTGAAGAAGCAGTAAAGTTCAAGGATGTACAGGAAGTAATTACTGAGGTAATGCTAGATGCGGTAGGATAGTTAATAATGGAGCTGTGAAGGCAGGTCAATGGAAGATGGTCCACCCTACTGTATTGCATGTCAGGCAAGTTAAGGAAGGATATTATGTAACTGCAGTCTGAGTATATCATTGGTGATTTTGTCTCAGCCAGTCTCATTGTTGTGACAAGGATGGAAACAGAAGAATTTTGAATGCCATTTTGGCAAATGTGATTGTGAAATTGGCATTATGTTGGAAAAGGAAGGAAAGGTTGGAGATGGTATCGTGGAATGTGTGAGCTTTTTGATGATGAATATCACTTGAAAAAGGAACTGTTGACTTTTAGTAAGCATTGAAGCTAGACAAGGTAGTTACCAGTAGTGGGAGGAGATCAAAGGGTTTGTAGTCATTTGTAGTAAAGATGATTATGAACGTTGAAGGAAAGATAAAATTAGGCAGGGGTGGAGCTTGGGTGATGGTCAAAAGCAGAGGAGATGGGCCCATGGTAGTTGACTGGATGTCATTACTGTTTGAGCTGAAGACATATGACCCTCAATCGGTGTTGAATATTCAAAAGCAGGTTGTAGCACAAAACTGAATTTTCTTCCCCTTTTTATTGCCAAACGCTGCCAGTGATCCACGAATATTCACAGGGAATATCTGTGGGGGAAGCGGAGTAGTATATGATGTGTGTTGACCAGATTTGTTGGTGGATGCAAGGCTAAATCATGTGCCACGTGTGCTCATATTTGCCAGCTAAACGTGAATACTTTTCTATTGATCAAGGACGCAGTAGTGTGTGGTAATGCCACGACTCATCATCCAGAGGCTCGGGCTAATGTGCTGAGAACATGCGTTCAAATATCATCATGACAGCTGGTGGAATTTAAATTCCGTTAATAAAATCTGGAATGTCCCTTGTGTCCCAAGATGTGTAGGTTAGGGGTATTAGTGGGGTAGGTATGTGGGTTTGAGGGATACGGCAGGGAAATGGCCCTGAGTAACATGCTCTCTCAAAGTTGGTGCAGACTCTGGGCTGAGTGGTCACCTCCTGCACTGTAAGGATTCTATGTAAGAATTTCTGTATCCAACGCCTATTTGAAGCTAATTCTTATGCCCCACATTTGCTCTCGCTCTTAACAGGTAAAATTGGTGTCCTCCTTGGGCAATAAAATGTAATTAATGATCAGGCCAATTTTAATCTGGTCTTTCTGCAAACTCATTTGAATTTAATTTTGAAGGAAGAATTATAAATGCTTTTCTTAATTGTTGTAGAAGGTCATGAACTGGTTTAGTTGTTTAAATCACTGGCTTGTTTGAGAATAATAAGCAGGACGCAAGCATTGTACTACAGACCTTTCCTCCCTGCTCTCCAAGTTCTTATTCGTTATGCCAGTAATGAAAGGACTACTTGATGTACATGTTGCAGTTATCTCCCTGAACCTTTTGGCTCATGGCATTGAATGAATGCACAGTGAGAAATTAAGTCTGCGTTATTGCTCGCGTATGTCAGCCATCTCTTGGGATTTTCACATCTTAGCAAATTATCTACTATACCTTCTGTCCTGATTTAATGCAGATAATCTTGACAGCTTAAATGGGTGTGCAGGTTTCATTTTTACATTCCAAGTGACTACCGAATAGTATTTTTGCAAATATGTGCCCAAGTATATTTTTTACTTTCAAGCTACATTTCTTTCACCAATAACAAATAAATACTGCTGGGAGCGTGGCTGTGGAAAAGTTGAAGGCTGAGACAATTTTTTTAAAATTGTAATAGTTCCAAAAAGCTCTGAAAGCACTTGATAATCTCCATATAAGTTATAGGAGTGTGGCCAAAGCATGTATGCATAGAGGGGATTAAGCCATGAATACTTCGGTTAACTTGTGATTCTTAACATCAGCAATAGTACATATCCATCCATGTTCCAGTAAACTAAGAATTCTCATCTGGTAAACTTGCATGATCTTTTCAGTTTTTATTTGGTATAGCTAGCTGCAAGAAATCCATGCATCTAAATTGGCTGTACGAGCATTAATGTAAAGTGTTTTGCTTTGAACACTTTTCCAAAGCATACACAAACTAGGGCATCTGATTCGGTTGCGAAATCTGCAGAATCTTGCATCAAGATTCTAATATGGCAATCTACCAATGAACTTTGCCTTTGTGCACAGTTTGAAAGTAGGTATGAGAGTTTGGGAAGTTGAACTTTAGGAAAAGCTAGGCCAGTTTAGAGTTAACTGTTCTTTTCTAGTCATTAGCTGATGCATGTTGTCAACATTAAATATTGATGGCAGATAGTATTCTGGTACATGACCTGTAATGGAACCATTCTTGTCACTCTTAACTGAACTAGCTCGCTGAAGAAATCACCTCTTGACATGGACATGTTATAATTTTCCTTCATTGGAGTTTATGAACTTGTATGTCATCTAAAATATTTGTTCCATTAATATCCATTTCTCTATGCATGCAAACACTTGTATAGTAGCATCTTGTGTAATAAAAATATAATTAATAATGGAAAGTTCCATTATCATTTCTGCCAGAGCATGAAAAAGTTTTTCTGCCCAAAATGAAAATCATTAAATGCTACCAGCTTGCTTGCAAAAGCATTACAGAGAGGATGTTTCCTTCATGGAAGAATCTAGAGCTGAGGGCTCAATTTCAAAATAAGAGTGGTCTCATTTAAGACAGAACTGAGGAATTTCTTCTGAGGATCATTCGTATTTGGAATTCTCTTCCCCAGAAAGAATAAATTCAGTGAATTTATTCAAGGCAAATTTTTGAGAGACAAGGGAGTTGAGGATTGAGTGAGCAAAGTGGAGTCAAAACCACAGTCAGATGAGGCATGATCTTATTGCATGTGGAGCAGGCTCAAGGGGCTGAATGCACGACTCCTATTTTTTTATGTATCTTTATTTTTTTTTAAACTTTCCAAAATCCTGTTTTGATAAATCCTCAACTTATTTCAGCATTTAGATCCCTGTTTATTTTGTCTCCAACCAACATAACCCTCATCCCTTTGTTTGCTGTGTGGCATTTGTAAAAGGTACTAATTGCATGGTGTGTCATGATGCTTGCTTTGGCCAGTAGTCATGAAACCTGAAAAGTGAAGATTTTTTTTCCTTATTGATCATAGTGCTTGTATCATATCCGAGATTTGAATTCTGTAACCAGAGAGAAAGTTGTGGTTTCATCTTTCAACTACTACTAGACAGTGGTGCTGAACATGTGGTACAACATAAAGTTGCAAGTGAGGTTTTGGATTGGTAGATGAGCTCCTGGTTCTTTTAGAACAAAGAAAATTTTGCTGGATTGTTGTTTTGCATTACTCATTATATAAATGGCATTGGTGCACTTCAGTTGCCTTAGCCCTTTTCTGTTTTAAAGTTGGCATTCTGCTTGGATGCAGCTGGTAGAGGGCAATTTGATCTTCATAAAATCTAGGGTACTATCATTCACCAGATACTACTTTCTGTGGGTTGTTGCTTGATGCTGACAGACTGAACGTGATTGCACAGCCATCTTAAGTGGCTGATTCACAACACAAAAATGGGATTGATAAAATCTTTGAATTTATTTACCATCACTTGGTATTTGAAGATCAAGGTAGAACAACTGCATGAACGTGGTTGATTTTCAAATGAGCAGCTGTTTTGAACCATTTGCGTTGGGGTTTTGATTGGATTTGAATTGGACAGAATGGTTTCGGGGTAATATTTTGTATAATTTCAGTTTGAATGAAAACTTGAGCAATTCGAAGCTTTCATATAGATTTGTTTGAGGAGCAAACAATCTAGTTTTTATCCAGCATGTCAGAAATATTGTTGAGCTCCAACTTCCTTCTCAGCTGAAATAATAAATTCCAGGTTTTCAATGTGGTGGAACAGTTACTGGTTACCCCTACCATAAACACATGTGCATATTGATTTCTCCAGGGGGAGCTGGATAGTAAGCTAGTTGTTCATGAGACCACAAGACATGCCAGAAGTAGGCCTTCTGGCCCATCAAGTCTGCTCCACTGTATTTGGTGAGATCACGATTATCTAATATAATCCTCAACTCTACTTTCCTGCTTTATCCACATAACCCTTGATTCCCTTGCTGATAAGATCATAAGACGTAGAAGCAAATAACCTAGACGTGCTATTCCTAATCCGTATAGTTCAGTCTTTGAATCAATTGGGCCAGAAATCCATAGCAGGTAGTAGTTTTTTTAAATATGCAAAGAGCTTCTCCACTAATGGGTAAATTGCTTATTATTGTCACTCTTAATGTTGCAGTATGTGATGATTATGGAATTTGACCGCAAATAGGCCACCTCCAAGTAGATTGTTGAATGTGCATCATACGAATAACACTGTCACTTTCTGGAAATTGGATGTCCAGTGGTTTGTAATGTAACCTAACTAGACAAACATGCAGTGGTAAGTTTGTTCTCATTCCAAGACACAATTCAGCCATGTGGTCAGACAGTTTAAGTTGTTAGAGCCCATAAAATTGTGCAGACAGAGGCCATTCAACCCATTGAATCTGCACTGGCTCTCCAAAAGAACGTCCCACCCAGACCCTCCCCTCTTCCCCATCCCCGTAACCCTGCGCATTTAAAATGGCTAGTTCATCTAACCTACACACCATTGGGCACAAGGGGTAATTTAGCATGACCACTCCACCTAACCTGCACAGCTTTGTTCCAGTATATTGCTACGCTCTGTGACTCAACTGTTGAATGAAGGATCACTGTCACTGTACAAAGTGAGGTGGCCGGTTTACTATAGTGCTGTACTGCACAGTAATTTTGGAATTTCCACCAGCTGCTTGTTGGGTGAGGGAGCCGGGATGGGAAATTATAATTGTTTTCCTGTGTTGTTGCTGCTGCAGCTATCCTCTGTGGTTATTGAAATTTGTTTCACATTAGCATGTCCTTGATAGTGGCTGTCGCATACCATAGTGTCATCTGGCTTTTGAAAACTTGCCCAAATGTTGAATAGCTGAACTCTGTTCTAATTGATGTCTTGCAGTTGAGCCCCTCAAATTTTGTCTGATCACTTGAAGTGCCTTTGAATGCTTTGCTATAGTAAAGGTACTACATGCTTTTTTAAAATCGCTCATGAGAAGGTGGTGGTGAGCCGCTGCCATCAAATGCTTCAGTCCAAGTGGTATAGCTACACCTGTTAGGAAGGGCATTTCAAGATTTTTGTTCCAGCAACAGTGAAGGAATGATGGAGCTCCAAATCAGGATGATGTGTCGCTTGGAGGGGTACTTGCAGGTTGTGGCATACATCTGCTGCCCATGTCTTCTAGGTGGTAGTGATCACGGATTTGGAAAGTGTTTTTGCAATATGTTGGTAAATACACTGCAGTAAACTCTGCAAATCATCCTTATACAATAATTTAAATTCGCTTGGTTATTCACATTGCTTAATGTGTAATATTGAATGACTTGGGAGCAGTAGACAATTTGTCCCTTTGAACCTGCTCCACTTTAACTTAAGTTATTCTGAGTTACTGTAATTTATTTTAATCGGAAATAGATTATCAATGTTGGAAAAAATTTCATTTAAATTGCTTCCATTAGGAAAAAAATTATATAAGACTGAAGGTGGGTGTATGTAGTCTGTGTACATGTGTTGGATTTAAGTGTAGTCATGCCAAAATTATTAATCCAAAATAGAACCCACTCAGCTGAACACATTGTAAGCCAACTATTTAAAAAATTGGTGCGCTCAGAATTATTAAATTGGGCTTAATGGGTCAGGTTGTAGACCAGACTTGTATTCTCTCAAACACGTAGATTAAGGGGTGACCTAATTGAGGTGTTGATGAAAAAAGTTGTTAGGATAGAGAGAAAAACTGTTTGTTGGAGGGTCGGAGCAGGTGAATCCAGAACAAGGAGGTTTCATCTTACAATTAGAGCTAGGCTGTTATGGGGTAATACCAGAACGCATTTCACAAAGTAGTGGAAATCTGGAGAACTCTTCTTATTAAGGCTAAGTCGATTGACAATTCTGAATCTGACAGATTTTTCTTTTAGATGAAGGTACTCAGGGTTGTCCTACCAATGCAGGTGGATGGAGAAGATGCAGATCAGCCATGATCTAACTGATGGTGGAACAGCAGATGGATGAATAGCCTACTTGTGTTCCCTCCTATTCTAAGGACTGTCTACTTTTGCATCCATAACATTGCCTTGTTAGCCATCTCATCCATGCCTCAGTACCTCCATACTTCCATTGCTTTCCTTTCTCCACATCTGTGGCTTCATCTCAACTCTGTCATGACCATGGCCTTTATTGACTTACTTTGGCTCTCAGTCCCACACGGGTCTCTGTTCAAATTTCCCTCCTTGTGTGCAAACCCCTTTGTGGCTTTTCCTGTCTCTGTATTATGACCTTCTCCAGATCCACAGACTTGCTTTAAGTTCTAGTCACTCGCACCTTTTCCTCTCTTTACCCTACCATTGACTGGCTTGTTTTCAGCCAAGTATGCACCTTGATCTGAAATTCTCTCCACTTCACTTCCCCCTCCTTATTTTGCACCCTCTTTTTTTAAAAAAAACTCCGACCAAGTAAAATCAAACTCCTGGAAATACTCTGGGAAAAGAGTTAAAACCAGTTGATTACTTTTCGTCAGAATTCTGACCAATGTTTTGTTCATCCTTCATAATATCACCTTTTGCTTAGCATTTTTATTATGCCTTTATGAAGACCAACGTGACACAGTTTCTATGCCAAAGGTCCTAATTAATGAAAGTTATTATGTTAGTGTACTCAAAAGCTACAATATAATTTTGAACTTAAATATGCCAAGCCAGGGAACCATTGGATAAAGTAACTTGAGCTCAGGAACTGTTTTTAACTTGAAACTGAGTATCCAGAGCCAGTTATTTATAATGCAGTTCAATCGTGGTGGGAGCCAAAGAGCAACCTCTACTGTAAAAGTCTTAATCTAAACAAGCAGATCTCTTTTAAAATTATATTCAAAGATTAAAACCCATATTATTGTGAGCTTCCACCAGTGCAACTGAGTGAGTGCATATGGTCTGGGAGTACTTCTACTGCTTGAATGTGTTGTAATAATATTGCTCGGGTAGCAAAGTTAGCATTGTTTTGATGTTACAAATAAGTTTGTAAAATTATATTCTGGGAGTGCCTCTTTACAGTAAATTGGAGGAATGAAGGGGATCATGTGACCTGTTCTAATTCTATCCGATAACAAGATTGGATGGTTTGGTTATTATGGGTGTTTTGGTTGTTAAAGTTAAGAGGACCCAGGTTGTTTTACTGAGAAGGTACAAGATGTTCACACCATGGACGATGGCAAGGGCCATCTGTGATAATTGTGGGTCAACTGTTGGTCTACAAGTCAAACGAGGTGTCAGGAATGTCTATTTAATTCCGAGATATAATGAAGTTGGGTATCTAGTAGATAATCAGCATTTCTACCTGGATAACATTTGATTCGCTTTAAGGGGGGAGCAGGCAACAGAAGGACTTCCTAAAGGTACCCCTGAACTTGAGACAAGTCAGTCTGTAAGAATCTGAGAGCGCAAGCAGAGAGAGAGAGAGGCAGCCAGCCAGTCTCTATTGTTCACTAATTGTCTTTGTTCTTGGGTTGAAGAGACCATGTTCGCCCAGCTTTGACTAGACGAAGTAATTTCGAGGGTAACCTTCACTGTGAAAGTCTGGGGTTGAGAAGTTATCTGGCTGGGAAAAGGAATCAAGCCATCAGAAGCTGAAAATAACTTTGGTCTGGTTCCTGGAGAATAAAGTGTTCAATTATGGAACAGCCAGCTATAAATGTGGGGATTTTTAGTAACTTTAAAAGTTCATCGGAGGGATTCTTTTTAGAGTATAAGTTGCCTACAGAATAGTATTTAGACAGTGTTGCTTTTAGTTTATTGTAGTAAAAGTCTTAACCTTTAGAAAGGTATTAGAGTTTTGACTGCCAGGATCACAAGTTATTGGTCTCTACAGGGATGGTAACTGTATCTAGAACTGGGGAGGAGGCAGATTCCTTGCTCACCATGAGAGCAACCTGAATGAGGAGCCTATTGCACAAGACCATAGAACAGCTCTTCACTACTGGAAAGAGCAATAGCTGGTAGGTCTCGGCTATGACATAGAAGATTTAGAAATTTATTCATAAATGGCAGTAGCTAACTGGAAGGTACTTTTGATTGAATTGGATAATAAAATTTTACAGCGTCTGCACTGACTTTCTAGCTAACCACTTGGTTCCATTCTTCCTTTTTAAAAGAGAAAAATATTTGAAAAAGAAAAATCCAAGTCTGATTCTTCCTCTCTTAGTTTCCGATACTATATCATATATTTTATGAAAAGTTTCTATTGGCTTCCACTTTTGATCCCGTCGATCAGGATTGTCCAAGACCTGGCCTACGAGGCATTTTTAAGTAACCTGCTGCACCCTACAAGTGCAGGCAACAGTTCAACTTCAAAACTTTTCAGAAAATGCTCAGTCTGCCCAGCTGATTATAGGCTGGTTTCTCCATGCATTGGCATGCTCAGCAGTCAAAGCGAAACATCATTAGTTGCTAGGTAAGTTTTTAATATTTGTTTTTTTGGCTGGGGAGTTGAGTGGAGAAAGCAAGTTCACTGGGTGGGTTGGCCTTTCAGGAACTTGGGTGGGCATGAAGCCAGGAAGTGGAGAGGGAAGATTGGATGCTGGGAATGTTTGTGGGGGGAGTGGGAAAAGAGCAAGAAGAGGGAGTTTGTTGCCTCATTGGCTCTGGCCTTGAATAGTGGCCCTGGCCCTGACCTCGGAGGGGAGACGTGGGAGGGGAAGACAGCAGAATAAACATTTACTTTCACTGATGGGTGGAGGGAGCGAGTATTGGGCTGGGGTAGAAACCAGATACCGGCCAGATACTGGCAGAAGGGACTCTGGAACGAGCTGCTGGTGTCATAGAATCATAGAAACCCTACAGTGTAGGAGGAGGCCATTCGGCCCATCGAGTCTGCACCGACCACAATCCCACCCAGACCCTACCCCCACATATTTCCCCACTAATCCACGCATCTCAGGACACTAAGGGGCAATTTTTTTTAACCTGGCCAATCAACCTAACCCGCACATCTTTGGACTGTGGGAGGAAACCGGAGCACCCGGAGGAAACCCACGCAGACACGAGGAGAATGTGCAAACTCCACACAGACAGTGACCTGAGCCGGGAATCGAACCCTGGAGCTGTGAAGCAGCAGTGCTAACCACTGTGCTACCGTGCCGCCGTGTATGAGAGAGAGATGCTTATAGCTTGGGGAGAGGAGTTGGTGGTCCTACTGTTGGGTGCTCAGAACTGAGGGTAGCCCAGACATCGAGTAGGCTCAATCTTTGTTTGAAATTCAGCTGTGTCAAATGTACCTTTTTGAAAGAAAAATATGCAAATATGGCCTTCTGAACACAGGTTGGATAAACCTGCGCTGGATACATTATGGCCAGTGGAAATATTTTTTCTATCTTATTAAACTCATCATAATTTCTTCTAACTCTTAACCTTTCTACCCTAGTGAAAGTGATCCAGTTTCTTTACTTTGCTCAACTAAAGGCACTCATCCCTGTTATCATAGTTATTTGCTTCTATGCTCCCCTATTGCTTTTCTAAATTAGGGTGCCTAAATAAATTATGTAGGGTGCTACATAAATCCAAGTCTTTCTTGCTAAACTTGTTCACAGTTCTCTTCACTGTTAACAACTGTCTTGGTCATCTGCAAACTTTCATACTCATCCACCATGCCACAGTCCAGATTAATTGTGTGTTTTTTGTGTATATATAACAATGACCCCAACACTTTGAATGCATAGTTTAATTAATCTTGTTTAATTAAACTTTCCTCACCTATTCTGAGAAGAGGTTGTTCCTGGAAATTTTTAAATATAGTATTTTTGTAAAAGTTCAAAATAAAATATACCTTTGCTCAGCTCAGTTGGAATTCGACATGAGAAGCTGTTGTTTGGGAGAAGCAGTCTGTTATGTGGAGCTGTGACTATGGCGTATGTGGTTATAAAGCACTTTGGGATGCCTTGATATAGTTAGACTAAATGCTATTATTTTTCTTTAAACTGGAATCTTTTAAACTATTACCTAATAATTTCACATAATCTCATGCCTGTCTCTGGACGTTATAACTTAAATCTCAAAATATTTACAAAATGGAATTTGCAGTAGTAATGATGATGAAACTCAGCTCTGTCATTACGCCTCTGAAACAAAAAGCAACCTCGAGTCTGCACCTGCATAGTGAAATGCTGAAGTTGTTAATGATTGTACATTTCATACTATGCATTGTTGGTAGTGCCTGCAGATTGCAATCAAGTAAAAATCACTGAACAGATGAGAATTACTTCCCCAATACTATTTTTCATAAATTAAAATCCTTGGGGAAACATTATTGATTCTTGTGATGCAAGTAGGTTCTTTAAAGCTGTACCAATTTCATAATTGCTACTGAAGAACCCCTGACCCTGAAGTAAAAAAAGGCTTGTATTAATGTAGTGCTTTTAATATCCCAAGGTGCTTCACAGGAGCATTCTAAAACAAGTGGCGCTAAGCTGCATGGGATATTGGGGCAGACGACCAAAACCTTGACCAAAGAGGTAGATTTTAAGCAGCATCTTAAAAGGAGGTGGAGAGGTTTAGGGAGGGAATTCTAGAGCTTAAGACCTAGGCAGTTGTGAAGGTGTGGTCACCAATGGTGGAGTGATCAGGGAAGCTAGAGATCAGATTTTTAAAAATTAATTCATGGGACTTTGGGGTCATTGGCCAGTATTTATTGCTCATCTCTAATTGTCATTGAAAAGATGATGGTGAAACAGCTTAAATACAACTAAGTGGATTACTGGGCCATTTCACAGGGAAGCGTCAACCACATTACTGTGGTCTGGAATGGCATGTAGGCTAGACTGGGCAATAATGGTACATTTCCTTCCCTAGAGAGCATTAATGAAACAAGTGGGTTTTTGATAAAATCTGGTAGTTTTGTGGTCACCATTAATGATGCGTTTTTATTCCAGATTTATTGAATATAAACACGCCAGCTGCTGTGACAGAATTTGAATTCTTCCCAGGGACATTAGCTCAAGCCTTTGTATTATTAAAGCAGTGAGATAACCACTATGCTATAGTGCTGAAACAGACAATAGATAAGGGGTGGGGCCATGGAAAAACTTGAAGGATGAAATATTTCAAAACGACGCATTGCTTTCCTGTAGGTCAGCAAGCACAGACATGAGAGGTGAAGTTAGGACAAAGGCAACATTGTGATGTCAAGTTTACAGAAAGTAGAGCATGGGAGGTAATCCAGGAATACATTAAATTAGTCAAGCCTAGAGGTAACAAAAGGCATGGATGAAGGTGTCAGCAGCATATGAGCTTTATACTGTATATAACCTAAGCTGTACCTGCCTGGGAGTGCCAAATGTAACCATTCATGAGAAGCTAATTCTATATTTTTGGAATGTCAAATTTCTGCATTTGAAACTTTTAAATCCCATATAAATGTCCCAATCACTACTTACTTTCTTTAAAATTGTATTAAAAGCAAAGGATAATGTGTATTTTACTTGCTCGCTTGTTGTCTGAGAGAATACGTCAATATAATTAATTGATTGCCTACCCCGTTTGATGACCTCACTGTTGCTGGATGCATGGAGATCTTCTTGAATTGGCGCCAGCTTTAAACTAACATCAGGAACAGGGAACTCAATGCCACAGAGGTCATTAGAGTACCATTGTTTCATCACTGACTGAAATCTAAGTGGAATATGAGATCATGTACCAATTCTAATGTAGGCATGCAAGTGTAGTTTGGGACAGTATGGTATAATTATTTTTAAGGACAGCAATTGCAGGGGAATTAGTGGCATTCTATAGTAAGTATTTTCATTGCTTTCCTGAGTGGCAGATAATTGGGGATAAAATACAAGTTTAGAAACAAATAACTGAATTGTCTAATATGCTGCAGTTTCAAACTTGTATTCAATATTTTCTACAGAAGTCTTTTTGAGGGACCTTAATATCTCTAGCTGCTAGTGCAATGGTCTATTGATTTTCAATTTGCAGAATCAGTGATTCTGTACCTTTAGAACATTTATATAGCTCCTCCAAACAGCTTATATTTCAGGCTACATTTGTAGTTCAATTGAATAGCTATCTATTTTAAAGCTGCATTTTATCAGACTAACTGCATGCAAGTAGTAGTGGTGACAGCCAGCATTGAGTGCCCTTAATCAAATAAAACATAAGCATTGTGGATTGGTTAGTTTACTGTTTGTCCAGCTGTTTAAAATTGAATAGCTACATAGGCATGCATACTATTTAGAAACATAGAATCCCTACAATGCAGGAGGCCATTTGGCCCATTGAGCCTGCACCGACGACAATCCCATCCTGGCCCTATGTCCGTAACCCCAGGTATTTACCCTGCTCGTTTCCCTGACACTTGGGGAACATTTAGTATGGCCCATCAGCCTAACCTGCACTTCTTTGGAGTGTGGGAGGAAACCGGAGGAAACCCATGCAGACGCGGGGAGAATGTGCAAACTCTACAGTCACCCGTGGCCAGAATTGAACCCAGTCTCTGACAGTGTGAGGCAGCAGTGCCAACCACTGTCACCGTGCCACTCTTATTAGCTATTTTTAAATTGGCTTCATAATATAATTCAGCATATTTTGGAAACAAAGATATATACTTGTTATCTGTTCTAATAACTTAAGAATGCTGTAAGGATTATTTCTTTTCGCTATACAGAATTTTATCCTTGAACAGTTTATATAACTGCTTTTGACAGGGTTTCTGCATGACACTGAATGTGTTCAATGTAAGCAAACCAGAAGTTCAGCAGAAAGATTGCACCACAACAAGGCTATTTGTCAAAGTAATTAAATGAAGTAAATACATTGTGATGGTGCACATATTCAGTAGTTAAAGCTGTAATTAGACCACCTGCAGTCTTGCTATCACTGGTGTAAATTCATACCACTGAAATGAACATCTGGCAGCATTTGTCGTCTGTCTTCAAGCTCTGATGCTCAAAAGTGTATTGTCACTGCTGTATCATGTACACAAAACAGTTTTCCACCAATAGAATGTGGCACTATAACTGAAACCTTGGGTGGCTGTTCGCCACATTTTAGCCAAAAAATCGCATCCTAACATCTCTTTTAAAAAATATGACCATAGCATTATTTCATAGTACAGTACAATCTTTGGCAGGTAAATTTTTTGATTTGATTCATCATTATCACATGTATTTGTATACAGTGAAAAGTATTGTTTCTTGCATGCTGTACAGACAAAGCATACTGTTCATAGAGAAGGAAATGAGACTGCAGAATGTAATATTACAGTCATAGCTAGGGTGTAGAGAAAGATCAACTTAATGAGAGGTCGGTCCATTCAAAAGTCTGATGGCAGCAGGGTAGAAGCTGTGTTTGAGTCAGTTAGTATGTGACCTCAGACTTTTGTATCTTTTTCACAACAGAAGAAGGTGGAAGAGAATATGTCCAGGGTGCATGAGTCCTTAATTAAGCTGGCTGCTTTGTCGAGACCGCGGGAAGTGTAGACAGTCAATGGATGGGAGGCTGGTTTGCATGATGGATTGGGCTACATTCACGACCTTTTGTAGTTCCTTGCGGTCTTGGGCAGAGCAGCAGCCAGATCAAGCTGTGATACAACCAAAAAGAATGTTTCTATGGTGCATCTGTAAAAGTTGGTGAGAGTTGTAGCTGACATGCCAGATTTCCTTAGTCTTCTGAGAAAGTAGAGGCGTTGGTGGGCTTTCTTATCTATAGTGTTGGCATGGGAAAACCAGGACAGGTTGTTGGTGATCTGGACACCTAAAAACTTGAACCTTTCGACCATTTTTATTTCATCGCCATTGATGTAGACAGAGACATGTTCTCCTTTACGCTTCCTGAAGTCGATGACAATCTCCTTCATTTTGTTGACATTGAGGGAGAGATTATCGTCGCACCAGCTTCTCTACTTCATTCCTGTACTCTGTCTCATTATTGTTTGAGATCTGACCAACTACGGTGATCACAGTAAGAAGTTTAACAACATCAGGTTAAAGTCCAACTTTATGTTGGACTTTAACCTGGTGTTGTTAAACTTCTTACTGTGTTTACCCCAGTCCAACGCCGGCATCTCCACATCATGACTACCATAAACTACGGTGATGCCATCAGCAAACTCGAAAATCGAATTGGAGAGGAATTTGGCCGCACAGTAAAAATAGGCAAGTCTGCCATTGTTGCTGCAAGTTAAACATCGCAAAATTACAATTTTGAAATGAGCAAGCATTGTGTATACCCAAAAAGAGATGCCAGCCTGGCGAAGTATAACTCAGATATCAGAGGGATGTTTTTTACACAGAGGGTGGTGGGGGCCTGGAATGCGCTGCCAAGTAGGGTGGTGGAGGCAGGCACGCTGACATCGTTTAAGACTTACCTGGATAGTCACATGAGCAGCCTGGGAATGGAGGGATACAAACGATTGGTCTAGTTGGACCAAGGAGCGGCACAGGCTTGGAGGGCCAAAGGGCCTGTTTCCTGTGCTGTACTGTTCTTTGTTAGACCAGGGTGGACAGAAGTAATGTTGTTTATGGTGCTGGATTTGATGAATGCAACAGTTTTGAATTTTGATAATTTTACAATGATTGGAGGATGGGAGTGCAGCAAGGAATAGTTAAGTATGGAGGTGACCAAGACATACAGATGAGAATTTCAGTAGCAGATAGGGTCATGGGGATTGCTAGACAAATAGAACACCAGATCGTCTAGTTTGCTTTCTGCCATCCTGGAAGTTGCATAATGCAACAGTCGTGGAGTTATTGACCTATCATGGCAATCAACATCTTATCAAATGAATTTATAACTTCTCCGGACACAAGATGAGAACACAGCCACCCCCATCCAATCAGAGACAATGAGCTTTGGAAGCTATCAATCACCTTTTCTGTCAAAGCATTATTGTATTTCATGTGTCTCAATTATTTATTTACTGTATTCCAAAATATTTTCTGGCATAAGTTAGCCAATTTCATTTGAATTAATCAGCACACTGCTTCTATTGTCTCCATAGGGCAGTGACATTCGCTAGAAAATTAGTATGCGCCAGTTGTGATGTATCAAAATAAATTGAGCTGTAAGAGATTGAGGGAGGGGAAGCTTCCAGAATTGTTTTGTAAGCCCAGGTGGAGGCACTACTGGGGTCTTGGGACTCATTCTCTTAGACCATGCCCTCTGAACCACACCAAAAAAAACTGTGCACACCTGTCCTGGGGGCTTGGAACTAATCCCCGGGCTGTCCTGCCAAAGTGTCTCCTTCAGTTAGCACTGCTGCCTTGGAGCTCTTGACCCCATTTGTTTGTTGGTCACAACCCAGAATTTGGGAACCCCTAGCCTAAGCAGTCAGTTCATGGTCATAATACAGTACAGAGAGACCACAGGAAAAATGCACATGAGTCATATAATGATTACTAATGCCCTGGGGAGGCTGTGTTCACTGAAATAGTGTTTCTGCAGATTAGATCTGAATTCATCCCTCCACTTTCAGGTCAAAACCTGTCGTTCCACTGATTTGGTTAAAATGTAACTGCTCATCATGCTCAATATTAGATAACTTTTTAGGATCCTAAAAACAGCAATTCAGCATTCTCTTCTCGTGAGAACATGCCCAATTTAAGCAGTAGTTCCATATAATCCAATCCCTCCGTTATCCTGGTTGTACTCTTCTGTATTGTTTCAATCCTGCAATATCCTATTTTATACTGCAGTGTCCCGACATTTGTGCAATATCCAAAATATAGTTGTGCCAGTTTATGAAATGGTAGGAATGCCCTGCTATTTTGGGTCAGTATTAACATTTTAATACATCCTAATATCTACTTTGGTTTACTCACTGACATTGAGACTTGTGACTGCTTCAGGTCTTTCATTTTCCATGAATTTTGTTCCATTCAAGTAGTCTTTTTTTTGTGGTGTCCCCTTATGAAGCACTTTATATTTTCTATATTAAATGTCATGTGTTGCTTGTCTGCCCAAATATGAAGCATATTAATATATTCCTCTAGCTTATCCTGTTAAGCATTGGCGGTTATCACTTAATGTGTTGGTCACTGCTGTCTCCAGATCAGATTTTGAACAAGAGGTCTCAAAACAGACCTTTCGAACCCCACTGGCAACATTCTCCTGGGCTGATGACAATCCCTTGACCGCCGTCCTATAAGTTCTGTGATAAGACATGTGTCTCACCAGTGTACATATGGAAGCTGATCCCATATCTGTAGATCATGCCAGTACGTACAACTAAAACCTATTGAATCATGCTTTACTGTTAAAGGCTCAGTCTTCACACATGTATAATGCTGCACTTTAAGTCTTCTGCTTAACATTCTATTCAGCATAAGTTTAGCATTACATTGGAATGATTTCATAATCAGTTTATTGTATTGATATTCTGATATTTAGACTTCCTGACACAACCAGTGGGTCTGCTTGATCTATTACCTGCATTCATTGGAGGAGAGCATCAGGAGAGTTTCTTTCTTGGGTATTCATGTAGATTTTTATCATCTTTGAAAGTTTTTTTTTCCATTTATCATCCCAATTTGTTTGATTTGAATTCCCAGGCATCTCTTGCTATTCTTATCAGCAATTGGTGTATTGTAAGTTATCCATGAATCTAGCTTCCAATAGCCAAGTCATCAGGACTCCCTATTAGAATAGTTGAACACTGAAATAACATTCACTTGCCTCATTCACTGAAGCTTTGTCTGTTGTACCAATATTGAGCTTCTGGTAAAGATTTATAGCCATAATCCTGAATCATTTTTGCCTCTTTGTAGAATGTCTATTAATCTTTGTGCTTCGCTAGCACTACTAAATAGTAATGGTGGCAGTGAAAGATTGATTGTACCTCGAGATATCCAGTGATCAGAAAAGTGCTATATAAATGAATCTTTAAAGTGCTGAACAATCTGGGAAGTACTTTTGAAGTGTAGTCACTGTTATAAAAGCTTGCCTTCAAACAAATGTACAAATGCTTTATTGACAGAGGAATAAATATTAGCCAGAACTCCTCTGCCTTTCTTCTGAACAGCACCAAGGGGTCATTTAGGTCTACCCAACAGGCAGATGGGACCTTGGTTTAATATCCCATCCAAAAAACAACATCTCCAACAGTGCAGCACTCCCTCAGTGCTACACTGAAGTGTTAGCCATGATTTACATGCTCAAGCCCTGGAGTGGGACATGAAACCGGAATGTTATGACTGCGAGGCAACCAACTGAGCCATGGCTGACAGCATAAATTTTAGTGGATGTATCATGCTAACATTATTTCTATGATTAAGGTTGCTTATCCAGTAGGGAAATTACTGGAATTCCAGCTAATTAACGCAAATTTTACCCTGGTCAATGGAGGTCGGTTACATGAATCAAGAAATTCAATTGCTAGGATTAAACTGAGCAGCTGTGAATCCCCCACTGGCTTAGTGAGGATATATTGAAGGTATTTAACCAAAATTGACTTGGAAGATCCAGGTCACCAAATAATGTGGACAGTGGCAAATATAAGAGAAACATAGTTTTGACCAAAGATGATGATTTAATCTTGGCATTGAATTTAATGTAGATTAATCTAATGCACGTTGGAATTGGAAATAAGTGTGCCTTTGGTGAACTGGCCCTATGCAGCAGTGATATGAAAAAATTTGGAAGTGAATATTTATTTACTTAAAGTTAAGTTGAAATTGCAGGTAACTATTCAGTTCTGCACACTGATGCAAATTATTCTATAATTTTGTACAATTGGTGCACCTGCATTTTGAGGAATATTATTTCATAAGAACGTGACCAGAAGCAGGAGGAGACAGTTCAGCCCCTCGAGCCTCCTCCACCATTCAATACGATCATGGCTAATCTTGTCTCAATCTCAACTCCACTTTCCTTCCCATTCTTCATAATCCTTCAGAAAATTACTAATTAAAAATCCAACTATCTTAAATTTACTCAGAGCATCACACTCTGGAGTAGTAATTCACAGATGCACGGCCCTTTGAGAGAAGTAGTTTAAATCTGCTATCCCTTATCGTAAAACTATGGCCTCTTGTTTTAGATTACCGCACAGGAGTAAGCATCCACCCCACATCTACTTTGTCAATACCTTTTATCATGTTTACCTCAATTAGATTTCTTCTCATTCTTAAACTCTGGAGAGTATAGGCCTAAACTGCTTAATCTCTCTTCATAAGACAAACCCCTCATCTCTGGAATCAATCTAGTGAATCTCCTTTGAACTGCCTCTAATGCCATTACATCCTTCCCCAGATAAGGGGACCAAAACTGTGCTCAGTACTCCAGGTATGGTCTCACCAATGCCTTATATTGTTGCAGCAACACTTCCTTCCTTTTATACTCTATTCCTTCAGCTATAAATGCCAAAATTCCATTTGCTTTCCTTATTACCTGCATACCACTTTTCTGCGACTCGTGCACGGAGACACCTCTGCACTGAAGCACCTGAAGTCTCTCTCCATCTAGATCATTTCCAACCAAAATTGATAACCTCAGTCTCATTTGAGATGACTGTTTTGGAATTTAATTTGTAAAGCTTTGCTTTTCAGAGAACTTATGCTTCTGTGAATATTAAAATCAGGTCTTCTAGGGTGCAGTCAAGTTCATTTTCAAAGTCACTCAAGATATTAATTACAACAGGATATACTATTCGCGCTCTCTCCAGTCACCTGAGAGTTGATGTATGATGGAGAAAGGATTCTGCCCAGGACTGTAAACTACACTTGCTGTTGGAGCGCCGGATATGCCGAGAGCTGCAGGGTTCTGAGTGGCGAGAACACTATGCAATACTATCCATGCCACTCTTTTTTTTCCCCAGTCTTGACAGAAACAAACTCCTTCCAGGCTGCTAATACTTCCTTGTCTGATCTGCTTAGGAATCCCTTGTTGCTAAGAAACTGCAGTGAGCAGGAACAGTTTTTGAGCATTTCAAATTTGAATTGTTCATCCTCTCCTTCCATCTTTATATTCCCTGCCTCGCTGTCGCTTCTTTCTTCCCTCCATTCCATTCCTCAAACAGTTTCTATTTGTACAGGTTTCCCAGCTCTGTGGATTTCTCATTGTGTGATGGGGAATGGTAGGAGACTGTGTGCAGTCAGGGGTGCACAACATGTCAAAGAACAAAAAAAATTACAGCACAGGAACAAGCCCTTCGGCCCTCCAAGCCTGCACCGACCATGCTGCCCGACTGAACTACAACCCCCTACCCTTCGGGGACCGTATCCCTCTATTCCCATTCTATTCATGTATTTGTCAAGATGCCCCTTAAAACTCACTATCGTGTCTACTTCCACTACCTCCCCCAGCAGCAAGTTCCAGGCACCCACCACCCTCTGTGTAAAAAAAAAAAAACTTGCCTTGTACATCTCCTTTAAACCTTGCACCTTAAAGCTATGCCCCCTAGTAATTGACTGTTCCACCCTGGGAAAAAGCTTCTGACTAACCACTCTGTCCATGCCCCTCATAATCTTGTAGACTTCTATCAGGTCGCCCCTCAACCTCCGTCGTTCCAGTGAGAAGAAACCAAGTTTCTCCAACCTCTCCTCATATCTAATGCCCTCCATACCAGGCAACATCCTGGTAAATCTTTTCTGTACCTCTCCAAAGCCTCCACATCTTGTAGTGTGGCGACCAGAATTGAACACTATATTCCAAGTGCGGCCTAACTAAGGTTCTATAAAGCTGCAACATGACTTGCCAATTTTTAAACTCAATGCCCCGGCTGATGAAGGCAAGCATGCCGCATGCCTTCTTGACTACCTTCTCCACCTGTGTTGCTACTTTCAATGACCTGTGTACCTGTACACCCAGATCCCTCTGCCTATCAATACTCTTAAGGGTTCTGCCATTCACTGTATATTTCCTATTAGACCTCCCAAAATGCATTACCTCAACATTTTTCCAGATTAAACTCCATCTGCCAGGTCTCCAACCGATCTATATATATCCTGCTGTATCCTCTGATGGTCCTTATCGCTATCTGCAAATCCACCAACCTTTGTGTCATCTGCAAACTTGCTAATCAATCCAGTTGCAATTTCCTCAATCATTTATATCTGTCATTTGCCGCCTTTACCGCCTGCTGCACCTGCATGCTTACCTTCAGTGACTGGTGCACAAGGACACCCAGGCCCCCCTACACACTCCCCTCTCCCAGTTCACGGCCATTCAGGTAGTAATCGACCACCTTGTTTTTGCTCCCAAAGTGAATAAACTCTCATTTATCCAAATTATACTGCATTTGCCATTGATTTGCCCATTCTCCCAACCTCTCCAGATCATTCTGAAGATCTGCATCCTTATTACCCTCCCACCCAACTTAGTATCATCTGCAACTTTGAGATGTTATATTTTGTTCCCTCATCCAAATCATTAATATATGTTGTGAATAGCTGGGGTCCCAGCACCGATCCCTGTGGCACCCCACTAGTTGCTGCCTGCCAATTTGAAAAACACCCATTAATTCCTACACTTTGTTTTCTCTCTGCCAACCAGTTTACTATCCATTCCCCCAATCCCATGTACTTTACTCTTGCACAATAATTTCTTGTGCGGGACTTTGTCAAAGGCTTTCTGAAACTCCAAATATACCCCACCGACTAGTTCCCCCTTGTCAACTCTACTATTTATTTCTTCAAAGAATTCCAACAGATTTGTGAAGCATGATTTCCCCTTCATAAATCCATGCTGACTCTGTCTGATCCTGCCACTGCTTTCGAAATGCTCTGCTATAAAGTCCTTGATAATGGATTCGAGCATTTTCCCCACTACCAGTGTTAAGCTTGCAGGTCTATAATTTCCTGTTTTCTCTCTACCTCCCTTTTTGAATATTGGAGTGACATTAGCTACCCTCCAATCTGCAGGGACTGTTCCAGAGTCTATAGAATCCTGGAAGATGACCACCAATGCATCAACTATTTCTAGAGCCACTTCCTTAAGTAGTCTGGGATGTAGATTATCAGGCCCTGGGGATTTATCTGCCTTCAATCCCATCAATTTTCCCAGCACCATTTCTCTGCTATTATTGATCTTCCTCAGTTATTCCCCCTCACTAAATCTTGCATTCTCCAACATTTCTGGCATTTGATTTGTGTCCTCTTTTCTGAAGACAGAACGAAAGTATGTATTCAATTGCTTGGCCATTTCGTTGTCCCTTATACATTCCCCCGTTTCTGTCTGTAGGGGACCTACATTTGTCTTCACCAAACTCTTTCTCATCACGTATCTATAGAAACTCTTAGTGTCCGTCTTTACGTCCCCTGCAAGCTTCCTTTCATACTGTATTTTCCACTTAATCAATTCCTTGGTCCTTCTTTGCTGAATTCTAAACTGCTCCCAACCCTCAGACCTATTATTTTTCTTGGCCAATCTGTATGCTTCTTCCTTAGATTGGATACTCTCTCTAATTTCCTTTTGTAAGCCATGGATTGGCCCTCTTACCCATTTTGTTTTTGTGCCAGACAGGAATAAACAGCTGCTGCAGTCCCCCCATGCGTTCCTTGAATGTTTGCCATTGCCTATCCATTGTCATCCCTTTAAGTAACTCTCCCCAATCTATCAAGGTCAACTCATGTCTCATATCCTCATAGCTTCCTTGCATTCCAATCCACCAGCTCTCCCTCCAGGTTTTCTCCCTTGTGACCATTGGCTGCTTCCCTTATCTCTATTCCTGACTGTACTTGGGGAGAAAATCTGCAAGTTTGAATTAAGTGGACTGAATGGCCTACCTATCTATAATTTATGATCTTGTGTAAAGTACATACGACCACATGTTTGTGTCTGTTAGATCAGTTTAGTATGACTAAGTGGTAGTCCATGGCATTCAATGGACAATTTGCAGAATGCTTCTGGCACACTATGCCTGGGAAAAACTGAGCTTGCAGCTTGACAAAAAATTGTCCTGAGGAATTTGCCCCAATTTTCATCATTAAATGATAAATAATGTATTCTACAAAGAGATGCTGTTTATAAAAATAAACAGAAAAAAGGTTTTAAACAAGTGAAAGGAGAGAGGGTGGGAAGAGCAAAAGGGAAGTACTGAAAGTGTGAAAGTCAGGTGAGACTAAATGACTATAGTTGGTGGTGCAGGATCAAAGAAACAAAATGTGTCCAGAGCGGAGAGTGGCAGATCAGCTTGCATCTGAAAGCAAAAAAAAATTCTAATGGGCAGTTTGCACTTTCTTTAATTGCTGGAAAATTTCTGACCAACAGTTGAATCGGATCATGCAGGAAACCCAAAGTAATTTAAGAAGATGGGAGCCAACTTTGGAGCAGCAAAATAATGCAGCTTCCATTGCAGTCATATTGCTGTATTTATTCACTTGGCTTTCCAATAGTAATCACATTGTAGTCCGATTTGAACAAAACAACAGAAACTATACAACATGTAGGTCAATGCTAAGGTCAGCCTGACTGTGATTTCCCCCACCTGATCAATATTAGTTTCCAGCAGTTGAATTGATTCCCCTTTATGCAGTTAGGCACTTTATATGCTAATTAATTCATCCTTTTTATGCCTCTTGTTGCACATTCCAGGCTTTAACGATTCCTGTTAGTTCAACACTCAGCTGCAGTCAGAACGTGGGTCAGGGTCAGCACTTTGTCCAGCACATCTATGTTCGCTTATACTATTTAACACTGGGGGACTTTGCCAGCTTTTGGACAGCAGCTGTTCTTCTTCTGCATTCGCACCATCTTTGTTTTCATTATTTGTCATGTTACCCCACTCACTCTTGTCCTGTAAAACCTTTTGTTAATTAACCTGTCCTACCTTGCACCCTAACCCAGGCATCTCTTTTTGTTCTTTCACTTGCTTAAATCCTATTACTTTTCCTAGTAAGATATGGACCTGAAACAAGAACTGTTTTGCCACATGCTGCCTGACCAGTTGAGTATTGCCAGCATTTTCTGTCTCTATTCTGCCTATGTAGTGTTCGGTGTAGGTTTAGAAGCATGCAGCTCTTTGTGAAATACATGATCAAATTTGGGACAAACTCTTTGGTCAGACCAGTGAGCCCTGATAACTTGTGCAAGTCTACAAGTATGTTTCATGTGCACTGAGGCCCACCTGGGCTCCATGAGTTGGGCAATTTGTTACATTGTGAAATTCCTAACATCTGTTTCAACCTTTGTCAGTTGCATGAACTGATTTTTCACAGCTCTGCCCTCCTGCTATATTTGGGGTGCAAAGGTGTTGCTGCCATTCACTGACAGGTGGCTTGGGGAAATGAATGCCTAGTGTTAGAATGTTATACTTTGGTGGACCCTTTCCCCTCCTGCAACCAATCCCAAAATGAGAATCCCTGGCCAAGATAACCCATCGACTTGATGTACTTCTAATACAACATTTAGTGCCCATGGTTTTGTAAATTGAAAGCAGTTTAATGTAGATTGGGTGACACGGTTCCATTTTGCGATATCGTTAGCCCACTTTGTTTCAATTTGTGATGTCACTGGAATGGAATATTGCATCTCTCAAATATAATTTACAAATGGGCCAGAGGGACACCGGTAATTATGCATTTACCTCTCCTGAATTAAGACTATAAATTTAATTTATTTTGAACAGCTCATCAATGTTAATGTTAGGAAATTAGCATTCGTTGCTTGTGTGACAGAAGCATAGCTTAAAATGTTAGGAGCTTTTGCATGGAGTGATGCAGCATATAGTAATGCACGAGTTCAGGAATATGTTTGCTGACTAACGTAATCCACCCACATGTATTCAATTAATCTCCGTTCCCACTTGACACAAAATAGGCATCTTCTAAAAATACTGGCACTACATACAACACTGAGTAGGATGACTGAGAACTAATGCTTTAGCAAAACTTGTACATAAAACTATGGGCATACGACCTAAATGCGTAATAAACTGAAATGTTTCTGTAATAGTTTTGCAACTTTTTGATCAACATTCTTGAAGTTCAAGAAAATTTAGCTTGCTTATCATTCATAATTGTTTGTTTTGCTTTCCATGTAATGATGGCTCAGCAGGGTCGTGTAGTGAGTAGCTGAGAAATGCAATTTGCATTTTATTAGCAAAAGACTTGGAGCACACCCATGCAGATGAACTGGTCCAGAGACTGAGGCAGGGGGGTGGGGAGCAGTCACCTTTATACCTGGACCAGGGGGGGAAGAGTCCCAGGCAGGGCCGGCAGGGGCATGTCCTGGTATGTCACACACACACAGGCAATAAGCTAACAGTGGTTTACCACAGCATGCATCTCTGATCTCCAAGTTACATGGGGTAGTTGTACAGATTCCACAATTAGATTTGGCAGTCTCTGTTATGGCGTGAAACATTGACCATTTCCGTACTAGATTATGGTTCAGTGACCTCAGCTGAAAGTGTACATGTAGGAATCTTGGTTGTAAATAAGATCAGTGGTTTCCTGGTTATTCCCATGTGTGTATTGTCCCACTTGGACAAGAGTGCAAGATTTTCCATGAAAAGATATTTAAGCAAGGGTCAGTTCCTACAGCATTGAATCATTCCACTGAGAAAACATTTTCTGATTGGGGAAAAAAGTGAACAGTTCTAGATGTCATTGTACAAATTACAGCTTCATCGATCTATAAAGATTAAAGGGTTGTTGTTTGACAACTTTTTTTCTTTAATTGCCCCTTCCCAAAAGATGATTGGTTGGAGTTTATGGATTTGGCAGGAATGTTGGATATTGGATATAATTATAACTAAAACTGGTTTTGCAGAAACCTAAGGTATTATAGCAGAGCATAAGGACCATTCAGTGTCTTAATTTTTTAACGTGCCAGTGCAGATTTTAAGTTCATGAAGATGCTGTATTATCACAAAGACTACAAAACTTTTAGAAATATTGCTGTGCATTAATACTGGGTTTCTTAACTTTCAGGAACACCATTTGCAGCGGGCTATTTCAGCACAACAAGTTTATGGAGAGAAACGGGATAATATGGTTATTCCTGTCCCAGAGGCGGAAAGCAACATTGCCTACTATGAATCGGTCTACAGTGGAGAGTTCAAGATGCCAAAGCAGCTTATTCACATACAGCGTAAGTGCTAAAACTGAAATTTAAAACACGTGTGCAGGACTTCTAAAGATAAATTGTAATGATTAAATGGAAGCAACAATTGAAACTTGACTTCTCCAACTGCTTCCACTCCCTAACGAAAGGAACTCAGGCTGGTGTATGAAGCCGTGCTAACTTATTTCAAGTGGCCGTTCTTCCTGTATTCATTTGTGTGGTCATTGAGGTTATTAGATCATTCGAGCCATTGCAGTTGAGTTTGGATCTGCTCTTGCCTAAAGTCCATGTGTGTTTTGCAACAGGAGGTAAAACAGTATAGGCATTGGGAGAAGTCATGGCTAGTAAATCTAAGTAAGAATACTGACTTTTACGGTCCATGTCTCCTGTTTTTTTAAAAAAGAATATTGTACACCAGTTTTTTGATACATGGAACCTTAATTTTTTTTGTGTTGTTTACCATCAAATAAGACTTGCCTGATAACTTGTGGCTGTTCTGCAGCCATGAATGCAAGCAGTTTCATGGCAACCTTGATGTTTAAGAAGTTTAACAACACAGGTTAAAGTCCAACAGGTATATTTGGTAGCAAAAGCCACAAGCTTTCAGGGTTAGGGTTAGCGGTTAGGGTTAGCGGTTAGGGTTAGCGGTTAGGGTTAGCGGTTAGGGTTAGCGGTTAGGGTTAGCGGTTAGGGTTAGCGGTTAGGGTTAGCGGTTAGGGTTAGCGGTTAGGGTTAGCGGTTAGGGTTAGCGTTAGTGTTATGGGTTTGGGTTGGGGTTAGGTGTTAGGGGTTAGGGGTTAGGTGTTAGGGGTTAGGGGTTAGGTGTTAGGGGTTAGTGTTAGTGTTAGGGTTGGGTAAAAAACACACATTTAGTATACAGATAGGCAGGGCAAATGGAATGTTGGCCTTTATTTCAACGGAATGGAGTATAAAAACAGGGAAGTCTTGCTAAAACTAGGCACTAGTTAAACCACACGTGGAATACTGTGAACAGCTTTGGTCCTGTTATCTAAGGAAAGATATGCTGGTATTGGAGGCAGTCCAGAAAAGGTTTACTAGGTTGATTCTGGGTATGGAGGGATTTTCTTTGAGGAGAGGTTGGGCCTGCATTCATTAGAGTTCAAAAGGATGAGAGGCAACCTTATTGAGACATGTAGGATTCTCAGGAGATGCAAAGCTGGGCTGAAAAATGGCAAATGGAGTTTAACCCTGATAAATGTGAGGTGATTCATTTTGGTAGGACTAATTTAAATGTGGATTACAGGGTCAAAGGTAGGGTTCTGAAGACTGTGGAGGAACAGAGAGATCTTGGGGTCCATATCCACAGATCTCTAAAGGTTGCCAGTCAAGTGGATAGAGCTGTGAAGAAGGCCTATAGTGTGTTAGCTTTTATTAACAGGGGGTTGGAGTTTAAGAGCCGTGGGGTTATGCTGCAACTGTACAGGACCTTGGTGAGACCACATTTGGAATATTGTGTGCAGTTCTGGTCACCTCACTATAAGAAGGATGTGGAAGCGCTGGAAAGAGTGCAGAGGAGATTTACCAGGATGCTGCCTGGTTTGGAGGGTAGGTCATATGAGGAAAGGTTGAGGGAGCTAGGGCTGTTCTCTCTGGAGCGGAGGAGGCTGAGGGGAGACTTAATAGAGGTGTATAAAATGATGAAGGGGATAGATAGAGTGAACGTTCAAAGACTATTTCCTCGGGTGGATGGAGCTATTACAAGGGGGCATAACTATAGGGTTCGTGGTGGGAGATACAGGACGGATATCAGAGGTAGGTTCTTTACGCAGAGAGTGGTTGGGGTGTGGAATGGACTGCCTGCAGTGATAGTGGAGTCAGACACTTTAGGAACATTTAAGCGGTTATTGGATAGGCACATGGAGCACACCAGGATGATAGGGAGTGGGATAGCTTGATCTTGGTTTCAGATGAAGGTCGGCACAACATTGTGGGCCGAAGGGCCTGTTCTGTGCTGTACTGTTCTATGTTCTATGTAACAGGGTAAATGCTGACAGGTTGTTTTCCCTTGTGGGAGAGTCTAGGACCAGAGGGCATAATTTCAAGGTAAGGGGTCGCCCATTTAAGACAGGTGAGGAGGAATTTCTTCTGAGGATAGTGAATCTGTGGAACTCTTTTACTGCAGAGAGGTGTAGAGGCTGGGTCATTAAACGTGTTCAAGCTTGAGAGAGTTATTTTCTTAAGTAAGGGATTCAAGGGTTATGGGGAAAAGTTGGGAAGTGAAGTTGAAGATTATCAGATCAGTCATGACCCCATTGAATGGTGAGCAAACTTGATGGGCCGAACAGCCTATTTTTGCTCCTATATCTTGCAGTGACAAAATAGGTTCATTAATTCTTTGAGACTCTGAATAAGAGCCTTTTGGAGCTTTTAGCTCACTTCAGGTTATGCTTGTTTTGGTAGCCAGTATCACTCGTTCCTTTTTGTAAGGAGTTTGCTTATAAAGATAGATATATATCACTTATTGAGATTCATTTAATGACTTGCAATATTTTTGGAACTTGCAGAGTCTGTTTTGCAAATGCTGCTCTGATTAGTTCAACGCGTGTTTTATTTTTGAAAGTTAGTGAGATGTAGCATATGCATGTAATACAAGTTTTTAAGATGTGCAGTTTATCTATTGCTATCCATGTATTGTCGCACGCAACATGTGCAGCAAGATTTGTACCCACCCTACCAATTCCTTTGCCTCGAGTTGTTTGATTGTTTTCCCTTGGCAGTGATCTGTTCACCTTGAATTGAACTTCTAATCTCCTGCGTACTCCATTGCAAAGTCAGCCTACTTCCACTTACCTATTTCCACCCAACTACTGCGAACCCTATGTTCAAATCCCCTCATGGTCTTGCCACTCCTAGAATCGTAGAATCCCTACAGTCTAGAGGAGACCATTCGGCCCATGGAGCCTGCACCAACAACAATCCCACCCAGGCCTTAAGCCTACAATTACCCTGCTATCCCCCTGACACTAAGGGACAATTTAGCATGGCCAATCAACCTGACCCGCACATCTTTGGAGTGTGGGAGGAAACCCAGGCAGACGCGGGGAGAATGTGCAAGCTCCACACACACTGACCCGAGGCTGGATTTGAAATCGGGTCCATGACGCTGAGAGGCAACAGTGCTTGACACTGCTGCCCCTCCTTATCTCTAATATTCTGCAACTGTGTCCCTTTTACTCTTTTTGAGTTTGGCCTTTTGGATGATCATCTTTGCATCCTCACTGCCCAGCAGAAGTGAAGGTGGTGATGGACTATTTTTCTGGACTGATGCAATCTATGTGGCAAAGGTATTTACACAGAGCTGATGGATAAGGAATTCCAAAACATTGAACGAGTGACAATGAAGGAACAATTTTATATGTCCAGTCAGGATGAAATGGAAATGAGTGCTCTCATCCACCTGCTGCTCTACATGGTGGAAATGACTGGTTTGGGAGATGCTTCTCAAATAACCCTGGTGAATTGCTGTATTGCATCCTGTAGATGCTATACATGAAAGCCATGTATGTAGTTGGAGTGGCAAACCCTTAGACTGTTTTATGCTGGCCTTTACTCTGGAATTCCTTCAATAAACCACTCTATTTCTGCAATGTTCCCTCTTTTAAGGCCATCCTTAAACATCTTGGCCTAAATTGTGGTCTGCGCACCCAACCCCTGCATCTCCTTTAGCCCAACAGACACCTTTTGTAGCATATACATGTAGTACAAGTTTTTGCATCTCTAAGCATTGAGAGCCATTTTCTTGTATTAAACAATTGTGCCACCGTGCTGCCCATAATCATCTCTGCTGCAGGTCATCAGTGCAGGAGTTCCTCAGGGTAGTATCCTAGGCACAACCATCTTCAGCTGTTTTATCAATGACTTTCCTCCCCATCATAGAGTCAGAAGTGGGGACGCTCTCTGATGATCAGTACCATTCATGATTCCTCTGATACTGAAGCAATCCATGCCCAAATGCAGCAAAACCTGGACAATTCCCAAGCTTGGGTTGACAAGTGGCAAGTAACAATCACACCACAAGTGCCAGGCAAAGACCACCTCCAATAAAAGAGCATCTAGCCATCACCTTTTGACACTCAATGACATTACCATCGTTGAATACACCCCTATCAACATCCTGAGAGTTACCATTGGCCAGAAATTGAACTTGACTAGCCATGTAAATACTGTGGTTACAAGAGCAGGTCAAAGACTAGGAATCCTCTGGTGAGTAACTCCCTCCTGACACCCTGAAGCCTGTCCATCATCTACAACAGGGGTCTCCAAACTACGGCCTGCGGGTCACATCCGGCCTGCAGCAACTTGAAATATTCATTCATTTATAAAACTAATTTTTTTCTTTGACCCGTGAAAATGTGTAAAATATACGATGTGGCCCTCGTACTGAAAAGTTTGGAGACCGCTGATCGACAAGATGCACGTAAGGAATGTGATGGAATACATCCCACTTGCCTGATTGGGTGCAGCTCCAACAACACTCAAGAAGCTTGACACCATCCAGGGCAAAGCAGATCACTTGATAGGCATCACATCCACTCCCTCCACTACCAACATTCAGTAGCTACTATCTACAAGATGCACTGCAGAAATTCACCAAAGGTCCTTGGACAGCACCTTCCAAACCCATGACCACTTCCATCTAGAAGGAAAAAGGCAGCAGATACGTTGGAATACCACATTCCCCTCCAAGCCGCTCACCATCCTGACTTGGAGATATATCGCCATTCCTTCGCTGAGTCAAAATCTTGCAATTTCCTCCCAAACGGCATTCGTGGGTGTACCTACATGTCAGGGACTGTAGCTGTTCAAGAAGGCAGTTCACTACCACCTTCTCAATGGCAACTAGAGATGAGTAATAAAAATGCTGGCCTAATCAGTGATGCCCACAATCCATAAAATTAATTTTAAAAATGGGTGGAAAGGGACAAGTAGATGTAAAAGATTTTTACTTTAAAAATATTATTTATATATAATTTTAAATTGTGTATTAGGCCAGACATTGTAATGTCTGACTAGTTAATTGTGTTTCTGTATGTAAACTGATAGGGATTTCCCTGGGCTTCCCAGCATCTGAGCCTGTTAAATGGTGTCTTGTCGTTATCACCAATCACTTTGAAACAAAATACTATGCAATCTGTTATGTTTGCCATTCGTACAATTAATACATCAGTTCGTTTTTACCACAATAAATGTCTATTTTTACTTTTTCCATTTACTAAAAGGAATTGATAATACTCCTGTTGATTTCTACCATTTTATTGGTGGCTAGAGTAACGCCGAGAAACTGAAAACCAGAGATTGCTAAATACATTGACCGATCTTCCACCAAACTTTAGGTACATTTCATGAGCCCAAAACTGCCTGTTTATCATAATACAAAACTGCTTCAAACAGTACTTGTACTGCCTCAGGCTCTGAGATCTGTGACATTTACTTGGGGTGGATTACACAGGTCTTAAAGAAGGAGCAGAGACCATTATGAATGCACTCGGTATATAATCTTCCAAAAGTTCTCGCTTTGGATCAGTTCTTTTGAATTTGGCAACTTGTACATTTCATGGTAGTATTTCATGCCACCATTTAAGGTGGAAGAGGCAAATTGGGGAATTGTACACCAATTTGCCTAATATCGTTCGGAAATTGTTAGAGACTATAGAAAATAAGTGCAGGACTAGGCCATTTGAGCCTGTACCACCATTCAATATGATCATGGTTGATCAAGCACTTTCAGTATCCCAGTCCCACTTTCTCTCCATACTCCTTGATCCCTTTAGCTGCAGGGGCTGCGTCCAGCTCCCTCTTGGACATATCTAACCACCTGGCTCCAACAGCTTTCTGTGGTAGAGAACTCCACAGGTTCACAACTCTTCTGAGGAAGAAGTTCTTCCTCATCTCGGTTTGAATGGTTTACCCCTTATTCTGAGACTGGCTCCCAGTTCTGCACTTCTCCAACATCGGGAACATTCTTCCCGCATCTAGCCAGTCCACTCCCATCAGGATTTTATATGTTTCTTTGCGATCCCCTCTCATTCTTCTGAATTCCAGTGAGTACAAGCCCAGTCAATCCAGTCTCTCTTCATATGTCAGTCCTGCCATTCCGGGAATCAGTCTGGTGAACCTTCACTGGACTCCCTCAAGAGCAGGAATGCCCTTCCTCAAACTAGGAGACCAAAACTGCACACACTACTCGAGGTGTGGCCTCAGAGACTCTGTACAACTGCAGCAAGACATCCTTACTCCTATACTCAAATCCTCTTGCTATGAAGGCCAGCATGCCATTAACTTTCCTCACCGGCTGCTGTACCTGAATGCCAACCTTCAGAACTGTTCCACCATTACACCCAGGGATAATTAGGTATAGCGACTGAACACCTTGAAAACTTTCAGTGATCAAAGATGAACAACATAGAATAGGTCACACCTGAAGAATCTATTTGAATTTTTTTGAAGTGACTAAAGTAGAACAGAGGAAAGTTTCAGGAGTATTTGATCACATTCCTCGTAAGAGACTGTTGGCTAAAGTTGAGACCTGGTTAGGAAATTGGCTGAGTGGTAGGCAACAAAGCAGGAACAATAGGCAGGATGTTGACTAGTATCCTGCAAGAATCTGTTTGTGATCAAATGTTCACCATATTTATTCATGATTTCGATGATTGAAATAGATTTAAATTTAGACAAAACTGGGCGATATTTTCTGGGGGATGCAAGGTGAATTCAGACAAGTTGAGTGGTCAATGCAGTACAGCATGGCTAAATGTAAAGTTCTACACTTCGGTGTGGGGGAAAAAAAGAAAGTATTATTTAAATGGTGATATATTGGGAAGTGTGGATGTACAAAGGGATCTGGGTATCCTTGTACATCAGTCAAAGTGGAGAGACAGGTGAAGCAAGCAGTTAGGAAGGCAAATGGTATTGGCCTTCATTGCAAGAGGATTTGAGTTCAGAAGGAGGGATATCTTACTGCAGTTGTACAGGGCCTAGTGAGACCATACCTGGAGTTTTGCTTGCAGTTTGGGTCTCCCTACCATAGAAAATATATACTTGCCATTGAGGGAGTGCAGAAGAGGTTCACTGATACTGGGATCGACCTCAGTAGAGTAGGGAGAGATTGGTTTGAAGGGGCCTGTATTCACTAGAGCTTAGAAGGATGAGAGGAGATTTGATTGAGACGTGTAAATTTCTAGCAGGGCTGGATGAACTAGATGCAGGGAAGATGTTTTATCTGGTTGGAGAATCTAGAAGCAGGGGACACAATTTCAAGATATGGGGTAGACCATTTACAACAAAGATTAGGAAAATTTTCTTCATTCAAAGGGGTAGTGAACCTGTGTAATTCTCCACCGCAGAAGGCTGTGGAAGCCAAGTTACTGAATGTATTCAAGAAACGGATCAATAATTCTTTAGATTTCAATGGCATCAAGGAGTATAGGGAGAAAACAGGAATGTGGCGCTGAGATACAGGATCAGCCATATATTGAATGGCAGAACCGGCTCGAAGGGCTGAATGACCTCCTTCCAGTTTTTGTTTCTATGATCTACTCTATCACCTGATGAAGGAGCTGCGCTCCGAAAGCTCGTGCTACCAAATAAACCTGTTAGACTTTTTAACCCGGTGTTGTGAGACTTCTTACTGTGCCCATCCCAGTCCAACGCCGGCATCTCCATATGTTTCTATGATGGGATAGAAAGCCTCACATCCAAGCTGGTCACTGACACAAAACTGTGTGGCAATTTAGGCAGTGCAGATAGAAACATAAAATTGCAAAGAGAAATTGAGAGTTAAGTGAATGAACAGAGCTGTGGCAAAAATGTTACACTGTAGATAAGTAAGAGGTCATCTACTTTAGATCTAAAAATGACAGGTGAAAGTATTTTCTAACTGGTAAAAAGCTAAGAAACCGAGGAGGTCCTAAAGGACTAGGGGTAGGTGTACACAGCTAGTTATAATCGTGAGCTGATATCAAAAAACCTTTTTATCTAGAGGACCAGAAACTAGGGGCTTGGAGTTGAGCTACGATTATACAAAGCTCTGACTTGAACCACACCTGGAATACCAGTAGCAATTCTAACAAAGCACCATACCTTGGGAAGTACATATTGGAATCGGAGACCGTGTGGCATAGATTTACCATGATGATTGATGCCTGGACTCCAGGTTAAGCTGCAAATGCAGTAGAGATTACACAAACTAGGGTTGTGTTCTATAGAATTTAAAATGTTATAGGATAATAGAATCAAAGTTTTCACTGTATTATGGGGAAAAAAGGTTAGGAACTCCAGGACTAGGGCAGTAAAAAAACAGAGGGCTAGGCTTTTCAGTACTGAGGTTAACAAACCTACATTGCAAAGGATGTTAAAAATTTGGAACCCCCTTCGCAGATGTCAATTGACACTAAGCCAGTTATTTTTAAATGAGAGATTTTTTTGACCAATGGAGAGAAGGCAGGTACTACAGAGCATTTAGTTCTTCATGTTTGTACTGACTTTTGGCAATAACCATGGATTAGAGCACGTGGCTTGCATTCTTTCAGTAAAATTAAACCTTTTTAGTACATTTTCTTATTATCCTGTCTGTAACTTCCCCTCTTTTAGTGCAACCTTCGCACTCGACCATTTCCATTGTGAAAGTAGATGCAAAGTACTAATTTAATACCTTGGCCATGTTCCCCCTCGTGAATAAAGATTTCCTTTGGATCCTTAATTTGGCCCAACTTCTTCCCTAGCTAAACACTTATGCGTGATATGGTTTAGGGTTCAGTTTAAACATTTCATAATGTTACCCTGCCAATGTTTTCTTGTAACCTCTCTAATTGTATTAACTTTTCAATTTTCTCCTGGATTGTCCATATTATCAACTAAATCCCACTCCTGATATTTATTGGAGGAGGTGGTGGAAGCATATTCTATAACTATGTTCAAGAGGCATCTGGATAGACACATGAATAGGCATGGAATAGAGGGATATGGACCATGTAGAGGCACGAAAATATTAGATTAGAGAGGCATCTGTGTCGGCACAGCCTGTTCCTGTGCTGTACTGTTCTTTTTTGTTATCAGCAGTGCACACCTAAGCTCACCGGATAACAGCTACAGAAGTTATGGGAAGTAAACCTTTAAAGTAGCTACTCCCGTTGCTTAGTCAGCCATAAAAAATACAGGATATTAGCACAGGTAAAATGACAGTTAAACAACCATGGATTTTTGCACCACACTTGAGTGTGCACTAAGAGATTCTTACCCCATCCCCAGCCGCCTTGGAGGTGCTAAAGATACAATGCAACATTTTTTCCCAGGATATAGAGTCTGTCTGTATCATAACAGTAGTTCATCACCACAAAACAACTGAAATACAAAAAATATGTGAACCCATAGTTTCAGCAGAGGTTTTCCTTGCCCACTGTGAGGACTTGTTGGGTCCTTCCCACTATCTCTTAAACCACTTGCCCACTTCCCTGCAATGGTGCTACCCATTTTAACTATAATTGTAATAGAGGAAATTGCATGAAAAGGTCCACCACTATGTATGCCAGGATTATAAGATGAGAAGCCGGATAAAAATCTCACCACTCCAGTACCATACGAAGTACACAACACACTCCTCAGAAATGAGAAGAAAATGAATGTCTCTGGAGTAAAGGAGAAAGTTCACTACCATGCTCATTCACAGGATTGCTCCTATCAATGTGATAAGTCACGTAACAGGATTGATTAAGGGATGTAATTACAGGAGATACGTGCATGGATTAATGAAGAACTGCAGAATATGATTCTAAACAGTCTAATCGATGAAGTTCACCTCAATCAGTGATAGGATTGCCCCCATCAATATGAAAAAAAACAGTACCGGATCAACGCGAGGATCTAATTACAGGGGGTGGTACAGTCCAAGGTTAACGAATCCTGATTTTTACAGTATAACAGCTGACAAATACCTCTGTCTTTTATCCTGACAAGGGTGTATAATATGAGCATAATCATAAAATCAGGAGTATAATCACAAAGTAACAAGGCTCAGGATTAATGAAGAACTGCAGGATAACATAACCATCCATAGAGCTTGAAAAGACCAAAGCCATGATAGAGTCGTCGCCGAGCAGCCAAGATCCATCCCAGAGTTTCACTGAAGCCTTTGCAACTCTGCCATGTTGTTTGTCATCCCAAAGCTCTGATAGAGAAGCCAAGACCCCAGCAGATGGCAAAGACACATTGCGTCTGGCTGCCTCCATCCCTTCTCAATGAACAGAGGACAAGACAATGCAAAACCAGTGGTCGGAGTCTTCAACCGACCCCAAGCCTCAAAGACAAGAGACCATGTGCTCCATCCAACTCAAAATGCCCAGCCTTCAAGTAGAGATCATGAAAGCTGGAAATTACTCTTCAGTTCCCCTCAGGAGACTGGGTGCATGGATACGCCTTCTCTGGTGCCATCTCCCTGAATCAACCAGGATGTTCATACCATGCAGCAGGAGTTTCCAGGACTGAAGGTGAGCCCACACCGAGGAAATTTCCCTCTCGGCTGACAGGATTCTCTTCTCTCCTTCGTCCATTCTCTTTAGGATATCTTGCAGTTCACCAACAAGTCTGTGCCAGTAAGCATCCATAGTCTGCCAGGGAGCAGATACCATCTTCCACAACTTCACTCCTAATGGCATTCATCATCTTGAAGACTATGGCACAGCTGAAGCAAAACCACCACTGCAAACTGGGCCCCACCTTGGCCATCTCCAACCATCCCAATCAATCAAGAATTTTCTTGACTTAATCTGGCTCCCCATCACCAAAGTTTAGTTAGGATCTTCCAGGGACATAGCACAGATTATGCACATCAGGATCAAATAATTGATTTGTTCATCAGGATTTTAAAAAATAATCAAAAGATGAGTAGTGCTAGAGCTCATGAAAACGCAGCCGCTTCCACACTTGCATCATTTGTCCCTCCCTCATTAACATCATTCTTAATACTTACACTCCCATCCTCCTCTTGTTTCTAAGATCTGCTTGGAGAATTCTCAAATCTTGCTAAGGGAAATTGCAGTGCCACAGTTCCATTTGTAAAATATAAATGCCGATCATTTGTTTTACACGTTGCCTGATTTAATCAGACAATCCAGGCACAGCCAGCGCTCTTTGCCTTGTTGTATCTCAATTTGAGTGAGCCAGCCTTTTTATGCATTGTTGTATTTATTATATCCTTGGGTTGCAATTCTTGATGTCTAAAAATCTAATCTGTATTCACTACACAAAAGATTGCTAAGAGCTGGCAACTAAACATAAAATTCTGTCCTTTAGCACATCCAAGCGCCCTTTTCTTAAACTATAATACATATAGGCACTCAAACAGTTGCGTGTGTTCATGATTTATATTAATGCTGTTATTTGGGAATTCATTTTGACGATTTGTTACCCAAGTAACTGTCACCATTTATGTCATGCACAGCTCCGAATACTACTACAACCAAGACTAACATTTCCCTTAGTCTTGTTGTGAATCTTAGACACTTCAGTGGGAACAAACCAAATTATTCTATAATTGCTTTTTGCAAATCATTAGTTTAACCATTAAACTGTTGACATTTCTGGAGTATTCATGTTCCTGAGCTGACTGGTTTTGATCTTTAAGTTTATTGTCATTGACTCAGTAGCATTCTTTTCTGAGTCAGAAGGTCAAGGTTCAAGACCTACTCTGGAGATTTGAACATGCAATGTAGGCTGACACTTCAGTGTAATGTGGGAACTTGCTGGTATGGGTGATGTGAATCTCAACGTTTAGGCTGTTATATCTGTTAGTAGTAACTTGAAAAGCTGATTTAATAGCATGAGTGTTAGGAGCCATGTCAGAGAAGCTGAACTTCTAGGATCTGAATTAAAATAAAGACTCTTGCTTTCCAAAACCATAGCCCTAATGTTCCATGTCAACTGTGTAAAATCTCTCAATTCATGCATGGATTTCTATAAAACAATATAAATCAAAATTTTAATGGACTGTGCAATGAAATTAAGAAATCAGAATTTTTCCAAGTGTCATCACCATACAAAGTTAATTTAATGTATTATAGCTGACAGCTATTATTGATTGTAAAGACTAGATTCATTTTTCATGTCCTCCTTGTGGATATTTCGCACCAAGCTGGAGAACACAACACAATTCAGATAGCTAATGGTGTCAAGCACTTCCAGGCCCGGCGTTGCACAGGCTGCTAGCTGCATGGTAAAGCTCCCTCTGCAGCACCAGTGTAACATTTCTATTACCAACATTTGCCATTCTTGTAATCTTTAAGAGATTTAGACAAGCTGAGGGCAATGTTTCGTTATGGCCTCATACCTTCTGGCAAATAGATTGAAATTGTTTGAGTTCTTGGCATTTATTTTCTGTCAATTGACCAAAGCATGACTCGTATTTTTCTGGTCAGATGCTTCATCTTGATTCATCTTTTCAGAACTGGACTGCGAGACCCTCATCGTTTTACCTTTTCATAGCAAAAGAGAATGTCAAGGATAGAATGTTGGCATCCCACTGATGAATGAGACGCTGACTTAGCTCAGCTGTTAATAATTTTTCTCAAGTTGTTTTTGGTTATAATGGTGGATTTTTTAACTATAGCATTGTTCACGTTGCATATGGGGAAATGAAAATATTTTGGCGGGCCTGGTCTTGGGAGAATGAGAGACTGGTGTGGAAGCATGTGATATGGATGAGCTTAGAGGATATTAGGAGCTATAAAAGAAAACCTAAGTGAGAGAGTTTTACTCCCGTTTTTAAAAAAAAGTAACAGGAAATTGTAAAATAAAACTCCAAACTACTAAGAGATTATGCTGATTGGTTGTTACTGCTCAACTAGGCTAATTTCAAACTGTATCTTGATCAGCCGAGCAGGACGGGCATATTAACACACCAGTCTAGGGAAAGAAAAATACAGAGTTGTGTAAAGTAAATGTCTCAGGTGTTAAAGCATCAAGAACTTAAGGAGAACCAGGACTAAACCTTTCAAAGAATTGAAATCGTAGTGAAAGAGAGCCATTTTGAACACTAATATAAATTAAGTTTAATTTTGATGTGCATTTTTATTTCTAATGGACCTCCCATGGCGCTGCTCACACTAAAGCATAGTGCTGTGGTATTCATGCTGATGTCTGTGTCTTCCTTTTCTGTTCATTTTCTGCTGTTTTTTGTGGCTACTCTTTGCTTTCTAATTTTTAAAAGTAATTCCTTTTGGTTCAGGAGGAACTAATGGCATAGTGGTTAGCATCTCACAACGTCGGGGAACTGGGTTCATTTCTGGCCCCTTGGGTGACTACCTATGGAGTTTCTTCTCCCTGTGTCTGTGTGGGTTTCCTCTGGATGCTCTAGTTTCCTCCCACAATCCAAAGATGTGCAAGTCAGGTGGATTGGTCATGATAAATTGCCCTTTGGTGTTCCTAATGTCTAGGTTAGGTGGATTAATCATGGTAAATGTGCGAGGTAATGCAGATGGGGTGGGCCTGAGTGGGATGCTCTTTGAGAGTTGGTGCAGACTCAATGGGCTGAATGGTCTCCTTCTGCACTGCAGGGGTTCTATGGTTTAACCAACAAGAGAGGGATGGGGGGTGGTGTGGTTAGTGTATTGTGTGTTTTTCTCATCCTCACTTTCAAATCCTTGGTTTCACCCCTCTCTATCTGTAGTCCTATCAAACCCCCAATCTTCTAGGTATCTGCTTTCCTTTGAATCTGGCCTCATGAGCAACCTTGATTCTAATTGTTCTAACATTAGTGGATTAGTGGGGTGCCTTCAACTGCCAATGCCCTAAACTTTGAAATATCCTCACTTTGCTGCTACACCCACCACCGCACCCCCTCCCCGCCTGTTTGTCTTCCCTCAGTTAAGACCCCTTAAAACCTACCTATTAAGCGAAATGTTTGACTGCTTGCTGTAATATCTCGCTATGGCTCATTGTTGGATTTTGTTTTATAACAATCCTGAGATGTTTTACTGTTTCAGAGGTGCTCTATAAATACAAACTGTTTCTCATCCCTCTCAGTTTCACCATATTCCCTACCCCCTTTACTTCCTTAACATCACCTGAAAGGTTGCCAAACCCATGATAAAGTTATTAAACCATGCTGCTAAAGTTAAGCATAAACTAGCCAGCACAGCTTGTAAGAGTTTTTGAAGTAGTTAAATGTTGGTCACTTGGAGGCAGCAACAAAATAAGTTTATCATGAGAAATCGGAAAGTGGCAGACATATTGAAGAAATATATTTTCTGTCTTGAAGTGAATGGGATCAAAGGCTATTGGGAGAAAGCAGGATTAGGCTATTGAGTTGGACGATCAGCCCTGATCATGATGAATGCAGATGACACAAAGTATAGTGGACAGTGAAGAAAGTTATATCCAATTGCAACGGGATCTTGATCAATTGGGCCAGTGGGCTGACGACTGGCAGATGGAGTTTAATTTAGACAAATGCGAGGTGATGCATTTTGGTAGATTGAACCAGGGCAGGACTTACTCAGTTAATGGGAGGGCATTGGGGAGAGTTACAGAACAAAGAGATCTAGGGGTACATGTTCATAACTCCTTGAAGGTGGACAGAGTGGTGAAGGTGGCATTCGGCATGCTTGGTTTCATCGGTCAGAACATTGAATACAGGAGTTGGGACGTCTTGTTGAAGTTGTACAAGACATTGGTAAGGCCACACTTGGAATACTGTGTGCAATTCTGGTCACCCTATTATAGAAAGGATATTATTAAATGAGAAAGAGCGCAGAAAAGATTTACTAGGATGCTACCGGGACTTGATGGATTGAGTTATAAGGAGAGGCTGAATAGACTGGGACTTTTTTCTCTGGAGTGTAGGAGGCCGAGGGGTGACCTTTATAGTGGTCTATAAAATAATGAGGGGCACAGATCAGCTAGATAGTCAATATCTTTTCCCAACGGTAGGGAATCTAAAACTAGAGGGCATAGGTTTAAGGTGAGAGGGGAGAGATACAGAAGTGTCCAGAGGGGCAATTTTTTCAGAGGGTGGTGAGTGTCTGGAACAAGCTGCCAGAGGTAGTAGTAGAGGCGGGTACAACCTTATCTTTTTTAAAAAGCATTTAGATAGTTACATGGTACGATGGGTATAGAGGGATATGGGCCAAATGCGGGCAATTGGGATTAGCTTGGGGATTTTTTTTTAAAAAGGGCGGCACAGACAAGTTGGGCCGAAGGGCCTGTTTCCATGCTGTAAATCTCTATGACTCTGACTCTTATGAATGGCGGAGCAGGCCCGAAGAACCAAATGGCCGCCTCCTATGTTTCTGTGCTCACGGTAATTACGTACGGAAAATCAAGGGTAACCTAACGCCTAATAAGAGTCAGGAACTTGAGGTAATTAATGTCAGCAGAGAAAAAGTTTCATCACAACTTGCATGTTAAATCCCCAGGATCTGATGGCTTGCATCCTAGAATTCTAAGAGGTAGAGATAGTGGGTGCATTGCTTATGATATTTCAAAATTCCCTGGATTATAGAATGGATCAAACAAACTGCAAGTTAGCAAATATAACATGGCTATTCAAGAAAGGAGGGAGCAGGCAACCGGGAACTACAGAGCAGTTAACCTGTCATCAGTTGTACAGAAAATGCTGGAACCTCTTGTTGAGAGTCTTAAAATGACTTTCCAAGTGCATTGTTATCAGACAAAGTCAGCATGGTTTTACATAAAGGAACTTGTGTTTAACAAATTAGGTAGCGTTTTTAAAGATGTGACTAGGTAGATAAAGAAGAACCAGTAAATGGTCAGATTTTCAAAGGCATCCAATAAGATGGAATACAAGTTTAACGCACAAGATAAGGGCTAATAGTTAATGGATAGGAAGAAAAAGAGAGAGAAATGGGGCATGCTAAAGTTGACAGTCTATGACTAGTGGAGTGCACGGTAGCGCAGTGGTTAGCACTGCTGCTTCACAGCTCCAAGGTCCCGGGTTCGATTCCCGGCTCGGGTCACTGTCTGTGTGGAGTTTGCACATTCTCCTCGTGTCTGCGTGGGTTTCCTCCCACAGTCCAAAGATGTGTGGGTTAGGTTGATTGGCCAGGTTAAAAATTGCCCCTTAGAATCCTAAGATGCGTAGGTTAGAGGGATTAGCGGGTAAATATGTGGGGGTAGGGCCTGGGTGGGATTGTGGTCAGTGCAGACTCGATGGGCCGAATGGCCTCCTTCTGCACTGTAGGGTTTCTATGATTTCTATGAGTGTCACAAGGATCACTGCTAGGACTGCAGCTGTTTACAATCTGTGTGAATGATTTGGGCAAAAAAACTGAGGGATGCATCCGAGTTTGCTGACAATACTAGGTGAGAATGGAAGCTGTAAGCAGGGCAGAGGCTTCCGATATATAGATGGGTTAAATTAATAGAAAACATCCAAGATCAAATGTAATGTGAGAATGTACTTGATTTTCCACTTTGGCAAAAATAGAAAAGCAAAATATTTTTCAAAAGGTGTGAAACTTGTAAGTGTTAATGTTCCAAGGCACTTGAGTTTACTTATACAGGAAACAAAAAATTAGTATGCAGATGAAACAAGCAGTTAGAAAAGGAAAATGGCATGTTGCAAGAGGGATTGGAGTGCAAAAATAAGAAACCTTGTTACGATTGTACAGGGCTTTAGTGAGCTCGCACCTGGATACTGTGCGCCATTTTGCTTTCCATTTTTGAGGAACAACATACTTGCATGGGAGATGGTTAAGTGAAAATTCACAGTTCAACCCTTTCAACCTAAGACAGGCTGAGGAAATTAGGTCTGTACTCGAGTTCAGAAGAATAAGAAGTGACATAATTAAAACAAACAAGATTCTGAAGGGGCTTGACAGGATAGATACCGAGAGGCTGTAAGTTCTTTTGGTTGCGGGGGGGGTGCATGGGTTCAAAATAAAGACAGTAAGAAGTCTCAACACCAGGTTAAAGTCCAACAGGTTTATTTGGTAGCAACTACCATAAGCTTTCGGAGCGCTGCCCCTTCGTCAGATGGAGTGAAAATCTGTTCTCCAACAGTGCACAGAGACACAACATCAAGTTACAGAATACTATAGAATGCAAATCTCTACGGCCAGCCAGGTCTTAAAGGTACAGATAATGTGGGTGGAGGGAACATTAAACACAGGTTAAAGAGATGTGTATTGTCTCCAGACAGAACAGCTAGTAAGATTCTGCAAGATCAGGAGGCAAGCTGTGGGGGTTACTGATAATGTGACATAAATCCAACATCCCGGTTTAGGCCGTCCTCATGTGTGCGGAACTTGGCTATCAGTTTCTGCTCAGCGACTCTGCGCTGTCGTGTGTCGTGAAGGCCGCCTTGGAGAACGCTTACCTGAAGATCCAAGTATTCTGTAACTTGATGTTGTGTCTCTGTGCACTGTTGGAGAACAGATTTTCACTCCATCTGACGAAGGGGCAGCGCTCCGAAAGCTTATGGTATTTGCTACCAAATAAACCTGTTGGACTTTAACCTGGTGTTGAGACTTCTTACTGTGCTTACCCCAGTCCAACGCCGGCATCTCCACTTCAAAATAAAGGGCAGATCATTTAGGACGGAGATGAAGTGGAGTTTTTTCACTTGAAGGGTGGTGAATATTTGGAATTCTCTGCTCTAGAGGAATGTTGATGCTCCTTTGTTAAATATATTTAACAGCATGATAGATCTTTGCTCGTGGAAAAGAGGGATATGGGTAGTGGGTGGGAAAATTGAGTTGGAACAGTACGAGATTTATCACAGGAGCTGTGGTAGCATTTGGAAAACTAGATTAAATATAAAGGGTAAATCTACAGTTCAAAATCTAAAAGATGGTTAGGATGAGAGTGTCCATTCAGTCTATTTTATGATTTAGCTCGATGGTATATGCTATGGTCTTCTCATTTCATCTTTTAGTATCTTCTCTCTTCTCCCTGGAACTTTAACCCATTAACATCTTGTGTGTCCTTTCAATGGTCATTTCAGACTAGGAAAAGGGGCAAGTTCTCCTCAGTTATAACTTGGGCCTTTGACACTAAGGACTAACCTAATGCCCTGTCTCCAGTGCATGAATGCTTGTGTCTCAGTGCACTGCAATGCAATTTAACCATAACAATATGTTATTTTACAGCTACCTGCATTCTCAGTGGGGTATCAGTATTTGTTTTCTACAGCAGTCTGGACAATTGTTGCTGCCTAATCAATCAATTATTGATATTTTATGCTATTTTCCCATATTTTGGAAACCACAGTGGACATGGGCATCACATTGCTTTTCAAACCAAAGAGGATGGCAGTTTTATTTGAATGATTGACAGCTACTCTACAATTTCTATTTTGGGAAATCAACTGCTTTTAAAAATCTTTCTCCCTGTCATACTGATCAAATCATTCCATCCAGGCTGAAGACAGCAAATTTAGAATTGTAACAGCCCTTCCAAAAAGTGTTGTATTGCTAGGGAATTAATTATTTTTATATACACAAGTGTGCATTTTAGTAAACTACATTTCATAATTATGAACAGGAGTAAACAATATTCAGCCCATTGAACCTGTTCCATCATTCCTTTAGATGTGGCTGGCGTATACTTCGGCTCTATTTACCACCTTTGTTCCATATCCCTCGACATCTTTGCCTATAGCTCTATCGATCTTGGACTTGAAATTTTCATTTAGCGTAGATTTTGCTGAAGGGGAAACGTGTTGCTATGTACAAAAGTGTGTCTTTTCACTTATGGCTCAAATTTTAAGGTTGTGCCCTTTAGTTCTGGATTTTATATTATATCCTTCTTTATCAACACCCCTTGGATCTCCCTCCACTTTCTAAAAGCAGGTGAATATGTGCTTAATTTATCAGCCACTCATGGTTTATCCTTTTTAAGTTCTGATATTCTGGTGAATGTGCACTGGTTTGCCATATCTTTCCTGTGGTTGTGATGGTCTCATTTCTAAACTTGGGGGAGAGACGGGCGTTGTTTATATTTGAACAATCTCAATGTTTCCCCTCTTTCTTCCCTTCTCACCCCAGCAAGTGTTGTTTCTGTCTTGATTCTTTATTTTCTGTGCTGCTTGCATGCATTTTGGCACACGTTATTGTTTGCACCCTACAAAAATGTTCTTGCTGTGATTTTCCATTTTTACATTCTGTAGACAGCCCGTTATCCCTATGTCCCTGCTACCGACTGGCATTTTTACTGTGATACACTGTGCATAAAGTCCAGGGACTCTTCATGATGTAAATTGTTTTGCTAAAAGCAATGAATTATAGCACAGCTTATAATGCGTACATTTAGGATGCTGATTTAACCCAATTTGAAAATAACTTAGAAATGTTGTTTATTTGGTAGGGAGTTCCAGAATATTGGCTTTAGGAATGGCAGAGCATAGTGAGGTTTTTTTTTGGGTGGGGGGGGGGTGGCATGGAGGGATTCCTTGCTTGTATTTGGCAATAGCATTTCCTATTCCTCTAGTCTAGCGACAATTGAATACTTGAAGTCAGCAGCAGTTAACTACATTGACCATTTAAGTGAATCATTCGGGTATCACATTTTTGCTGACAGATTTGCATGGGAGTAATGTACATTCTGTATTTTAATCAACTTGCGGTAGTGTTATTGAGAAACAAGTTTGGCATTTGGAAATCACATATAAATGTTGAGTAGGCTGTGCCACAGCTTGTCATCTTGAGTGATGTGCAGCTTTGCCCGTTTCCTTTCCTAACCCCTCTTCACATCTCACTGAATCAGTGAGAATTTTTTTAAAAATAATTATTTTCTTTCAAATTTTCAAATTAGCCAGGTTGTGTTTCCTAGGAATCGGGGTGTTGTCAGTATTTGCTGCTACCTCCCAGAGTGAATATATTTTTCTTTGTTTCACTTAGCACTACTGTCCTTTTTATAGGCTTAACTGAAAGCTAGGGTCTTGGGCGTATTATGTTAGCTCAGGTGGACTTATTATAAACAAGGAAGAACTGACAGACAAGAGATTGAGGTATAAAATGAAAATTTAACATTCAACCATGTTGCATTGCAGTTTGTTCATTGTGTGCATGACAGTACTGACTTGCACAAAATGCAATCTGCACTGGGGAAAAAAATGCCTCCACTCTTGCAAATTATTTTACTTTGTTACTGTAGTAACGAAGACTCCAGGCGGCCTACAGCAGGTGGAGTGACAGCTATTTATTCCACAAGAAAGAAAATCTATTTACAAGGAATTATTTGCAAGCAAAGTAACAGCAAACCATACAAAACTGCAACCTGCTAGCCCAGGCCACAGCTGCAGGTTTTAAAGCCTGCCCTCAGTTCGAGTTCACACATGTTTCCATCCTATTGGTTGGGGAGTCGCATGGATCCAAAATTTACCAAAACCTTGGCCGAGAAAGGTCACGTGAATCCCGAGGTCACCGCGTCAGTTGCTCTAATGCCAATTATAAGCAAACTCTTGGAATCCATAGGTTAATCGAGTGATCAAGTTGGGATTTTTAGGGACAAATTGTACTTTGAAAGTTGAAGCTTTAAAAGAATCATCCATTTAGATAGGTAAAAGTATCATGTTGATGTTGTGCATACTGATTTTTGAAAGGCTTTTGATTAGGAGCCTCATGCGATTTTGTTCAAGGAAGTGCAGAGGGACCTGGGGGTCCTTGTGCATGAGATGCAAAAACCCAGTCTGCAGGTGCAACAGGTGATCAAGAAGGCAAATGGGATGTTGGCCTATATCGTAGAATCCCTACATTGCAGAAGGAGGCCATTCAGCCCATCAAGTCTGCACTGATCACAATCCCACCCCGGCCCTATTCCTGAAACCCAAGCATTTACCCCAGCTAATCCCCCTGATCGCAAGGATAGAATATAAAAGCAGAGATGTCTTACTGCATCTGTACAGGGCATTGGTGAGGCCGCAGCTGGAATACTGTGTGCAGTATTGGTCCCCTTATTTGCGGAAGGATATATTGGCCTTGGAGGGAGTGCAGAGAAGGTTCACCAGGTTGATACCAGAGATGAGGGGTGTTGATTATGAGGAGAGACTGAGCAGATTGGGTTTGTATTCGTTGGAATTTAGAAGGCTGAGGGGGGATCTTATAGAGACCTATAAGATAATGAAGGGGCTGGATAGGGTAGAGGTGGAGAGATTCTTTCCACTTAGAAAGGAAGCTAGAACTAGAGGGCACAGCCTCAAAATAAAGGGGGGGTCAGTTCAGGACAGAGTTGAGGAGGAACTTCTTCTCTCAGAGGGTGGTGAATCTCTGGAATTCTCTGCCCACTGAAGTGGTGGAGGCTACCTCGTTGACTATGTTTAAATCAGCGGATAGATGGATTCCTGATCGGTAAGGGAATTAGGGGTTATAGGGATCAGGCGGGTTAGTGGAACTGATCCACTTCAGATCAGCCATGATCTTATTGAATGGCGGGGCAGGCTCGAGGGGCTAGATGGCCTACTCCTGCTCCTATTTCTTATGTTCTTAAGTGTAATGTATTGCTCGGATTGGGGAAAGGTTGGAAATGGCGTTTCTTGGAGGTGTACATATGGCTCTGAATTTACTGATGATGCAAAGACAGGAGCTTAAATATCAAGGCGGCTGTAAAGGCCTCCAGGAAGCCAAAGATTAGCAGCACAGGCAAACAGGTGACAAATGCAATTTGATTTGGTAGCTTAAGTAATGCATTTTGGGTGGAAAAATAAACTGTAGTTTATATTGATCAGTGTGGACAAATCGAGACTTCCTGACGGCATGAGTGCAAGTAGATGTAACTGCTAAAATAAGGCCAATAGTGTAGCGTATTGGTTAGCTACTATTGGGATATAGTGCCAAGTATTATGTTACATTAGAAAATAACTTGGAAATTGCTAGATGAGAAAGGCACACTGCATCCAGTTAAACTTTTACCAACTTGGCACATGCAAAGCTTTATAAAGATAGAGAGAACTGTAGTTGAGGTGAACTAAAACATGGTGGCATTATTACCACTGAAGCAGAGAAGGAGAGGATTTTAAATTTATGAAAGGCTTTGTGATCTAGGAATTGGTGGCATTGGATCAATTTAATATCCTTCTTGTAAGGCTGGGATAAATTAGAACAATTGAAGTAAAGATGGTGCATAAATATTTGAAGCAGATGAATTTAAAAGTTTCAAGGACAGTCTAATTCAGTGGAATTAGTTTTGCATTGCTCTGTCAAAGAGCTCCGACAGACAGGGAGCGAATCATCCTCTTTCTGTTCTACACTATAAATGACTGTGGCTCAATTTCTGCCGAAAGTTTTGAATAGTATGCAAAATTCACTTGCTCTTGAGTAATCAGTGCATAACATCATGCTTCAGCATGACACCATTGTTTGTAACATTTGTCTTTGGCTCTCAATAGACCTTTGTATGTTGCATTTGAAGCTTATCTGATAACTTCCTCTTTGTATTTGAATCATAGAATAATAGGGTAGAAAAGGCCATCCAATAAATGGTGTATCTGCAAGATCTTTTGTAGAACTATCCAACAAGTGCTACTTCCCCATAGCCATACAAGTTTTCTTAGTGTTTACCCAATTCCTTTTGAAAATTACTTCCGAATCTGCTGCCACCCACTACTCCAGACAATCCACTGTCGCATATTTGATGGCCAATGTCTGGGACTCAATCCTGTAAATTCAACAGCATTTCAAAAATGGTTTTTGAGATTACAAGCCTAAGTACCCTGAGACATTAAGTGAAAAACCGATTCAATTCACAAAGAGGACAAATGACGAGAAATTTATTTGAGTGGATTGTTAAGTATTAAAGCCCACGAAAGGCGGAACAAATCCATCCCGGCCAATTACCGTCCCAACAGTCTACTCTCACTCATCAACAAAATGATGGAAGGGTTTGACGACAGCACCATCAAATGGCACTTGACCATCTCCAACAAGAGAGAATTTAAATTTAACCAATGACACTTGATGGCATTATGATGGCTAAATATACCCCGTCATCTGCTGAGAGTAACTTGACCCCTTGGCTCCCCAAAGTCTGTCCTCTATCTACAAGGCACAAGCCAGGAGTGTGATGGCATATTCTCTATATGCCTGGATGAATGTAATTCCAACAACAATCAAAAGGCTTGACACCATCTAGGACAAGGTAGCCACTTGATTGACATCCCATCCACTACCTTAAATATTGACTCCCTTCACCACAGTGTGTACCACATATGAGATGCACTGCAGCTACTCACCGTGGCGCCTTCAACTGCACTTTCCAAACCTGTGATGTTTACTACCTAGAAAGTCAAGGGCAGCAGATGCATTTGAGTGTCACCACCTGTAAGTTTCCCTCCAAGCCATATGCTCCTGACTTCAACTGTATCCGCTGTTCCTTCACTGTCACTGGATCAAAATCCTGGAACTACACCACATAGACTGCAGCAGTTGAAGAACCACCTCCTTAAAGGCAGTTATGGGTGGGTCATGAACGCTGGCCCAGCCAGTGGCACCCACACCTGTTTTCTTTTGAGGAAAAAAAGGAGTATCTTTAATATTTGAAGAGTGATGTGGGAATTAATGCAGAATAAATAGGAGAAATTGGAACATGAAAGATTAAGGGATTATATACTGACAATGACAGTAAATGATAAAGGTAAAATAATTATTCCAAAATTGAAACATGCTGTGACAACTTCTTGCAAGCTGTCCCCAACATACTCTCTAATTCTATCTTCTACCCTCGTTGTCCATCAGAATTTTGAATGGACCTGACTTGTATTAAATTGATCTTTCTCTACACCCTCTCCTTTCCTTTTCCCCTCTGTATTCTATGAATGGTATGCTTAGTGTGCAAGAAACAATGCTTTTCACTGTATACCAATTCATGTGGCAAATCAAAATATCATGGAAACTGTTAATCGCAAGAGTTGTCAAACATAGTGCTTTGCTGAAAATGTGATCTTTACTAATATAAGAGGTTTACTGTGTCATCTGTTGCAAAAGTAGTTCCAGACTGCTAGTTTGAGACAAGAATACATAGGAATGAAAGAGAAGGGTTACTTCTATATTAAGATTGAATGCCTCACTTCTTTACACGTGAATTTTGAACTTTTCAAAACTGTGTTATTGTGGGATCTCTTTGCAAACATTAAGCTAACTTTTAACTAGTACACTTCATTGCATTCTCGTGGCTTAAAATAATCTTGGTTTCCCTTAGCAGACCGGAATTGATTTTGAAAACCATGTTCTAAACTTCTGTAAAATGTGTCAGCAATGTCACTTAAATTCCTTTTATGTGTTAGGAAAGAAGAGAAACAATAGTTGGCTTCTTGTATGAAATTGTACATTGATTTTGATTATTTGGTAGGGTCCAACAAAAATGATTGCCATATCTTCCTGTCCAAACAAAGGAAAAAAGGCACTAATAACTGCCAACATAAATAATTGTTGTTTTTGCCTTAGTAATTGCAAATCATCAAATTAAGCAGAAGTTTTCCATGAAGGCTTCTCAAATTAAAGATGCAGAGTAATATTGAAAGTTATTTGCTTGATTGAATTCTGAATGTAATTTTCTTTAATCCAGCTTTTAGCTTGGACGCTGAGCAACCAGACTATGATATGGACTCGGATGATGAAGCATTTGTGAATAAACTAAGAAAGAAGATGGACATCACTCCTCTGCAATTTGAAGAGATGATTGATCGTCTAGAAAAAGGCAGTGGCCAGCAGGTATGAAAACTATTTACTTGCTATGGCTACATTTAATGTGTCTTTACATTAGCATTATATCAAATTTTATTTTATATCAAATCTGATATTCCTTTTTTAGGAGCAAGATTTTGCTCCTAAAAAATTTTGCTCAGCGGGACATGGGATCTCAGCAATTAGTGTTTGCTGTGTAACTTGCTCTAGTAAAATGGGTATATGAACATGGGTGTGTTTTAGAATAAAATACTGAAACAAAGCCGCACGGACTTGAAGCGGACTTTTATCACAGAGACGTGGTTGCAGGGGGTTCAGGACTGGCAGTTAAACATCCAGGGATTCACAACCTATCGAAAAGACAGAGGGGTGGGTAGAGGGGGCGGGGTTGCCTTGTTAATTAGAAATGAAATTAAATCAATAGCACTAAACGACATAGGGTCAGACGATGTGGAGTCTGTGTGGGTAGAGTTGAGGAACCACAAAGGCAAAAAAACCATAATGGGAGTTATGTACAGGCCTCCTGACAGTGGTCAGGACCAGGGGCACAAAATGCACCACGAAATAGAAAGGGCATGTCAGAAAGGCAAGGTCACAGTGATCATGGGGGATTTCAATATGCAGGTGGACTGGGTAAATAATGTTGCCAGTGGACCCAAAGAAAGGGAATTCATTGAATGTTTACAGGATGGCTTTTTGGAACAGCTTGTGATGGAGCCCACGAGGGAACAGGCTATTCTGGACTTAGTATTATGTAATGAGCCAGACGTGATAAAAGATCTTAAAGTAAGGGAACACTTAGGAAGCAGTGATCATAATATGGTAGAATTCAGTCTGCAATTTGAAAGAAGGAAGGCAGAATCAGATGTGAAGGTTCTACAGTTAAATAAAGGTAATTACAGGCGCATGAGGGAGGAACTGACAAAAATCGACTGGAAGCAGAGCCTAATGGGAAAGACAGTAGAACAGCAATGGCAGGAGTTTCTGGGAGTAATTGAGGACACAGTGCAGAGGTTCATCCCAAACAAAAGAAAGGTTATCAGAGGGGGGATTAGGCAGCCATGGCTGACAAAGGAAGTCAGGGAATGCATCAAGGCAAAAGAGAGAGCCTATAATGTGGCAAAGAGTAGTGGGAAGTCAGAAGATTGGGAAGGCTATAAAAACAAACAGAGGATAACAAAGAGAGAAATAAGGAAGGAGAGGATCAAATATGAAGGTAGGCTAGCCAGTAACATTAGGAATGATAGTAAAAGTTTCTTTAAATACATTAAAAACAAACGGGAGGCAAAAGTAGACATTGGGCCGCTCCAAAATGACGCTGGTAATCTAGTGATGGGAGACAAGGAAATAGCTGAGGAACTTAATAAGTACTTTGCGTCAGTCTTCACAGTAGAAGACATGAGTAATATCCCAACAATTCAGGAAAGTCAGGGGGCAGAGTTGAATATGGTTGCCATCACAAAGGAGAAAGTGCTAGAGAAACTAAAAGGTCTGAAAATTGATAAATCTCCGGGCCCAGATGGGCTACATCCTAGAGTTCTAAAGGAGATAGCTGAAGAAATAGTGGAGGCGTTAGTTATGATCTTTCAAAAGTCACTGGAGTCAGGGAAAGTCCCAGAGGATTGGAAAATCGCTGTTGTAACCCCACTGTTCAAGAAGGGAACAAGAAAAAAGATGGAAAATTATAGGCCAATTAGCCTAACCTCAGTTGTTGGCAAAATTCTAGAATCCATCGTTAAGGATGAGATTTCTAAATTCTTGGAAGTGCAGGGTCGGATTAAGACAAGTCAGCATGGATTTAGTAAGGGGAGGTCGTGCCTGACAAACCTGTTAGAGTTCTTTGAAGAGATAACAAATAGGTTAGACCAAGGAGAGCCAATGGATGTTATCTATCTTGACTTCCAAAAGGCCTTTGACAAGGTGCCTCACGGGAGACTGCTGAGTAAAATAAGGGCCCATGGTATTCGAGGCAAGGTACTAACATGGATTGACGATTGGCTGTCAGACAGAAGGCAGAGAGTTGGGATAAAAGGTTCTTTCTCAGAATGGCAACCGGTGACAAGTGGTGTCCCGCAGGGTTCAGTGTTGGGGCCACAGCTGTTCTCTTTATATATTAACGATCTAGATGACGGGACTGGGAGCATTCTGGCCAAGTTTGCCGATGATACAAAGATAGGTGGAGGGGCAGGTAGTATTGAGGAGGTGGGGAGGCTGCAGAAAGATTTAGACAGTTTAGGAGAGTGGTCCAAGAAGTGGCTGATGAAATTCAACGTGGGCAAGTGCGAGGTCGTACACTTTGGAAAAAAGAATAGAGGCATGGACTATTTTCTAAACGGTGACAAAATTCATAATGCTAAAGTGCAAAGGGACTTGGGAGTCCTAGTCCAGGATTCTCTAAAGGTAAACTTGCAGGTTGAGTCCGTAATTAAGAAAGCAAATGTAATGTTGTCATTTATCTCAAGAGGCTTGGAATACAAAAGCAGGGATGTACTTCTGAGGCTTTATAAAGCACTGGTTAGGCCCCATTTGGAGTACTGTGAGCAATTTTGGGCCCCACACCTCAGGAAGGACATACTGGCACTGGAGCGGGTCCAGCGGAGATTCACACGGATGATCCCAGGAATGGTAGGCCTGACATACGATGAACGTCTGAGGATCGTGGGATTATATTCATTGGAGTTTAGGAGGTTGAGGGGAGATCTGATAGAAACTTACAAGATAATGAACGGCTTAGATAGGATGGACGTAGGGAAGTTGTTTCCATTAACAGGGGAGACTAGGACGCGGGGGCACAGCCTTAGAATAAAAGGGAGTCACTTTAGAACAGAGATGAGGAGAAATTTCTTCAGCCAGAGAGTGGTGGGTCTGTGGAATTCATTGCCACAGAGGGCTGTGGAGGCCGAGACGTTGAGCGTCTTCAAGACAGAAATTGATAAATTCTTGATTTCTCGAGGAATTAAGGGCTATGGGGAGAGAGCGGGTAAATGGAGTTGAAATCAACCATGATTGAATGGTGGAGTGGACTCGATGGGCCGAATGGCCTTACTTCCGCTCCTATGTCTTATGGTCTTTATCTCTCGACAAATGTTGCCAGATCTGCTGAGATTTTCCAGCATTTTCTGTTTTGGTTTTAGAATAAAGTTACATAAAGTATATTGTTTAAATTTAGTCAGTATTTTAACAGGAATTTTGATTTGTTTTTGTTAGCTGGTAACTCTCCAGGAGGCAAAGTTGCTGTTGAAGGAGGATGATGACCTCATCTGGGAAGTGTATGAGTATTGGATTCGGAAAAGGAAAAACTGTAGAGGTTGTTCACTTATCCCAACTGTAAAACAGGAAAAACGGGATGGTTCCAGCACTAATGATCCTTATGTTGCCTTCAGGAGAAGAACGGAAAAGATGCAGACCAGAAAGGTTTGTTTGATACCATGCATGATGGCCGGTTAGAAAAACATGCCATCTATTGGGCACCTAGTAATCACTCTAGAAAACTCTGTACTTTTTCAATATCCATTTATCTCTAATCTGAAATGCTGCTGTAGAAAAGAGCATGTGAAACAATGTAAACTCAGTTGTATTGCACATTTGCAAAATTCCCTCTAAGAATTTCTTAGATTTCAAAATTCTGGGTGCATAAATTAATATTAGCTGATTGCCATTTTATTTTTAAAACCATTGATTTATGTATTATTTTACAAAAAGTGTCAATTTATTGTACTGCCATTATATTTGTAATTTGGAGCTTTAAACATCAATTGTTTGAATAATATATTGATTTAAAAGATCTCTCAAATCATAGAAAAGATCAACACTCGGTATAGGGAATTGCAAAATCGTTAAATGCACAGGAGCAGGTCATTCAGTCTGTTACGTCTGCACTGGCTGTCTGAGCAATTTACTTGGTGCCTTTCTCCTTCCTTCTCCCCATTACCCTGCACATTCTGTTCAGATGACCATCTGGTTCCCTTTTGAATACTTTGGTTGAACCTGCTCCCAACACACTAGGCGTTCCAGACCTTAACCACTCGCTACTTTTTTAAACTGTTTTTTTGCTTCCTTTGCCTGTTGCTTTCTATCTGTGCTCCCTTATTCGTGATCCTTTCACGAGTGGAGTTTTTTTCCCCCTTACTCTGTCCAGACCCCTCATGATTTTGAATACCTCTATCAAACCTCTGAGGAAAGCAATCCTAACTCCTCCAATTTAGTTGTATCTTTTATTAATTTTCTTTTAAACTAATAAATTCCTCTATTTCTAACAATACAAACGAGATGAATTCCAAAACTTCATTTGCCAGAGGTTATATCAAAATATTGCTATAAATTGCTTCATAATTTTTAGGAATTGCAGTGTCCCAACAGTTTAAAGCATGCTGTTTTGCTGAGGGATATTTTAAAATAGTCTGTGATCCCACTGGTTACGTTTTAAGGTTTTCTAAAACAGAGGCACGTCTGTAATATGCATTTAAAGTTGGATAGAAGAGTAGGCTCAAGAACCATATGGTCTGCTGCTCTTATTTCTTGTGTTTAAAACGTTAGCTGTTAAGTATAATCAACATTTGAGTCGAGCTGTCCATTTACACATACATTTGTAGAGAGTGATGCAAAACTTGGAAGAATAACAGCAAGACCCATATGTTTTGGGGGCTCTCTCGCGTTTTCCTTATTTTTAAAGCCTTAGAATGTGCAAGGATGTGGTGACTATTGAACTCTGGAGCCAAAGGAATAATTGATCCGGCTGGCACGGTAGCAGGGCGGCACGGTAGCACAGTGGTTAGCACTGCTGCTTCACAGCTCCAGGGACCTGGGTTCGATTCCCGGCTTGGGTCACTGTCTGTGTGGAGTTTGCACATTCTCCTCGTGTCTGCGTGGGTTTCCTCCGGGAGCTCCGGTTTCCTCCCACAATCCAAAGATGTGCGGGTTAGGTTGATTGGCTATGCTAAAATTGCCCCTTAGTGTCCTGGGATGCATAGATTAGAGGGATTAGTGGGTAAAATATGTAGGGATATGGGGGTAGGGCCTGGGTGGGATTGTGGTCAGTGCAGACTCAATGGGCCGAATGGCCTCTTTCTGTACTGTAGGGTTTCTATGATTCTATGATCTGGAAAGTTATTTATTTGTATTGAAGTAGCAATTAGTCAACTTTGATGGCTTTAAAGCCTAGGGAGCTGCAGCTGGCTTTTCCTTTTAAATTTTCATGAGCATTCTGATATCTTCACACATTCTACACTGTCTTACTGTTAGTTATCACTTGGCATGAAAAGACTCCCTGTAATAAAGAGGGAAGAATGCTTGTGGAGCTGAGGTCTGGTAATAGGATGCAGTTGAGGATTGTATTTTGAATTGGCTGTAAACTTCCTGATGTTCTGGGTCTTTTTGAAAGAGTTCTTCTGGGACTGTAATTTTGGATATCATAGAATCATTATGATGCAGAAGGAGGCCTTCGGCACATTGAATCTGCACTGACTCTGACAGAGTATCTTATCCAGGCCCCCTCCCCCGCCCTATCCCTGTAACATCACACCTTTCCCATGGCTAATCCATCTAGCCTAAGGGGCAGTTTATCATGGCCAATCTACCTAACTTGCACATCTTTGGACTGTGGGAAGAAACCAACGCAGACACGGGGACAACCTGCACACGGTCACCCAAGGCCAAACTGAATCCATGTCTCTAGCACTATGCCATCATGCTGCCCTGATATATTGTAAATGGGGAGGGAGCCTTTAAAATGTGTCCTCGTGGCCCACCTTCCTATTTTGAGAATTGTTACAGTATTGCAACTTGAACGTTTTTTTTCTTTAGCTGCATGATATCTTTACTCAAAACTTTGGTAAGATGTAACTGCTTCATACAGACAAATTAGTCAAAGTTTGCAAAACCACTACCAATGACTGTAGAAGTGGATTGTTATTACATTAGTCAATATTTATGTTTCTCCTCAGAAATGCCTCCTGATACATTGGGATTTTGTTTCTATTTGGCAAGTTGACACACACGACCAGAGCTGGATAGATTCTTGACTGACATGGGAGTCAAATGGTACAGGGGGTAGACAGGAAAGCAAAGGTCACAATCTGATGAGCCATGATCTTATCAAATGGCAGAACAGGATTGAGGAGCCAAATGGCCGCCACCTTCTCATTCATATGTTCATATAATTAATGCTGTTTGTTCTAAAGTCTAATGAAGCAATGAACTAAATAGCTTTTCATTTCCTACAGAATCGTAAAAACGATGAAGCTTCATATGAAAAGATGCTGAAGTTGCGAAGGGATCTAAGTCGAGCTGTAACCATCTTAGAGATGATAAAACGCAGAGAGAAAAGCAAAAGAGAGCTGCTGCATTTAACTTTGGAGATTGTAGAGAAAAGGTAAATATAAATTTTTCTATAATGTATTCATTTGTACGTTAATTTCTTAAATAGATTAATGTGAAGATTTTTCAAAGTGGTCTTGAAGCTTGCATCTTGTTAAAATGATGGTGATTGATTAGTCTATCTTAAATTTATATAAGCAATATTTTGTGAAATAGTTTTAATCCATAAGGTGCGCAAGGTATTGTATAGAGGGAGAATTCTATACAATTTTTGTGTTGGTAACATGCTGAACATGTTGGAATGTTTCTGTTGTATCACTCGCCTTCAGTTGCATTCCTATTTTTGCTATTAAAAGTTTTCTAACTAATTTCTTGTATTGCTCATAGACAAAATTTAATTTTGGTTTGATTTCCTGTAAGACTTTATGCTAGCTATCTATGTCTTTCTCTTTCTGTATCTCTCTCCCTTTTTCTCCTCCCCTCCATCTTCCTCTGCCTCTTTCTTATGCCTCTAACTCTTTCCCCTACTTCAGTGTAAAATTGTACTTTCATATCCTAAATAAAAAGTGTGGATCTCTGGGAATAAGTAGATTTTCTGGCTTTAGAGCAGCATAATGGGAATTGTAACCACGTGGGCAGTTGCCATCTTCTAATTGTCATGACCATAGACCAATAACAAATTGCTTATCAGAGATGTAAATCAGACTAGCTCTTAATTTCAACTGTTGATGGTGGGTTTTGCTGATTGAATTACTTTGTTCTATCTGACTGGAGCTCCATTGCAATTATCTGTTCATATACAATTTAAACAATCTGAATAGATCCATAAGCTCAGCAAGTGACCAGGGTAACCTATTAAGAATAATATGTGGAGCAATCTAAGAGTTAATTACTGGGTAAATAGTAAAAGGAGTACAGCTCCACTTTCCACCTTGCTGTTTTTTATATCTTTTTCCATGTCTTCTCTCCCAGATAAGACGAGTAAGTTTACTTGCCTCTTGCTGACAAAATTGCCTTTTGTGAATTCAGTTTATTATAAGATTGATGTTATGCTTTACAATACGCTTTGTGTCCTAGACCACAATAACCACTTGACTGCAATGATCTGTAGGAGTAATTTGACTGAAAATATGTCCTTTGCAATCCTAGGCACAGTCTGGGTGACTTCAGTGGCGAGATTCTATCTGAAGTCATGGCGCAGCGGCAACATGTGAAACCTACCTACACTGTGCCCATCATTCCAATATCTAATAGCAATCAGTTTAAACATCAAGAATTTATGGAGTTTAAAGAATTTAAAGTTAATAAGGTGAGATTTGATCACTTAACAAAATGGATATAATGTTCAATAGTACAGGTCAGGGTAACATTTCAAAAAACAAAGCAAGTAATGTGCTAAAGATAATCTCCATTGGGTTCTGATGTCATCTGTTAGTGTAGATTAGTTCTGACCGTGGTCAGAATTTTATGTTGTGGCACTGCAAACTAATAGATTTAAGAACAAAGCAGTTTGCAATTCAATCAGTTTTCAGGATGTTTAAGTGGAAATTCAAGGTTTCTTTAAAGCATATTTGAATTACTGTAGATTATAAGGGCAGAATGGCCTACTGCAGCTCCTATTCCTTGCATTTGCAAATTATTTGATTTCTTTGCAAAGTTATATATGCGTGTAGTAATAATCAACTCTCAGTGGCAATTGCAATTTAGTATATCAGTGTTTCCTCTCTGCTAATTGTGTTGTAGCAAGAGAATGTGGAGATTATACGACCCAAGAGAAAGTACGAGAAGAAAAAACACAAAGTCTTACAACCAAGTGCTGCTGCACCTCAGCAAACAAGCCCTGCTGCACTGCCAGTCTTTAATGCAAAGGACATAAACCAGTATGACTTTCCCAGCTCTGATGAAGAGCCCTTCTCACAGGTCTGTATCATGCTTAGTTATTGAAATTAATCAGAGTACCGAGTTCAGTAACAAGCTAAACTTCTCAATGCAACTCATGCAGATGTAACTCCATACCTGTTTTAAGGGGGATGAGGGGGAGGGGAGGGGGGAAAGGTGGATGAGAAAGTGGAAAGAAGGAAAGTAAAACAGTTACAGTTTGGGGCAAAGGGCAGTGCAGAAATTCAGGTTGAAGTTGAATGCTGGGAGAGTGTAGAACAGTGTTCATCTGGGGATGTGACAGGTAGAGTTAGAGGTTGAGAAGAAAGGCAAAACTAAGTTAGTGATGGTCAGGATGGGAAAAATATGGGCATGTTGAAGATAGAATATGCAACATAGTAAGGCATCGCGGAGTAGACAGCCTGGGGATGTGGGGCAGTGAAAAGTGATGTCAGAATTCAGCTGAAGCTTAGAAGAAACTGGCTGATATGGTAAACCCATAATACTAAAATTGGGCATAGTGGCAATTGTGATGGAGGTGGTGGGGGGGAGGTTGGGTAGGACAAAAGAGAAGGGACTAAGGAAAGAGGAAGGGTAACAGGTAAAAAAATGTGAAGGAGGGCAGATAATAGGACTATACATGAGGGTTCTTCAACATGATAAAACATTGAGCTTTAAATGAAGATGGGGGAGGTCAATAAGAATGATGGTCAGTGGCAACCCACAGAACTCGATTAGCAGATGGGAACAGGGAGATGTATTCACAGGCATGCCAGGCCTACAAATGAAGCTGCAGTCAACATTATGATTTCGTAGCCCTGGTTTTATCAGCCCAAAGCGCATCTGTGGGGTACAATAGGAAGCGGTCTCACAACACCAGGCTGAAGTCCAGCAGGTTTATTTGGTAGCAAAATCCACTAGCTTTCGGAGCGCTGCTCCTTCGTCAGGTAAGTAGGAGTTCTGTTCACAAACAGGGCATATAAAGACACATACTCAATTTACAAAATAATGGTTGGAATGCGAATCTTTATAGGTAATCAAGTCTTAAAGGTACAAACAATGTGAGTGGAGAGAGCGTTAGGCACAGGTTAAAGAGATGTGTATTGTCTCCAGACAGGACAGTTAGTGAGATTTTGCAAGCCCAGGCAAGTCGTGGGGGTTACAGATAATGTGACATGAACCCAAGATCCCGGTTGAGGCCGTCCTTGTGTACGGAACTTGGCTATCAGTCTCTGCTCAGCGACTCTGCATTGTGTGTCGTGAAGGCCGCCTTGGAGAACGCTTACCCGAAGATCAGGGGACAAATGCCCGTGGTCACAACCCTGCCACAGCAACCTCTGCAAGACGTGCTGCATCATCGACACGGATGCCATCATCTCACGTGAGAACACCATCCACCAAGTACACGGTACATACTCTTGCAACTTGGCCAATGTTATCTACCTGATACGCTGCAGGAAAGGATGTCCCGAGGCATGATACATTGGCGAGACTATGCAGACGCTACAACAACGGATGAATGAATACCGCTCGACAATCATCAGGCAAGAGTGTTCTCTTCCTGTTGGGGAACACTTCAGCGGTCACGGGCATTTGGCCTCTGGTTCTTCGGGTAAGCGTTCTCCAAGGCAGCCTTCACGACAATGCAGAGTCGCTGAGCAGTGACTGATAGCCATGTTCCGCACACATGAGGACAGCCTCAACCGGGATCTTGTGTTCATGTCACATTATCTGTAACCCCCACGATTTGCCTGGGCTTGCAAAATCTCACTAACTGCCCTGGCTGGAGACAATACGCATCTCTTTAACCTGTGCTTAACCCTCTCTCCACTCACATTGTCTGTACCTTTAAGACTTGATTACCTGTAAAGATTCGCATTTCAACCATTATTTTGTAAATTGAGTTTGTGTCTTTATATGCCCTGTTTGTGAACAGAACTCCCACGTACCTGACGAAGGAGCAGTGCTCCGAAAGCTAGTGGATTTTGCTACCAAATAAACCTGTTGGACTTTAACCTGGTGTTGTGAGACTTCTTACTGTGTTTACCCCAGTCCAATGCCGGCACCTCCACATCACAATAGGGAGCGCCAGAATTTGTGTATTCAGTAGTTAAGAGCTGATCAGAGGCAGACTGAAAAGGGGCTTCAGTAAGCCATCACAAATTTACAGGGAAGTAGACGTTCATACTCTGCTGAGCCTTTGAAAATAAATTTCAACCTTGCATTCTATCTTTCCTTTGCTGAAGGTCCATTCTGCATCCTCGGAAGCAGAGGAAGAGAATGATCCGGATGGTCCTTTCGCTTTCCGAAGGAAAGCAGGATGTCAGTACTATTCTGTAAGTACCAAAACTTAGATGCTGTCAAGGATAGATCTTTGTTTAAAGATAATTCCATGTTGTCTTTGTTTTAATCATAATTGTTTTACATTTGTAGTTTATTTGCAATTAGTGTGTAGTTTAAATTTTCTTGAACTCTCTGGCATTTTCTGACCGGTTAAATCTTTAAATTGTTTCAGTGCCATAGTATATTATTTTTCATTTGTTTCAGAGAACAGATTAGTAGTACCAATCTAGGCTGGAAGTTTTTGTACAATCTTCGCCAAAAATTAATGTCCCTAACAAGTCTTGACACAAAATTAATTGACTGTACTTGGGCTCAACTAATATTAAATGATAATTCTGGTGCTAATTCTAACTTGCCACAATCAATTTTTATATACTTGGGTAATTGTAGTGTAGCTTTGTCCAGATGTGGGCATTGCGAAGTTCATCGGTATTGCATATTCTTTGTAACTGAACACAACCCAGAAGTGAAGTCCTGCCGATGCTTAGGAAACAAGTAATACAAAAGTTGTTAAATTTCCACCATTTGGTACTTTCTGTTCTTCGTGCTTTGCTTACTGTCTTAAGTGTAAATAACCTGATCAAAAGTGCTCTCTTATGTCTGTTGGTAACAGGTGAACCAGGCAAATTGGATGACACCGATCAGTTAGATATGTGATCCCATTACTCTTTCAAATGACAGCAAAACCTTTTAAGATTACTTTACTAAAGATTTGTTTGATCTTAAAAATATAATTCTTCAGCTCCTTGTAGTCCATTTCCTGGACTATCTAGCTTTATGTTTAATTTTCCAATAGATTCAGGGAAGGTTCATTTAGATTGAAAAATAGCAAATCTAACACTAGTCAAACAGGAAACCTCAGGCCAGTTAACTTAACATTTTCCTTATGGTTGATGTTAGGAGCTATTATTAAATACGTTTTCACAGGGCACTTGGATAAATTCATGGTAATCAGGCAACGCAACATGATTTTGTGAGGGGGGAGTCATGTTTAATTTATTAGAGTTCTTTGTAGAATTAACCTTTTGCTTTGTGAATAAAGGGTAACCTGTGGATGTTATTGTACTTTGATTTCCAGAAGGCATTTGATGAAGTGCCACATCAAAGATTATTGCAGAAAATAAAAACTCCGTGCAGGGTAACATATTGGCATGGATAGAAGATTTGCTAGCTAACAGGAAACAGGGATAAATTGGTCATTTTCTGACTGGCAGGATGTAATGATTGGTGTGCCACATGGATGAGTTCGAGGGCCTCAACTTATTTATCATTTGTATAAATGACTTGGGTGAAGGGACCAAAGGTATGGTTGCTAAATTTGCCAATATTAAAAAGTTAGGTAGGAAAATAAGTTACGAAGTGGACATGAGGGTACAAACACGTGTATGTTAAGTGAGGGGGCAAAGATCTGGCAAATGGAGTATGATGTTGAAAAATGTGAATGGTCCACTTTAGCAGGAGGAATAAAACACTTCAGGTTACAATCACCACACCTCAGATGGGGCAAGGTTGAGAAGGCAGGGCCTTCATGAATAACCTCAACTGGTATGGGAATTGAACCCGCGCTGTTGGCATTGCTCTGTATCACAAACCAGTCATCTAGCCAACTGAGCTTATACAGGACATTGGTGGGCTCACATCTGGAGTATAGTGCACAGTATTAGTCTCCTTTATTTAAGGAATGTGTTGAAAGTAGTTCAAAGAAGGTTTACTACAGTAATACCTGGAATGGGTGGGTTGTCTTATGAGGAAAGATGGGATAGGCTAGGCTTGTATCGGCTGGAGTTTAGTTGAGCATGAGGCGACTTGATTGAAACATATAAGACCCTGAGGGGTCTTGACAGGATGGATATGGAAAGGATGAGGTCACTGTTTAAAAATTAAGGGTTGCCCATTTGAGAGAGAGATTAGGAGAATTTCTTTCTCTCAAGGTAGTGAGTCTTTAGAACTCTTTCCTCAAAAGGCAGTGGAAGCAGTCTTTGAATTTTTATGTCGGAGCTAGATAGGTTCTTGATGAGCAAGGGGTATAAGGTTAGCAAAGGCAGGCAGGAATGTGCAGTTCAGGTTACAATAGATCAACCAAGATCTTATTGAATAGCAGAACAGGCTCATTCTTTTGTTTGTATATTCAGTCTTCAGTAGATTGGAACCTATACGGGAAAGCTTCAAGTTAGTGTGCCATATTTCTTTGGTTTGTGTGTGTTGGAAGTTGCTTTAAAATCTAATCTGAATCACCTTCAGATGAGTTTAAACAATGATATGGAAGAAAGTACTTGCAAAGCACTGTATAAATAAATGCAAGTCTTTAGATTGTCCCAAAGTGCTTCACAGCCAATAAGCCTCATGGTGTAAAAAAACAGAAAATGCTGGAAAATCTCAAGTCTGACAGCATCTCTGGAGAGAGAATAGAGCCACTGTTTTGAGGCTGGGTGACCCTTCGTCATCCAGACTTGAAACGTTGGCTCTATTCTTTCTCCACAGATGCTGCCAGACCTGCTGAGATTATGCAGCATTTTCTGTTTCTGTTTCAGTCTCCCAGCAATATTTTGCTTTTAGCCTAGTGGTGAAGTCAAGTCGTAAAGGCAGATGTGGCACCCAGTTAGTATACAGCAAAAAATATTGATAAATGACCAGTTTGTATGTTTACTGATACTGGTTGAGGAATAAATATTGGTCAGGACACCTGGATGCATTCCTCTTGTTCTTTACCATCGGATCTTTTCCATCCACATGAACAGACAGAGAGAGCTTCAGTTAATTTACAGTCTAAAGGACTATTAGGTTTAAAATGTTGTTACCCTAGATTTTGTTTGAGTTCCGCCATAATAAATTCAACCTGACTCTTGGGAGTGCCGCCACTGAACAATGCAGGCCGATGACCTCAAATGTGTTTTTCTGTTAAGCTTCTTCCTCATTTTTCATTCCGCCACCAACTTTTTTCAAGATACTGAATTGTCATTTCCACAGTTGAAGATTCCTGACAGGATAATAATTATGAGCCGCTCATTTTCTGTAGAAAGCTATATTCCATGTAAACTTATAAAAAGGAGAGAATCTATGTCCAAGTGTTGCATCTAGAACAGGTTTTGACCAATAACCCTGCATATGCCTGAAACGTAACTGTCGTCTTCAAATTTTTTATGCGCTCAACTAAATTGCAATTGAACAAATAGGGAGCATACCAGTCATTGAGCAGGATAAAAATAACCAATTATGAATTTCAAAATCAAATCAAGAATAGCAACAACCAACAAACCAAACTTGTCATATTGTGATTGTTTTAGTTGACCAATCTGGGTTCCCCATTGACCTCGAGACTCGATGTACATTTATATTTCTGTACTTTAAATGCTTGTAGCAGTATTTACCATGGAATACTTGCGTATTTGATAAAGCTGCAAGATACTTGCCAAAACCATTGTTGTTTGTCATCTGGTTCACTTATGTCCTGTAGGAAGGAAATCACCCACCCTTACCTGGTTTGGCCTACATGTGACTCCAGATCCTTGTGATTGACTTTTAAATGCCCTCAAATGGAGGGCAGTTAGGGATGGGCAATAAAATCTGGCCCAGCCAGTGGTTCCCCAAATCCTGAATGATTTTTTTTAAAAGGAAACCTATTCACAGAGCAAAACTATTGGAATAGAAAACACGGCACTTGAGCTACATAAATTGCTTGTGTAACATAAGTGGTTAAAGCATTCTCTCTAAATGCAGTACTGACTTGAATAATCAGTTGAAAGGAGGGAATTATAATAATTATTGGGAAGGGGAGTTTTGTTAAACTGCAAATATTTCCTTCACTGAGGTGAATTTCTGTTCGTTCTTTCAGCCTCGCTTGGACCAAACAGGGAACTGGCCATGGTGTAGTCCAGAAGAGGGAGGGTTGGGAGATATTCGCTACAGATACTGCCTCACCACACTGACTGTCCCCAGGAGGTGTATTGGTTTTGCACGAAGACGTGTTGGACGAGGCGGAAGGTCAGTAAATCTAGTTGATTATTTTAAAGTGCTGAGGAACTTGCACTTACAGAAATGTTTAACTATAAGCTGCTGCTTTCTAAAGGTTATATGCTGAAATGTGTAACTGTCAATTTTCAAAATGCTGTAGATAAATGATGAGTCACAAAATGATCTGATTTCCTGTAACCGTAAACCCATGTTCGTTTGTTTCTCAATGAAGTTTTTATTGCTACCACATTGAGATAACAAAACAGATGAATTAACTATTGGTGGGGAATAATGCAAGTGTGAGTGTCTGGGTTTTGTTGCATATGCAGCATCATGGTATGTAACTTGTAGGAAAGTGGATTGTCATGTGCAGCACTTAGTGATTTGATTTGACCATTTTGTCAGTAGTAGGGAACATTGTAATGTCAATAGTATTTTTTAATGGGGATATTAAGTCCTTGGTAATATTAGTCTTGCATAGAAACATAGAAAATAGTAGGCCGTTCAGCCCTTCGAGCTTGCTCCGCCACTCATTACGATCATGAATGATCATCCAACTCAAAAGCCTGATCTCGTCTTTCCCCCATATCCTTTGATCCCTTTCGCCCCAAGAGACATTCCTGTTCCTGTACTTCTGCTATGAAGACCAACATACCATTTGCCTTATTTAGCATTTGCTATACCTGCATGCTACCTTCAGCGAGTGGTGTCCAAGGACACCCAGGACTTATTGCATATACCCCTCCCTCAATTTATAGCCATTCAGATAATCTACCTTCCTGTTTTTGCTATCAAAGTGGATAACCTCACATTTATCCACCACATTATACTGCATCTGTCATGCATTCATCCACTCACTGAACTTGTCCAAATCATACTGAAGCATCTTTGCATCCTCCTCACTGCTCACCTTCCCACCCAGCTTTGTGCCATCTGCAAATTTGGCAATATTGCATTTGCTTCCTTTTTTAAATCATTAATATATATTGTGAATAGCTGGGGTCCTAGCACTGATCCCCGAGGTACCTCATTAGTCACTGCCTGCCCTTTGGAGAAAGAACTGTTTATTTCTACTCTGTTTCCTGTCTGCCGACCAGTTTTTTCTCCATCTACACGTAATACCTTGATCCCATGCGCTTTAATTTTAGATGTTAATCTCTTACATGAGACTTTGTCAAAAGCCTTCTGAAAGTCCAAATTAAACCACACCCACTGGCTCCCCCTCATCAACTCCTACTAGTTACACCCTTGAAGAATGCAAGTAGATTTGTCAAACATGATTTCCCATTCATAAATCCATGTTGACTCTGTCCAATTCTGCCACTGTTCCCAAGCGCTCCACTATAAAATCCTTGATTATGGACTCTAAATTTTCCCCACTACTGATGTCAGGCGGACTGGTCTATAATTCCCTGTTTTCTCTCTACTTTTTTAAAGTAGTGGGGTTACATGAGTTCTCCAATCTGTAGGAACCGTTCTAGAGTCTATGGAATCTTGGAAGATGACCATCAATGTATCCAATATTTCTAGGGCCACTTCCTTAAGTACTCTGGGATGTAGATTATCAAGCCCTGGGGATTTATTGGTCTTCAATCCAGTCCAATTTCCCCAACATCATTTCTCTATTAATAGTAGTTTCCTTCAGTCCCTCCTTCTCACTAAACCCTCAACACTTTTGGTACGTTACTTGTGTCCTCCTTTGTGAGGACAGAACCAAAGTATGAATGTAGTTGGTCAGCCGTTTCTTTGTTCTCCATTATATAATTTGTATAGCAATTTCACTTGAACAATTGTAGTAATAGAGAGAGGTTAAAGTGGAACTGAGCAGTGAGTCATTTTGAAATAAAAACAAAATGCTGGATAAACCAGCAGCTCTGGCAGCATCTGTGGAGAGAAACCGAGTTAATGTTTCAGATCTAAATGACACTTCTCCAGAACTGATGCTGCCAGACCTGCTGAGTTTATCCAGCATTTTCTGTTTTTATTTCAGATTTTCAGCATCTGAAGTATTTTGCTTTTAAATTTAGTAATTTTGCATTGATTCCTAAATTTCAAGGTAGTGATTTTACATCTGGTGTATTTTGTTGCTTTAATGACTTCCTTCATTTTAAGAAGCTGTCATTTTTTTTTTTGAAGTATTTGCTGACTTCTGGTAGAATCATTGTAATGAATCATTACTTTAACCTGGTGTTGTTAAACTTCTTACTATGAATCATATACTCAGAGTCACTGTTAATATCAGAGGTTCATGGATGCTTTCATTTCCTCTTCCTATAGGATTTTGTTGGACCGAGCGCACACAGAAAATGATGTTGTTCTTCATCAGTTGGATCCTGAGATACTCTCTTCCCCACCCCACTCTCCAATTAATGAATTTGCCAATACCTCACAAATAAATACCTCGGATCGCCCCTCTAGAGACCTCAGTCAGATTCTAGCAAACATTAAGGCATGTCGGTGGCGGCATTTCAGACCCCGATCACCAACCCTTCAGGACAATGATGGTGATGAACTCTTCTCCCGAAAGCTGTATCGGGGTGTAAATCGAATCGTAACAGCACAACCTGGGACCCAGCCATGTAGTACCTCTGTCTCCAGCAAAAGCAGTGGCACTGGTTCAACACAGAATAGTGGTATGTGCTGTGATTACTCAAACAGTAATTTATCCAATAAAAATGTGATTGCGTTGCAATTCAGGAACGTAATATTTTGTTTTGAGAAATCAATGACTGACTTAAATACAGCTGTCTGCAAAGTCTTTCTTATAGTATACTTCAGAAGATGCTAATAAAATTATATATAAATTGACTGCCACTGTGTGGAAGTTTGAACGTAACCTTTGTGACAGCACGTTGAAAAGGCCTGACATCGAAAAGGCCTATGTATGTGAAAATATGGGATAAACATGAAGCAGAAATTCTTCTTGTTATTTTACAGTGGGCTACTTGATCCCTTTGCAAAAATATAAATGGAAATTAAATCCTTAATTTTCTGAAAGGAGCTATTTTTCTCAACCTGTAGGAAATGGGAAAATCTGTAGCATTCTTTGGTCGGTTTAACGTTTGCAATGAAACAGTGGGCGGAAAAGGACTTTCTCCTAGTAAAATCCAGCTTTGTGGTTTCGGCACTTCTTGATGGTTGCGAGCTTAATTCATTGGAATACTGGTTAGAAATAGAAATCATAGAAACCCTACAGTACAGAAAGAGGCCATTCGGCCCATCGAGTCTGCACCGACCACATTCCCACCCAGGCCCTACCCCCATATCCCTACGTATTTTACCCGCTAATCCCTCTAATCTACACATCCCAGGACACTAAGGGGCAATTTTAGCATAGCGAATCAACCTAACCCGCACATCTTTGGACTGTGGGAGGAAACCGGAGCACCCGGAGGAAACCCACGCAGACACGAGGAGAATGTGCAAACTCCACACAGACAGTGACCCAAGCCGGGAATCGAACCCAGGTCCCTGGAGCTGTGAAGCAGCAGTGCCTAACCACTGTGCTACCGTGCCGCCCAATTTACACCTGACGTCATTTTTTTTAAAAACGGCACCTAATTAATCCCTGGCACAATATTAAGAAATTCTAGACCCTCTCTTTCTTAATTTAGCAACCTGTGCCTCGGAAATCTCTATTTAAATAAATATGGGATATGAACGTGGTGTGGATAGATTAATGATTATATTATTAATACGATTAGAGATTTAATTTTTCTGTTAGACTTCGTCTTCCGGCATCCAGGGCCAAGGTGAAGAATAAAAGAAAAGGCAACGCAACAATTAAATACATATGTGATGTACTGCATTGGTTTGAGGGGGTCTCCTAGTTCAGGTCCTATCGAGTTGGTTGGAACACGCTGGTCTCCTGAAACAAATACTTTCTGTACTGTAGGGTTTCTGATTTCTATGATTTGGTTGTTTTTTTCTCCCTGTGTACTGTTTATTGTTAAAATGTAAGCCCTTTTAAGAACAACTAGCTTGCTGATAAAGATAATTGTAAGGTGATTTATATCACTGAAGATAGTAATTTTTTCTCGTGAACGTAACCTTGCTGAACGAGCACAAGTTTAGTTTGAATAATCATTGAAAACTTTTCTGTAGTAAGGGGAGAAAGTGATTTTCACATATCAAAATAAGGCATAATTGAAACAAGATTCTGAAGAAGCTTGACCGAGCCAATGCTGAATGGATGTTTCGCCTTGTGTGGAATCCAAACTAGTGGGCATAGTTTAAAAATAAGGGGTCTCCTATGTAAGATCGTTAAAAAGTAAAGGGGTCTTCCATTTAAGATAGAAACTGGAAACAGGAGTAAGCCATTCAGCCCTTTGAGCCTGCTCCACCATTCATTTTTATCATGGCTGATCATCAAATTCAATATCCCCCCCCCCAATACCCTTGATTTCTTTAGCCCCAAGAGTTATATCTAATTTCTTCTTGAAATCAGACAACATTTTGGCCTCAAGATGGAGATGAGGGGCAATTTCTTTTGAGAGTTGTTAGTCTTCGGAATTCTCTTCACATGGAAGCAGTAGAGGCTGGATCATTGAATCTATTCAATACCGAGTTAGACAGATTTTTAACCTACAAGGAAGCCTGGAGTGGGGGCAGCAGGGATGTAAAGTTGAGGCCACAGTCAGGTCAGCCTTGATCTTGCTGAATGACAGCACAGGCTCAAGGAACTGAATAGTCTCGTCTTCCTAATGTTAAAAGCTGTGGCTAAATGCTCTTTCCTGTCTGTGCTTTTTTTAGTGTTCCTACATTTTTGGAAATGAGGAAAAGGAATATTACTGAAAAAGCTTTACAGTTTACAGTCCAAAGATGTGCTGGTTAGGTTGATTGGCCATGCTAAATTGCCCCTTAGTGTCCTGAGATGCGTAGGTTAGAGGAATTAGTAGGTAAAATATGTAGGGATATGGGGGTAGGGCGTGGGTGGGACTGTGGTCGGTGCAGACTCGATGGGCCGAATGGCCTCTTTCTGTACTGTAGGGTTTCTATGATTCTATGATTAATAAGTTGCACATCAATTAGGGGTTGTCGTCTTCACTTTCAATGATCAGAGTTTTACTTGGGGTAATAACCTGTTTTCTAAATTTGGCAGTCCATACCGCTTGTAGGTAGCCTATTTCCTGCAAACACGATTTGCCCTATGTACCTATGTATGCCAGTAATGAAGCCAAAACCGTCTCCAATATTAAAATTAAATTTAACTATCAACAAAAAATGAACAAAAGCATCAGACTAATAATCAAAACATGCTCTTCTGTGCAGACCATTCTTCACACATGTCCTCAGCAATCCTGCAAGGAGCACTTGCAGCAATGGCAGGATTAATAGAAGCTGTTTGAGTCATTCCCTTTTTTAAACTTCAAACAATAATTTTTTCACTGAGGGATAATTAATTGAAATGCTCAAAACTGAAGTCCTGCTTACAAAACGGAGTAATTTAGTGACAGATTATCATGAGATGTGGGACCATAGTGTCTTTATAATTGCCACCTCTAATAACAGGAAGTAATTAACAGCAAACATAGTTGTGTCAATTAAGCTTCTGCAGGTGAGGTACAGTAAATCAAACCCATCTGGCATGTCTAGAGGATTATGTTGCTTCGGTAATTCATTGTGTGGGTTTTATTATGGACATGAAATGATCAAATGGTTTCTGAATATGGTTCCTACTAATCAAATCACATCGTCCTCGACATGAGATTTATTTGAGACTTTAAAGTACCAGAAGATGGGAATGTTTCTTTGGGATGGTCAGTGACGCAGCAGCTGGGGACTCTTAACTTTTTCAGACGCCTCATGAATTCAACTTGGGTGGCTGCAATAGCATGGACATTTGCAGCTGTTATTTTAGAGTACTGGTAGTTGGCAAATGTTTCAGATTGTCATGAATGCTCCAACCATGGTTGAGCAATTAATAGATTGGTTAGTGATATGCTTCCATAACCCTAATTTTCCTTTCTTACAAAAAGATTCACATTTTGAATAGCCCATTACTAGATATATTTATAATGTGAAAGGGCCATGGTACACAATGTGCAAGAGAATGAGGGCGGCACGGTAGCACAGTGGTTAGCACTGCTGCTTCACAGCTCCAGGGTCCCGGGTTCGATTCCCAGCTCGGGTCACTGTCTGTGTGGAGTTTGCACATTCTCCTCGTGTCTGCGTGGGTTTCCTCCGGGTGCTCCGGTTTCCTCCCACAGTCCAAAGATGTGCCGGTTAGGTTGATTGGCCAGGTTAAAAAAATTGCCCCTTAGTGTCCTGGGATGTGTAGGTTAGAGGGGTTAGCGGGTAAAATATGTGGGGGTAGGGCCTGGGTGGGATTGTGGTCGGTGCAGACTCGATGGGCCGAATGGCCTCCTTCTGCACTGTAGGGTTGCTATGAATCTTTACACCCATTTTTGAGTTGTATTTCCTTGTTTAATTCAACACATTTTGCTTTATCTTTGGTTACCATGCAGTCTTGTTTTTCTTTAAATTGACATGCAAGTACAAAAAATGTTTTAACTTTCCAAGAATGAATATTAAGGTACCAAAACATCATTTTGAGTATCCTTTTAAATCTTTAAATTTCTATTATTGGGAATTGGGATGATTTTTTTTGCAAGAACAGTCATTTTGATTACAGAGTAACCTCTATCCCTCGGCTCTCCTGAGGTTTCAATCTGTTTCTCTCCACAGATGTTGTGCCTCTCTGCATATGTTGCCTGACCTAAATTTTCCCAACATTTCTTATTTAAGTTTTTCTGTTCTTATTTAAGATTTCAAAGTTCTAACATTCTATGGAATATTTTAAAATGAGAATTGCAGTCAGGTTTGCTCAACCAGCTGAAATCGTACTGTAAAGATTGCAGTGTTGGAAGCTGTAAGCATGCAATGATAATGTCACTGAACTAGTAATCCAGAGTGCCAGACCAATGCCCTGGAGATATAGGTTCAAATCCCACCATGGCAGCTGGTGGAAATTACAATCTGGCTTTGAAAGCTCCTCTCGGTAATGGTGACCATGAAACTATCATCAGTTGTAAACTGTTCACTGGTGTCCTAACGGGAAGGAAATCTAACATCTTTGCTCCGGCCTGTGTCCAGACCCATAGCAATGTGGTTGATTCTTAACTACCCTCTGAAATAATGTGATAAGCCATTCAATTCAAGGGCATTTGGGATGGGCAGCAAATGCTGGTCTTGCCACCACTGCCCAAATCCATGAAAGAATAAATATGAATTGAATACAGTTTCTACATTGTTTAGAGGAAACCATAGCCTTGGATGGATATGGGGAAAATGGTCTTGATAGAAATGTTTCAGGCCATCATGTAAGGTGCATCTATGGTTGTCTGCTGCAAATAAGTTTGGTAGTGAGGCCTCAAAAACCCCAATGACCATAACTAATAGACTTAACAGTGTATGGGAATGTATTTAGTCCTATAGAATTCTTTCCTTAAACACGAGTTGTAGGAATTCACAAGCAGGGAATTCTAAAGAGGCAGTAAGTCGAGTTGAATGTTTTGGGACCTTGTCATAGCTACCTTTTACGATTGGTCTCGAGAAAACAAACTTTGGAGTGGGATATGCTGTACGAAAGGGATAAATGGGAGGAACAATTTTGAAGAAGGGGGACGGAAAGTGGGCAATGCTTCAAGGGGATTTTTTTTTTCATCACAGGCAGTTTATTCCAGAAAGCAATTGAGAGGAAAGAACTAACATGTTAAAGTTTTTAAGTTTATTAAGTTAAAGTTTCTTTATTTATTTACAAGTAGGCTTACATTAGCACTTCAATGAAGTTACTGTGAAAATCCCCTAGTCGCCACATTCCTGCACCTGATCAGGTACACTGAGGGAGAATTTAGCATGGCCAGTGGATCTAACCAGTACTTCCTTCAGACTGTGGGAGGAAACCAGAGCACCTGGAGGAAACCCACACAGACACTGAGAATGTGCAGACACTGCGCAGACAGTGGCCCAAGCTGGGAATCGAATCCCGGTCCCTGTCACTGTGAGGCAGCAGTGCTAACCACTGTGCCACCATACCGCTTCTCCTTAAAGGTTTTAAGGATGTATTAAATTCTGGAAAAAAAATATGTAAGAAGAGGCAGCAAAGGAGAAACTTAATGGAAAATATTAACAAAAATATTCTTCAAGAATTCAGAGGGGGGGTGCAGTGGGAAGCTAGGCTGGGTAAGCGATGCCTGAGGACCAGGAAATGACAGTAATTTTGTGACATTTTAGCTTGAGAAGTATCAAAAGAATCACAAGGAAAACTCTTGTAGAAAAGTTTAGACAGAAGGTCAAAACTAAAAGGTACTAGTTAGATCACACATGGAATACTGTCGGAAAGATATACTGCATTGGCAGTTTGCTTGGTTGATCTTGTGTATGGAGGGATTTTCTTATGAGGAGAGATTGAGTAGGTTGGATTTATACTTATTGACATTTAGAAGAATGAGAGATTACCTTTATTGAGACAGCTTGACAGGGCAGATGCTAAGAGGATCAGTAAGGGAATCAAGGGTTATGGGGATAGGATGAGTATTATATCAAATCTGTCATGATCTCACTGGTGGAACAGACTCGATGGGCCGAATGGTCTACTTCTGTTCCTACATATTATGGTTTTATCATTCTCAAAAAAAAATACTGATCAGTTTACCAGTTCAGCTGTAAAAATACAAATATTCAAAATGTTCAAACTGTCGGTGAAAAGTGGAAAGATTTTCATATTTAATGTTCAAGCTTATATAGAATATTTTTTCAGGAATTACTTTGATTTAAAATGTATATAATGCTTGTTGCATTTCACTGTTTTTGTTTGTGATTAACCAGGCAGCACAATGGTTAGCACTGCTGTCTACAGTGCCAGGGACCCAGGTTCAATTCTGGCCTCGGGCCACTGTCTGTGGAATTTCCACTTTCCTCCCTGTGTCTGCTCCGGGTGCTCCGGTTTCCTCCCACAGTCGAAAGATGCGCAGGTTAGGTTGACTGGCCATGCTAAATTGATCCTAGTGGGATCAGCAGGATAAATGTGAGGTTACAGGAATAGGGCCTGGATGGCATTGTGGTCGGTGCAGACTCGATGGGCCGAGTTTGCCACCACCTGCACTGTATGGATTCTATTCCATTCAGGCCAGGAATCGCATATGGTGATTTTAACTCTGTGCAGCTTAAAACTGTTGCTATCTTTGAGATATCAGTAGATCGACTGGTTCGTTGTATCAGTTATCATTTTCATTTTTTGTTTGATTTTACTTTGGTCTTGTGAGCTGTGTATTATACTAATAATTCCCAGGTTTTATATGAAGTTTAAAAATAGTCTATGTTTGTGTGGCATTTGGTAATTCATGTGCAAGCTGTTATCTGTTGGATACCTATTGTATTTTCTTTTTGTGCTTCCTATCTGACACACATGATTTATGTTCATTGGTATCTTGAAATCATTTTGAGATTATTTCAGTGAAATTCTATAACCTGTAATGTGTCCCGCAATTATAGAATTTATATTTGGGAATTAAGATCGCGTGATTGTGTTATTTCATATAGTTAATCTAATATTTTCAGCAATGTTAAATTATACCCATTTTTACGCCAGTGCCATTGCACTAGGCATCAATGCCAAATATAATTAGTATAAAGTTTCTATACATTTGAGATTTGGATGAATGGAGGGTGAAGTGGGTGCAAAGAACGAAGCCAAAGTTGACTAAGTAGCTGAAAGGGAAAGATAAAATTTCTGTTCCTGACAGATATGAAAGAAAACTAGTGCAAAGGTTGAACCTCTGAGTTCAATGTTTTGATTCTTATTCAGTGGGTGTTTGTGTACATGTCCTATGACTCATGAATTTTCTGTGATTTATTTGTTGACTGGATGAGTTTAATGTGATGAATCAAAAAAGGTTCCAACATTAGCCTGTATATACCAGACATCTGTCCTTCAGAGTAATTTGCTGTATGAAGTGCTTGGATATACCTTGAGTGTAAAGGTGAGAGGGAATGGTTTTACCAATACCAAATGAAACTTAAGTTGCATATACAGCCCCCCACTGTTGTATTCAGTCTACATATTTTCAGGCAATCTGGAAGTATTGAAATCTCACTATCTGCTACACCTGAGATCAATTTGCTCAATGTGGATCCTTTAAGGGTTGAGAGATGTCATTTTTTTTATTTATGAAGTGTAATCTTTAATTTTGTAACATTTGTATCCCAGGTTTGTCCTTGAAATTAACTCTGAATGGGAATTATTGCCAACTGAACGGCAAATAGAGTGAAAGTACAACCATTTTAGTGTGAGGATCCCAGGACCCACTTGTGCAAGTCCTTCTTGGTTGACATTAGTGATTGACCTTGGTTGTATTATATTAATTACAAAAAAGAAAACTTTTTTTACTTAACAATGTGGAAGGTTGATTTTCCTGTGTCAGTGTAACATGCCATCTATTCCGGTCTTTCAAAGGAAAGAATCAGAAATATAAATTTTCCCATGTAAATATGCTTTGATGAATGCAAGTTCTTTGGTACGGTATGTGCGCTGTACCTGAAGGCAGGTCCTTGGCTCATTATCTGCTGATGCTTCATCCTTAGTTATTTTCCTGGCAGTTTTGTCAGTGGTGGTTTACTTGCACTCAAGTTCCTCCTTGCAAAAGCCAAAATAAGTAATTCCAAAAAAAATCCAACTTTTACAAATAAGGAATGAGATTAAATATTACTGATTAACCCCACCCACTCAATTCACTCCAGACCCAATATACACAAGAGTTCTGTTCACCATTATTCAGAGTTTCTTGCTTTGAGAAACTACTGCAGGTAGAAGATCTGATAGATTGCTAGGACAATGATAAAGTACAAGACCCAAGCAGGCGACCCTCATCTCATCTGCTGCTTCATATAGAAATCATAGAAACCCTACAGTGCAGAAGGAGGCCATTCAGCCCATCGAGTCTGCACCGACCACAATCCCACCCAGGCCCTACCCCCACATATTTACCCGCTAATCCCACTAACCTACGCATCACAGGACTCTAAAGGGGCAATTTTTAACCTGGCCAATCAACCTAACCTGCACGTCTTTGGACTGTGGGAGGAAACCGGAGCACCCGGAGGAAACCCACGCAGACACGAGGAGAATGTGCAAACTCCACACAGACAGTGACCCAAGCCAGGAATCGAACCCGGGACCCTGGAGCTGTGAGGCAGCAGTGCTAACCACTGTGCTACCGTGCCGCCCAAAGATATAGCCAAAGATGTTAACAATAGATTCCTTACAGACCCCCTACTTACCTCAGCTCCACTTCTGGGACTTCATCTTCTATTTGTGTTCTCTGAACAATCAGCTAGCCAGGAAGACATGGAACTGCTTCCCAGTGTGCAATTAATGTGACTTATAGTTTAGTCCCAACAAGAAGTCTGAACAAGTGAATGCACGTTACCAATGTGAGAATCACTTTTGAGCTGCCCAGTTCTCCAGAATAAATTGAAATGATGTAAGAGGTGGATGATTGTAATTACTTGTAAAACTTTAGTCATGTGGATTTCTCTTAGTCTAACTAATCTATCCTCTCATCACTGAAGTGTAGTTTGACCCAAACCACGTCTTAGCTATACAATGCCATTGGTTACTCCATTTCTCCCTATCCTTGCTGCTGACTCATTTGTCTTTCTTGTCTAAGAAGCTATCTTGGCATAATAGTATACTGTTACATTAGAGATATATAATATTGTTATGTTGTGGGACTGTCTTTAACCTAAAGTTAAATAGCATGTTCTGAAATCTGCCTGACAGTAAGCCTGGGTTGTTAGATTAAACGGGACCCAGATTGTTTTACAAGGAAGAAGGTGCAAAGTGTTTACACGTGAAGACAGTGGCAGTAGCCACTGTTGCCTCACAGCACTCGGGAACCGGGTTCTATTCCGGCCGAGATGAATTGGGCGTGCTAAATTGCCCCTTAGTGTCAGGGTGTTGGCAAGGTAATTACGTGGGGTTACGGTGAAAGGGCCTGGGTTGTCGGTGCAGGCTCAATGCGCCAAGTGACCTCCTTCTGCACTGTAGGAATTCTGTGATTCTTCTAAACACTCAAATACAGACCCAGTCTCCTCAATTTCTCCTCGTAGGATAATCCTGCCATCCCAGGGATCAGTCTGGTGCATCTTCATTGCATTCCTTCTGTGGCAAGTATATTCTTCCTTGGGTAAGGAGACCAAAATTACATGATACTTCAGGTACAGTCTCACAGACTCCAAATAATTGCAGGAAGACTTCTTTATTCTTGTACTCAAATTTTCTTGCAGTAAAGGCCAACATTCAATTTGCCTCCCTAAGTGCTTGCTGCACCTGCATGTTAATTTTGGTAACTCATGAAAAAGCATGCCCAGGTCCTTTTGGACATCACACTTCTCAGTCTCTCACTATTTAAGACTTACTCTGCATTTCTGGTTTTCCTATGAAAGTGGATGACTTCACACTTTACAATATTATATTCCATCTGCCATGTTCTTGCTTACTCACTTAGCCTAAGTGACCCTGAAACATCTTTGCATCCTCCTGACAACTCTCATTCCCAACTAGTTTTCTCTTGGTTAACCAGTTTTCAATCTTTTCCAATATATTACTCCAAATCCTATGTACTTGCTGACCTGTGTGGGACCTTACTGCAAGCATTCTAAAAATCCAAATACACCACATCCACAGCTTTCCCCCTTATCTATTCTGCTAGTTCCCTTTCATAAATCAGTGTGACTTTGCCCATTATTTTCTAAATGTCCAGTTACTGATAGGCTAACAAGTCTGTAGTTCCCCATTTTCTCTCTCCCAGCTTTATTAAATAGCGGGGTTACATTTCCTACCTTCCAATCTGCAGGAACTGTTCCAAAATCTATAGAATTTTCATATCCACTTATCTCTAAAGCCATTTCTTTCAATATCCTGGGATATAGATTATCAAGCTCAAGAGATTTCCAACCATCAGTTCCATTAATTTCTTCACTTTTTACTGATTTCTTTCAGTTCCTCATTCTTGGTTCTCTCGTATTCCTGGGAGATTTTTAATCATCCTCTGTAAAGACAGGTACACAACACTTTAGTTTCTCTGCCATTTTTTTATTCCCCATTATACAATTTTCTCTCTCTGCTTGTAGTGGGCCCTCATTTGTCTATGTCAGGGTCTCACAAACTTCAAGTTGCTCCTCCTCCCCCCCCCCCCCCCCCCAAAACCATCAGGGAACCCCAAAAATTCTCATGATGTCAATAACACTGTTTTGCTGTAAAATAGGTGCAAACACAGAAATCAAACAACTTTTCTTCCTCCTAACACACCTGGCCAAACCACCCTCCCATGTCTCCTTAACATTAACCTCTCAATGTAGTAACCACTTCAGGAATGGGTAATCTGGTAATAATTAAAGTTCCCTTGTTTTTAAAAAACTTGCGTCTTGTCTCATTTTAAAAGGGAGGGATGATGCTGTAAAGCTGATTTCTCGCAATGGACATACTTGCCCCTCTATCTCTGGCGAGCTCCCCTTCCCTCTAATTTTCTGATTTTCTACTGTGCCCTTCATGACCACTAGTGTATGGTGGCCTATAAACAACGATTGCCAATATTTGCTTCCCCTTCACTGTTTTTAACTTCACCGAAAGGATCCTACATCTGGAACATTATGACCCTCTCTTGGTAACGTACTGACACCATTTATTAACAGTATTACCCCACCTCCCTTTCCCTTTGGCCTATCCTTCCTAAATGTTAAATACCTGAACATTCAGTTCCAAGCCTTGGTTACCCTACATGCTATGTCTGCGTTATGGCAATCAGATCATACCTGTTGCTTCCATTTATACTATTTTTTTGCAAATACTGTGTGCATTCAGATGGAGTGCCTTCCATCTTTTTATTAATTAACAATCTCTCGCCTTATCTGCTGGTGCACTTCCATCCCTTTCTCGCACATTCAGGTTATCAATTCCCTTATTGCTACCTTGCTCTCGTATTGTCCTCTGTCTTTAATTTATCACATCTTCCTCATTTGAACCCTGTTTGCCACCCTAGATATATGACTCGCCAAAAGACTAGTCCCAGCATGATTCAAATAAAAACTGTCTCAATAGTACAGCTTCCATTTTCCCCAGCACTGGTGATACAGCCCCATTGCTCCTACGCCAACCTTAAATGACAACTAAAATTTCAGAGCTCATCAACTGTGATCTTGGATGATTTGGGACTTCATTCATCAGTGAAAGTGTTTCACTTTTCCTCAGAGTAGCACGTCTAGGGATATATTTCCAAAACATCTTGCGGAAACACTATTGAACCACTGAAACGTGTATCGTAAAATCCCTACTTTTTTCTTGAATAAGATGAAGTTAACCTAACTTGTCTTGATCTTATATGAACTGTAACTCATGATGCAGTTCCAGGATGGCCTTGTAGTTTTGCAAAGTAGTTATGCAAAATAAAAAGATGCTTGCACTACAGTGGCTGCCCCCTCATTTGGAGGTATCGTTTGCTGCCAAAATGGTTGAACATTGAGCCTGCATGTTCAATGCAGTTCTCCATTTAAAGAACTGGGTGATGTTGGGCATTAAGGCTACAATTCATGGTTTTAGTGTCTCTGTATACACCACAGCAAGTAGAATAATGCAGTTAAGAATTGTGTAATACAGAAAATATTCTACAGGTAAAAAGCAACTTTAACAGTGGCATTGGTCAAGAGTTTAATTATCCTTTACTGCGGACTCAAACATTGTTAGCTTTTTTTGTAGTATGGGGAGTCAGGTTCTGCTTCCTACCAACTTGATAGTGTGATTGAGATGCAAGACAGAAATTGTGCTTTAAACTAATTCTTGCATTCTCATGATGTAGCTTGATGCAAATTGGGTGATGTGCTGTTTTAACATTACAAGTGTTATTGTACCAAGTGATGTATAGTGTATTCTTGGCTAAAATGGAGGAATACTTTAACTACCCTGTCCTTTAAGGTTAGAAACTGGAGTAAATAAAATGCGATCACTCAAATATAAAAGGGATAGTGCTATAGGCAAAAGAAACTAACAGCTCCAATAATGTGGCTGCTTGCCCTTTTAATAATTTGATATGTTACTAATGAGTTGACAATTATTATTTTGAGAATTCTCTGAAGTTTTTATAAAATAAAAGTTTTTATTCAAGATCTCAACTTGCAGATGTATCAAGTGCCTTGTGGCTTTTGTGGGTGGTTGAAAAGAGTCCATCCTGCTTCAATGCAGTAGTCCATACTAATGCAATTTGTTACTTAATGCAAGGATTTCAATTGTAAAATCTAAGCCTTTTTATTTGATGTGGAATATTCAAATCAAATTCTGATGATGAAATTCAGTTTTTTTTTGGACCACCTGTCATTTATCCTCTTCCTTTCACTGTGGCCTGGCATTACTGGATAGTAATTCTTTCTGACCCCCTGCCCTGTTTCTGAAGATGCTAACTGATCCAAACATTGTGACACTAAGTGTAGCATCCCAAGTATTTCCTTAATATGGTCTTCTTATGGTTGCGCTCAAGCTGAGGACCTTGTGTATATGCCAGTACTAAATGTTTACAGATTCTTAGTGGGCACAGGTGAGGGTTTGCTCTGATTGTTGTCCTTGTCAGCAAGTTTTTAATGCAATATCTTTTCATCACTGCTTTGTTTACCATCTCCCAAAAATATTCTGCATCGTTTTTAGCTGCCCATAGTTGATTAAGTGTGTGAACTAAATCCTATTGAATGTGTTGAGATGACTAATCTTGATTTGAGAGGACAGTTGATCTGATAAATTACTTTTTTTTTCTTGCTTGGAAGAAGTATTGCCACCAGTGCATATTGGAAAATTTGTATCTGAACTTACAGGATCACATTTGTATGTAGAATCTGCAATTTTAAGGCTATAATTGCAAGTCTATTTTCACTGTCTTATTTATTTTTGCATCAAATTTGCCTTAATAAATTAATTTGTGTTCAGCATTTACAGCAGAACAATACCAGCAACATCAACAGCAGCTAGTACTGATGCAGAAACAACAGCTTGCACAGATTCAGCAGCAGCTAGCACATAATAATTCAGGCTCCAATGCTTCACAGGTAAGAATGAGCCAAGCTCAAATAATATGGTAAACCACATAAAATTTGACACTGGACAACTATCTTCAAATCATTAACCTTTTAAAATAATTGTGACACAACCTCTGTCAAAAAGCTTCAAATCCTGCACATAATTAACATTTTTGGTTTCTCCATTAGTTGTGGCTTTTAATATTGCTAAATGGCATACTTGAAAGAAATTGAAGCTGGCTGATGCAAATTAACAACAGTAGAGAAATATGGGCAGCGTTGTTCAGTTTTGCTTGTTCAGCAAGACAGGCAGATTTATAGTTGGAAGTATCATATTACAGTAATTAATGCAAAATTCATTTTTAGCTTGGTTTTGAAAGTTTGAGCAAGTTATGCTTTATCAACTGGAAGTTACTGCAATTGTATTATAGGATTGTGTCACAGTTGAATTAGAGGTTTGTGATTAAAATTAAGAAAATATTTTGTAAAAGGCTTGCCTGTTAAGTGGAGGGAATTGACAATGATTCTGTACAAATTATTGATATTTTTGTCAATAATCCTCTGAGTGTATCTAAAGCTGCTGAAATGAACAGTGCTATTCCTGTTGCTTGCTAGAAATCCAGCAAGATCAATTCAGTGAAGGAAAATGGCACCTGTTGCTCATGATCTTGTTTGAGACAGTAATGAGAGTCTTAATATCTCATGCCATTTGTAAGCTTTTTCAACTATGAATACAGTTACACAATTAATTGTTCACTGGCTTATCACTCTCGCTGTTGGTTAATTTTTTTGCGAGGGATGTGTTTCAAATATTACAATGCTGTATTCCTAGTATTGCAAATTGTTTTCTATTAAAATGAATATTGATCTTGGGTTGTTTGTAAGAACATTTCAAGGTTGTGATTGATTTTGCCTAAATTTTGTGACAGGGTTCTGTTTCAAAAACTTTGGATTCAGTTAGTGCACAATTTGCTGCTTCAGCTTTGATGACATCAGAACAGTTGATGGCTTTCAAGGCAAAGGAGGAAGTAGTGCTTGGAATCAATGGTGTCCTACAAGCCTCAGGTGAGAGTATAATTTCACAAGATGAGAAGTTACATAAGCGTGATCTGTATCTGAGAGTGATGAATTTATAAAATTGAATACTTGTGATAGATACTGTTGCTGAAATGAGAATCAAAGCAAAATGTTGACATTTTAAATTGTAAAGAATTGTTCACCTTCACCCTGCCCTTTCTGCTGTTGTGTACTGCAATTCCTTTGAAGAATTTTTGTAATGTGGTTACTATGTGATTTTCTTTCTTCATATTTGCAGTACTACAAAATGTGCAGAAACATGCAGCAAAATAATGGTGAACGTAATGGCGCTGTCCTTATTTATTCACAAATGGTACTGTAACATCAGGCAAGGGACAGAGGGCAGGGTTATACTCAAATATCTAAAGGTTCTGACCCAAATTGTGCCACTCTAATGTTGGATTCATGAAAATGACGGATCATTCTCTGCCTCATCATTGAAATGCATTGAACAGCATGAAAGTACACACGGTAGATACAAACTAAACTTGCCACAAAGGCGTATGGTGTTCATAAGTGCCTTTTAATGACAAAAATGTTTCATCATTGTTAGTCAGCTCTCTGGCACCAAAAAGTAACTTTTACAAATGTGAAATCTCATTCCTTTAGGTTTTAATTGTTGGAAAATTTCAAAACATTTTTAGCTCGCTCGCTCCCTCTTGCACACGTGCACACGCTCTCCCTCTTTTAAATTCTTTTTCTGTATCTGATTTGATGATGATTTTACCCACTCCAGTTTGCACCATCTCTTTACTCCTGGCGCTGTTTATTTCCTAATCCTTCAATCTGATTAGATAAGGAGATAGACCACCGTTTGGCCTATTTACTCAGATCCCAGACGTGCTGTTTACCTCACTGTATCGTTGTCAACTGGCATGTCCAGCAATTTGCCACGCAAAAACTTGAAACCTAAATGTGTACGGGCAAATTCAAAAAAACAGCAAATACTGTTGAAGATACCCTACTACAGATTATGTCTCATTGTACAGTAGTAGAAAACTACTCTGATTTACACTAAACCATTTCATTTTTAAATGAAATGATTATCCTTATTTTGAGAAATTTTAGAGGGAAAAGGTGAGTGTCATATCCTTTGTTTTCCCTCTTGAGTTAGCCAAGTAAAACCACTTCCAAAGACTGGAACTTACTGAAGCAGCATATAATTGCACTGTCAACAGTTCTTCCTATCAGTCCATTCCTGCAGCACTGATATTTAAATTAATTTTCCACTGACCTTCGTTCAGGCTGCCACTGATTTTAAAATCAGTTTGGCAAGGATAGTTACAGGATGAGGAAATTTAAAAGGAAAGGAAACCAAGCTATGACCAATTTTTAAATAATCTGGGCATGTGGTTTTGGAAGGTAGAACAATAAGTTCACTTTATATGTGGGAGGTAATTACTGGTAGATACTCTGTGTAAACAAATTAATATCCACCAATATATTTCCTTGAGAGCTTGCCTCCACCTTTGAATCTTATAACATCTGTGCTAAAGTTTGGAGGCTGCTTGCTTTGATTTGATTTATTATTGTCACATGTATTGGTATACAGTGAAAATTATTGTTTCTTGCATGCTATACAGACAAAGCGCACCGTTCATAGAGAAGGAAATGAGAGTGTAGAATGTAGTGTTACAGTCATAGCAAGGGTGTAGAGAAAGATCAGCTTAATGCAAGATAGGTCCATTCAAAAGTCTGATGGCAGTAGGGAAGAAGCTGTTCTTGAGTGGGTTGGTACGTGTCCTCAGACTTTTGTAATTTTTTTCCTAATTACTCCTCCCACCCATCAAAAATATAGGGCCAGCAAAATTGCAAGAAAGACTGGTCAGTTGCATCCACTCTTTGTGCTCAGGTACTTGCTCAGGTAGTCTGAAAAAAAATAAAAACTGGACTACCGATAGGCCTTGATTCTTCATAGTGGCCCAATCCAACTTGAGAGAATTGTATATAAATATTGAATTTAATGGTTTCACAAATTTTTTATCGACTGCTCCCTTGTCCTGGTCCCAAAGCATGCCAGTGTTTCAATTATGTTCTAATTCTGTGTCTCTGCTTTCCTTCAGGATCGTACAAGGGCTTACACCTCACTAGTACCACGCCTACGGCTCTTGTACAAACCAGTCAATCATCATCAGCAGCAGGTTCAGCCTTACTGCCACCCTGCAGCAACACACAGACAGCAACTTCCCACAGTGCACTGAGTCACCATGGAAATGCTACAAACTCAAGTCCTCAGGTTCTGATTGGCAACAGCCTTCGTCTAGGTGTACCTAGCTCAGTAGCTACTGTTAATTCTGTCACCAGTCTGAATGCACGGCATATACCTAGAACTTTAAATACTGTTCCAACATCTGCCTTAAAGCTGGCTACAGCAGCAAATTGTCAGGTGCCCAAGGTTCCAGGCTCCACCTCCATGGATGGAGTACCAAGGTAAACACCATTCTCGCAAATTTATATTTAAGAAAATCTCTTTTTACTGTGCGGTATAGATTTATGCAATTGAGCCTGATGTTGATCAATAACACTCATGATTTGGTTGAAAGTGGGCTTTGTTATGGAAGAAGAGTATTGCCTTTAACAGCTAGTTTCCTCATATGCTGCAGTAAAGATACAATTTATCATGCATATAATCTGGACAGTGACATTCTTCATTCTCCATCAAACAATGAATGGATTGGTGTGAAATACCAGAAGTCTTCAGTTATATGCAGTCTTTACTCTTCAGGTCTCTTGCCCATTTAGGGTTTTCTGTCACAACCATTTATACTTGTCACCCACTTGTGGCAAAACATTTAGTTTGAGAGCACCTTGTGATATTCAAATTCATGGAAAATGAAGTCCTTTTATGGTCAGCAGCCCATTGTTTTCAGTTTTAATCTTTCCATGTAATTGGGACTAGTTATTTTGAATATTGTCCTTGTGATTTTGTTGTTGTTGTTCATTTTCATACTGCTTGTGTGTGCTGGTTTCACCCAGGGCAAGAAAAGTGGTATTATGGTTAATCTTGGATTTGAAACGGACAATGAGGGAAGTGGTCAGGATTTCTTCTGATTTTGATTGCCTCACCCTCCCCAAATGTGTGTAAGAACATGCAGTTAGAGTCAGGGTTAGCTGTGATTGCCCTTTCACTCTTGGTGGTCAAAGAGCTACATGTGCATAATGAAGATTGGGAGGTGTTAAGTAGTGTCAAACACTTGTTTACACCACACCCAAGCAATTTTGGGAATGTGTGGAGAAAGTTAATAACAGAAAATACAACAATATAGTGCATTTTGGTTTGTCCGTAGCAAAGCAACTCGACAAGCCCATGAGTGAGCTGTATCTGACAAAGGTAGGCAGTGTAATGTGTCATTTTGTAAAACTGGGTTTGAAGCCACCAACAAAAGGGAGACACATTCACGTCCTTGTATAACAATGAGATTTGTTCAGACTATCTGAAAGGCAGCTAAAGAGCAATTTGCCTGCTTTTACAAAGCATTGTGGTCTTGATTTCATAACTGGAGATAAATGATTTGGCACCTTGTGCTTCAAATTGGCTTTGTAATCCACTAAAAACTCCGTCTTTATTTTCCACTACTTGAGGTGGTTCATTTGAATCTAATGGCTGAACAATGGAGGAAAGAACATTTAGCTACCTTTGACATGGATTTGTTTTTCTTTTGCATTTAGTCCATATATTTATAATGTATACAGAGCTGTGGGATGGTTATTTTTGCATTTTGCCTTGTTACATTAATGCTTTGTAGCCTTCAAAGCATTATAAGCAGCAGACATTATAAAAGGACTATGTATTTTCATGGTTTTTTTTATGGTAACTGAACCGTATGAGCTATATCGCCTATGAATCTTTCACCCCTATACCTTCCCCAAGACGGGTTTGATTATTTTTGTGTGGAGATTGAACCACATTTAAAGAAAAAGGAAGACTTCAAAGCATAGATGAAACTCTCAATCAGTACCCTTTTTCACAAAGGTGAGTGAATATTTGAGGAACTGGCATGAAGGAGTTAATTAGCCCAATGGTGTGATGTCACAAAACTTTACTGTTCTAAGTGGGAAAAAAATTCTCTCCCCACCACATATTCTGAAAATTTGAAGTTGATAATTTAATGGTTTGAATTTTTTATATAAAAGGGTACTGATGATGACTCACTCTTTAAACATCACACCTGCAGGAAGTGTCTCTCCATAAACACGTCACTGGCCCTGCAATTCATAGCGCCATAGAGACGTGATGTTGCCACCCAGATGGTGAAATAGGAGTGATAAAAGGAGACTTTACTGCAGCACATCGGGAAACTTTAAGGGTAGGAGCAGGAGGTTGGGAGGCAAGTAAAGTGCTTTTGTTTTTTTATATTTTTTTAAGTGAGCAATCGGATCGTTTCCCTTTTTGGAAAAAAAAAGCTCTTATTTTTAAATCGATGGCTGTCATAGCCTCAAATATATTTTGCTATTAAAACCTGCTTAAATTTATATGGCTGATTTGGAATTTTGAAGACCATCTTTCAGTCAGTCCAGTAAGTTAGCTTTGATATCTTTAAATAATACATGGTTTTTATCCATGGTTAATCTTCCTTGTGGTATAACTTAATTAAATTGCCCTTCATTGCTCTTGTAGAAGATTGTGCAACTGATATTAAAATGCTGTTTTAGTCTTTATATATTGCTTCAGGCACAGAATCTAGTAGTTCTTGAATATAGTGTAAGTATTAACTAAAAGTCCCTATAATATATATATATATAATATCAATCATCCTACTAGCAAGAATTTATTGGTGGACCAATCCATTTGTTTTAACTAAGAATCTACACTACTTTGCTGAAACAACAAAATAATAGAACTTTCTCCAGGGAATGCTAAGCACGTATAACTTTACTGTGTGCCTACCTGTATCTATTTTGTTGGCATTCTCTCTTATTAACAAAAAATGGAACATATATCTAGTAACACAATGTAAGAAAATTACACAGGCTAATGGAAATAAATCATAAGCAGAATGTTGGCAGAAAGTACCAAAAGCTTGGATTGTTTTCTCCACTTGCAAATGCTGATCACCTAATCATTATAGGTGGTGTGTTCTATAAATACTATGGCCTTCTAGAACTTACTGATCGTCTTTGAGGTAGAGAGGAATTACCTAATTTTTCCTAAAATTGGCCTTAAATTTTTTTCTCCTTTTTTTTTGTTCCTGCCTTGAGGTGATGCATGCTGTATAGTGTAACTGTCATGTAGAACAGGCTCAACAGACTAGCTGGCCTTTACCTTTCTTCTATCAATTTGAATGTAATACTGTACCTTTGCAGTTGTCATACAAGTGTTGTGATCTTTATTTAATACTGCATTTAAGGTTTCACTCTTAAATTACAATACACTTTTTCTCCATTTTTGACATTTAGAGAAATAATTGTAAACCTTTAGCAGTCAATTCTTGGCTTACTCTATTTAATTTTACTCAAGTTTCGTATTACATAGATTTGAAAGATTTATGAAAAATATACAGTAAAAATGTATATTGCATTAATGCACATAATACTTGGTGCTGGGCCTTGCCAATGTTTATATCTCCATATTGCATAATTTGTGTAATGCCTAACCTGTTCCAGACTCCAATCTGTTGTCTTGTCTTCAAGCCGCTAGGAAGTGATTATTGAAGAAAAGGTGACATGCTGTTTCCTTTCCAGTTTACGTTTAAAAATCCATGTCCATACTTTCATGTTGGCAATTAATCAAATGTTAGTTATGATAATTGGTCTTCCAACCATGCTGTAACACAAAACATAAAGCATGCTTCCTGTCAACTATTAGGGAAAGTTATCTGTGGCACAGAATAATTATCACTTGAGGTATGCCCTTTTGTGAAAATCCTCTTGAAAATATTGAATTGCAGTGGAGGATTTTCCAAAACGCATTGCCATAATGGTTACAAATGTTAGCATTTAGTTCAACTATTAAAGAAGTGGAGATATCGCCATACGATTGTCTACAAATATTGCTGTCTTTTCCACTTCAACACCATTCACAGTTGAAGCAAGTGGAATGAAGAAGCAAAGTATGATTATCTAGTCAGAGTAAAATCCCTGTGTTTTACGAAAAAAGATTTTTTGTCATATGTGCCTTTTAAATGGGGATTGTTGAAGTCATTGGGTCTAATTATTTAAAATAGTGCAAACATTTTGTAGATTGCAGTACTTCTATATTAATTCACAATCAGTGAGCCCAATTTATTAGTTGTTGCCACGTTGGGAGCAGGTTGAAAACCTCAACTGAAATTATTGCTTCAAAATAGTGCTAATTTCACAGATCGCCAAGTCTGTTTTACTAGGCTAATTTTCAGTCAAATTACAGTTTTCTCTTGACAAAGAATTTTGATTTGGTTACATTTGCATGGTACGTCTGTTTACTGGTCTTTGCTGATGTTTGACTTATTAGGTAGTAATGCATTGGAAAATTAAGATAGATATGTTGCATAAATTAATACAGGGAAAATGTTATGACACAGGAATAAATTGTCGATCTGACAATTCAGCTGCATAGAGCAAGCAAAACGTCTGGCCAAGTTAGAGTCAGAGGGGTTTGAATGGAAATTGAGCACTCATGTCAGACTCTTGTATTAGTTGGCCATACATGTACAAGACATAGAGTGGGGACAATAGGTGGCATGGTGGCACAGTTAGCACTGCTGCCTCAGTGCCAGATACCCGGGTTCGATTCCGGCCTTGGGTGACTGTGAAGTTGGCACGTTCTCCCAGTGTCTGCATGAGTTTCTCTGGATGCTCCAGTTTCTTCTTCTCGGTCAAAGATGTGCAGGTTAGGTGGATTGGACATGCTAAATTTGCCCTTGGTGTTCTAAGATGTGTAGGTTAGGGGGATTAGTGGGGTAAATGCATGAGGTTACAGGGATATAGGGCTTGTGTACTTTGTTGGAGAGTCAGTGCAAACTAGATGGGCCGAATGGTCTCCTGCAGTGTAGGGATTCTATGAAACCATTTTTTATTAAACAGTTGCTAGAATTTCACCCTGACGTTTTATAAAATCTAGCTAAATTTGGGTTACTGCTATGATCAGTGTAATCCATCACCACATTATGTATTCCTGTATGAAAATATGAAAAATGATCAGAGCAGTGACTAACAGTTTCTTTTTTTATTCCTCCAGGGAAAACCACGACACAGAAAAGCCAGCACTAAACAGTATAGCAGACAATACAGTGGCAATGGAAGTAACGTAGTGTCCACAAAGACAGCTGCAGCCTTGGGAACTCATTTAGGTGCTATGCATCAATAGCGTTTGTGAATGCAAGGGATGGCGGAATGCAGCACATTGCGTTTCCATGGCAGCTCTAGGGACTTGATGGCAATGCACATCTCATGCTTTTTTTGTTACTGTTAATAGGAATTGACATCTGTAAATTATGATACAGCAATTATCTGTACAGTACTGCATATTTGTAATACACTTGTATATATGTTACTTGAATACTGAACTGTTCATTTGTGATGCTTTGCACTTGAAAAAAAACAAAATTGCAACCAGTAAGAGTGTGAGATGTGAGAGATCTATAGAGATGAAGTGTCATCACATCATGTGCATGGTGCGGAACCTGCTGTTTTATCTATTTATTGTGCTGTGTTTACAGTTTTGTACACTGTACCTTCATTGGTTCCTGTGCTGTAGTAAATGTGTTAGGTAGCTGTGGACTCCTCGGTATTTTGTATATGGTGAACATACTTGGTTCCCCTCTGGGTCCCTGAGTTTCTGTGTATCATGTAAAAATGGTGACATACATACAGATTTGAAAATTAAGGCATCGGTTTGTAAATGGGGATGGAACTACTTCATGGAGACATAGGGATCTTCCACTTATATTTGTTCTAACGCAAGTAACAAGCTGGAAATGAAGTCACACTTTTTTCAGAAGCAGAGACGCTTCTGCAAAATTATTTTAGCACTAATTATTTTCTATGCTGCTTAGTTTTTTTTGCTCATTCGAGTTTAAACAAATTGGACCTCCTTCAAAACAAATCTGAGCTGTATCAGAGTTTCCCGAGCTTTTTTTTCATTGTTCATTCATCATTCAGTTATTTTTGTATCTGTTAAAGTTGTAATTTTCTTGTTGATTTTGTGCTCCTGTACACACAGACTTCATTCTTCACTTGTTCATGTGAAAAAGAGAAGAAACAACAAGGAGATAAGGGAGATGAATGCAGTAGTTGCTGTACGTGTATCATCATTCCAGTTTCTGAAACAGCCAGCTTTTACTTTCAGATTCTTGTGAAGGCTATAAGGCCAGAACCACGATATCGGGTGCCTTCCTTTGGAAATAATAGACCTCTCTTCTGTGAAGAGATTGGTACTTAACAGACTACTACTAGTGCTTTGTCAGTACCTGAGTCTGAATGCCCAGTCCAATGGCATATTTATCCTCAAGGTTTTTAATCCCACCTGGAATTGTGACAGAACTCTCACAAAATAAACCCAGGGCATTATATGTTGACCAACAGCTGTGTTTTTTTTTTAAATTTTGTATCGTGTGTTGGAGTTATTTTTCTTGCTACATTAGAAAGAAAAGTAATTTGTGTATTTACAGTATTTTGTAATTGAAGCATTATGAAATGTGAGCTCTCACCATTTTACCATGCTGGTAAGTTAGATTAAAAAAAAATCTGGGGGGAAATTATGTGGCTGGTAATGCTTTGAGGAGGTAACTTATTGGACCACTTCATAAATAACTTAAGTTTATAGCATACATCTTTTTCAAGACCTAATGCTTATATTGAAAAAAGTAAATTGATCCTTGTTTGAATTTCAGTAATTACTTTGTTCTGATTATTTTCTTTTTACTACTTTATTGAATTGCACAATTAGATCATTGGAAAATAATTGCCTCTTAGTCATTACTTACGTTTGACCATTGTGATAATGGGAACATTCTTCCTCATTTGTGAAGCGCCCACATAAATAAGATATTGCTTTGTTTGAAGAGATTAATCACCTTGAGACGTTGGCCCTTTAAAAATCTTGTGCCATGTTGCCTCTGTCTTGTCCAGGTAACCTGCATATATAAATATTTCCCCTCACCACCTGTTGTTTTGATAGTCCAGTAAAGGTCAGTTCTTCAGCATTGTTGTTTTGCATTTGATAGTTGTGGATAGTTTCAAAATTGCGTTTTTCAGTTTGCTCCACTCTTAATATCATGGTTATTTATTGTATCTCAATTGTCGTTCATCAGATTGATTTTGCGCCAATTGACTTTACCCCACTCAAATACTCATTAGTAGGTAAAATTTGTTTTGAACATCATTGGATCCTTGCCTGTGATCGTTTTCCCACATCTTCCAACATTGTTTGACAGTTGAAATATCAGATCTGCTTCAAACTTGTCAACATGCTTCACTTGGCCATCAAATGCAGAGGATGATTATAATAGCCACAGGTATTCCTATCTCCTCTGGACACGCAGTCCTCTTTTTCTAATTTAGCAAATTTTCAAGTTAATGCAAAATAAGAAATCGACCGAAACAGTAAAATCTGCATGAGGTTCTGGTGAGTACAGCAAGACATTAAACTAATTCACAAGTAACTTGCTAAATTACCAAATAATGATACTGCACAGAAGAAGGCTATCTGACTCATTGGCCAGAATTCTCCAACTGTTCACACCCTGCCATTGCTGCCAGAGAGGATGGAAAATACACTCTGTCAAATCTCCGTTCACTGATGTGGAACGGGAGAATCCTGCTAGCATGAACGGCCAGAGAATCCTGACCACTGTCTCTACTGGCTTGTTGAAAGAGCAACACAATTAATCAATCTCATCATCCATTCTTTCCCCCAGCAATTTGTTTTACTTTTCAAATATTCATCCAGTTTCCTTTTGAAAGTTATCATGTCCGCTCACAGAACAAAAAATGCTTTTCTCCTGTTTCTCCATGTTCTTTGTCAAATCTGTCTCCTCTGGCTACCAACCCTTATGCCAGTGGAAACAGTTTCTACTTGATCTGTCAGAACCCATCAAGATTTTGAACACCTCTGCCAACTCTCCCCGTAACCTTCCCTGTTCTAAGGCAAATAACCCCAGTTTCTCTAGTCTTACAAGCTGACTGAAATCTTTCATCCCCCGTAACATTCCAGTCAGTTTCTTCTGCACCTTCTCCAAGGCCTTGCCATCCAATTGTGCCAGAATTAGCCACAGTCATCCTAATCAGTGTTGTAAAGGCTTTGCATGACATCCTTTGTTATTGTACTTTATTTTTGTATTTGTACAGGCAAGTGCCCAAGTGAATCCGTTCTCACTTCCCTATTATTATTTGTTTATGGGATGAGAATCAGTCAGCATTTATTGCCCAGCACATGGCTCTGCAGTGCAGTGATTCTCATGTTCTTCTCGCACGCAGAAGGTCCCCAGTTCGAGACCGGGCACAAACATTTCCTTAATTGTCCTTGAGCAGGTGGTGCGCTGATTTTTTTGAACTTGTGCTGTCTGTTATAGGAACACCCATAGTGCTGTTCGGAAAAGATTTTGACTCAGCAAGTGAAGGAGTGGCAATATATTTTCAAGACAGGATGAGAAACTTGAGGTGGTGGTGTTCCCATGTTAGATTCTAAACTTCTATGTTAAATTTCATGTGCCATGTGTCTGTTCATTTCATCAATTTATGTGCCTAAACTGTTACTATTTTCCTCACTGTTTGCTACATGCGTTTTGTGTCATCTGCAAAATTTAAAATTATGCCCTGTACACCCTAGTCTAGTCATTTATATAAATGGAAAGAAAGCGTTCCCAAGGGGACACCAACTGCACATTCCCTCCAGCCTGAAAAATACGGTTTCACAATTACTTTCTGTCCCTCAACTGATAACATATCTATGCAGCCAATGCCCCGTTTATCGCAAGAATTTCAAGCTTGTTAACAAGTGTGTTACACAGTACTTTATCAAATGCCTTTTGAAAGTTTGACACTTTGTTACTTCGCCAAAGAAATCAAGTTAATCAAAAATAATTTTCCATTAAATCTGCAGTGGTTTCCATTTATTAACCTGTATTAAGTGACAATTTTGTCTTCCATTGTCTCCCACAATTGAGTTGATTTTGGCAGCCTTGTACCTCTTTTTCAAAAAGGGGTGTAACAATTGCAATCCTCCAGATGACTGGGTGATTTTTCTACTTTGAGCACTGTTGACCTAAATGCCCTTTTGTTTAATGCTATGCTATTCAATTTCTCTACCACTACCTTATTTTACTGAGATTGCTGGTAGCATCCTCTTTTAGTGAAGTCAAATGCAAAGTATTCATTTTAGCACTTCTACCCCACAAGAGATTTTCTTGGTCTCTACTAGGCCGCACTCCTTTGATTCCCCTCTTCCAATTTGCGTTTATAACATACTTTTAGGTTCCCTTTTATGTTACCTCCTTGGCTATTCTCAAACTCCTTTTGTGTCTCTTCCTTTTTCAGTTCCCACTGTACTTTTTGTATTCAGCACTATTATTGACTAAAATTGAACCTGACATATTTTAAGATTCCCCGCTCTTTCTTTATAACCCCTCTTTAGTCATTAAAGGAGCTCCAGCTTTGGATGCCCTTCCTTTCTTCTCTTGGGAGTGTATCTATTCTGTCAGTGAAGGCCTTCCATTGCTTATTTACTGTTTATCTGCCTCAGATTTCAATCCATCTGGGTGAGGTCCTCTTTTAGAAAGAAATTAGCCACCCTCCAGTTGAATATTTTCACTTTTTTCCCTTCCTCGCTGAAAATTGCTCCATTTGCCCCACTTAATTCCCCGGCACTAGATCCAGCACTGCTCATTGGCTTGGAAACATAATGATGAACAAAGTCCTCTTGCACATATTTAAGGAATTCCTCTCTTTCCTGTTATACTGTTTTGCCAAAGTTTCTCTACTGTTGCTATATTTTTCTGCAATTTGCACTTTTTCTCTGACATTCTCCTTCCCATTATTTGGTGACCTGTAGTATAAGCTAGGTAGTGTATTGGCTTCTCTCTTCCCTAATTTTAAACATAGAAATTGCCTTTGGATGCTGATGGCATCATCTCTCTCTTGTACTAAAACAGTATATTTGATCAATATTTGTCTCCCCCTTTTTTCTTTACCGATCCTCCTGACAATATTCATGGCTTTGGTGTAACAAGTCCATTCCTCCTCGTTTTTGAGATAGGTGTCCATTAATGCAATGATATAATCCTTGTGGCTATTTGTGCTTGCAGCTCACCAAAATTAATTACTATGCACTGGGCATTTATGTATGAGCACTGTAAACCCATCCTCGTGTGTTTTGCATTTCTCATGTAGGAGACTAATCATCATTCAAATACTTTGTCTCTCCAAGACCTCTGTGCTTCATCCTGGTGCCTCACCACCTACCAAATTTACATAAACCCTTGCCCTTAGTTTAGCTCCTGATGCGAACATAGGAATTAGGAGCAGGAGTAGGCTATTCAGCCCTTTTAGCCTGCTCCGCCATTTAAAATGATGATGGCTGAACTTATCCTGGTTTCAACTCCACTTTCCTGCCTGCTATCCATAGCCCTTTATCTGGTTTTTCATCGGAAATATATCTACCTCTTTCTTGAATCTGTTGATTGATTCTGCCTCCTCTGCATTCTGGGGCAGTGTGTTCCACAGATTCACAACCCTCAGAGTAGTTTCTCCTCCTCAGTTTTGAACCTACCTACCTCTCTCTATATCTATGACATCTTGTTCTAGACTGTCCCACAAGGGGGAATCATCTGTTCAACGTTCACGTTATCATCCCCTTTAGCATTTTATATACCTCAATCAGATCCTCCTTCATTCTTCTGAAGTCCTGTGAGTACCAGCCCAAGTTATTCAACTGCTCCTCATACCACAGCCCTTTTATCCTTTGGATCAATCTGGTGAACCTCCTCTGAACTGCCTGCAGTGCTACCACATCCTTCCTCAAGTAAGGAGACTAAAACTGGGGACACTACTCCAGGTGTGGTCTCACCAAAGCCTTATACAATTGTAACAACGCTACTATTAAAATCCAGTCCTTTTAATAAATGCCAAGATTCCATTTGCCTTTCTTAATATATGCTGCACCTGTATGCTCGTTTCTGCGATTCACGTACAAGGACACCCAGATCCCTCTGCACTGATGCGCTTTGAATCTACTTCCCATTTGAATATTTTGCCCTTTTATTTTTCTGGCCAAAATGGATAATCTCGCACTTTCCACATTAAACTCCATTTGCCAGATCCTGGCCCCTTCTAGCCTATCAATGTCCATCTGTAACCTCTTTATCTTCTCATCGCAGCCTGCTTTCTCTCCAATTTTAGTATCATCCACAAATTTTGCTATGTTACGCTCTGTCCCTACTTGTAGATCATTTATATAGATTGTAAATAGTTGAGATCCGAGAACTGAACCCTGTGGCACTCTGCTAGTTACAGTTTGCCATTCAGAGAAGCTCCCATTTATCCCGACCCTCTGCTTTCTGCCTGTAAATTGGTTCCAGTCTTGTTTGGATCCTTGCCCCAGAAACCTGAATCATCATCCTCCTCCCCCCACCCTTTTTCCAACCATGCTTTAACTTGGCTTGTCTTGCTATTATACTCCATTAGCATGTATCATTGGGAGTAAACACAGTAAGAAGTTTAACAACACCAGGTTAAAGTCCAACAGGTTTATTTGGTAGCAAAAGCCACACTTCGTGATCATAGAATCCGGCCAGATCATAGAATCATAGAATCTATGGTCTGGCCACACTCTTACAGTTGCCACTTTGTGTGGCTTTTGCTACCAAATACACCTGGTGGTGTTAAACTTCTTGCTGTGTTTACCCCAGTCCAACACCGGCATCTCCACATCATTGGGAGAATCCAGAGAGGCCAACTTTGAGAAATCCTGCTCTTTAAATTCCTTTCTAGCTTTCAAAGCTCCGTCAGAAGTCATTGGCTCCTAAAGTGGAACATGACTTGTCCGTTCATCTTGCTTCCTTTCCACCCCCCTCCCAAAAAAAAAGTCCTACATATAAGGGCGGCACAGTGGTTAACACTGCTGCTTAACAGCGCCAGGGACCCGGGTTCAATTCCCAGCTTGGATCAATGTCTGTGTGGAGTTTGCGTGTCTGCGTGGGTTTCTTCCAGGTGCTCCGGTTTCCTCCCACAGTCCGAAAGACATGCTGGTTAGGTGCATTGACCTGAACAAGCACCGGACTGAGGCGACTAGGGGAATTTTGCAGTAACTTCATAAAGGGGTGTCACGGTGATTAACACTGCTGCCTCACAGCGCCAGGGACCTGGGTTCGATTCCCAGCTTGGGTCACTGTGTGGAGTTTGCACGTTCTCCGTGTCTGTGTGGTTTCCTCCGGGTGCTCCGGTTTTCTCCCACAGTCCAATGTGTGGGTTTGTTGTACTGGCCATGCTAAATTGCCCCAGAGTGTCAGGGGACTAGCTAGGGTAAATGCATGGAGTTGTGGGGATAGGGTCTGGGTGGGATTGTGATCGGTGCAGACTTGATGGGCCGAATGACCTCCTTCAGCACTGTAGGATTCTATGATCTGCACAGTTTGCCCTGACACCAGAGGAACAGCGCACTATTGCAAGACTTCGTGCTGGTTGTTGCAGAAATGGGTGTGTATCCTATGATTTGTTGAATTCCCCATGACCACTCTTACAGTTGCCATCTCTTTAACATCCCCCCCCTCCCCCCAACCATACCATGCATGCAGTCACTTGCCCCAGAGTCCTCTAGTCACACTCCCAGTGTTAACCCATGGTACTTAAAATAGTTTGTGTACAGTACACCGACGAAACTTGCTTTACCTGCCTCTTCCCTCCTAGATGGCCACCCATCACCTGAAATAAGTAGCTGAGGGGTGGCCGCCTCCTGGAATGTCTCTTCAAGGAATTCTTTGGTCTCCCATAAGCCCTGCCATGACTCTAACTGTTCTTTAAACTCGGAGGAATCCTGAGTTCGAGCAACTGGAGGCAATTTCTGCATGTCTGAATTCCCTCATGGTGCAAGAATCTCAGCTCTTCTATCATTTTTCTTGATGGTTTTATCAACTTCTTACACTTGTTTATCATTTTGTTTCCAAAAATACCAAGTTTTTAATGTAATGCAGATCTCTTTTAATATCCAAATGTCTTTTAATATCCAAATATGGCAAATGTTGTTCCTCTGTTTAAGAAAGGGAATAGAAATGACCCTGGTAATTATAGACCGGTTAGTCTGACTTCGGTGGTTGGTAAATTGATGGAAAAGGTCCTTAGGGATGGGATTTACGACCATTTAGAAAGATGCGGATTAATCCGGGATAGTCAGCACGGATTTGTGAAGGGCAAATCGTGCCTCACAAATTTGATAGAATTTTTTGAGGAGGTAACTAGGTGTGTTGATGAAGGTAGGGCGGTTGATGTCATATACATGGATTTTAGTAAGGCGTTTGATAAGGTCCCCCATGGTCGGCTTATGATGAAAGTAAGGAGGTGTGGGATAGAGGGAAAGTTGGCCGATTGGATAGGTAACTGGCTATCTGATCGAAGTAAGAAGTTTAACAACACCAGGTTAAAGTCCAACAGGTTTATTTGGTAGCAAAAGCCACACAAGCTTTCGAGGCTCTGAGCCCCTTCTTCAGAGGGTGGTGGTGGATGGAAAATTTTCGGACTGGAGGCAGGTTGCTAGCGGAGTGCCGCAGGGATCGGTGCTTGGTCCTCTGCTCTTTGTGATTTTTATTAATGACTTAGAGGAGGGGGCTGAAGGGTGGATCAGTAAATTTGCTGATGACACCAAGATTGGTGGAGTAGTGGATGAGGTGGAGGGCTGTTGTAGGCTGCAAAGAGACATAGATAGGATGCAAAGCTGGGCTGAGAAATGGCAAATGGAGTTTAACCCCGATAAATGTGAGGTGATTCATTTTGGTAGGACAAATTTAAATGTGGATTACAGGGTCAAAGGTAGGGTTCTGAAGACTGTGGAGGAACAGAGAGATCTTGGGGTCCATATTCACAGATCTCTAAAGGTTGCCACTCAAGTGGATAGAGCTGTGAAGAAGGCATATAGTGTGTTAGCTTTTATTAACAGGGGGTTGGAGTTTAAGAGCCGTGGGGTTATGCTGCAACTGTACAGGACCTTGGTGAGACCGCATTTGCAATATTGCGTGCAGTTCTGGTCACCTCACTATAAGAAGGATGTGGAAGCGCTGGAAAGAGTGCAGAGGAGATTTATCAGGATGCTGCCTGGTTTGGAGTGTCGGTCTTATGAGGAAAGGTTGAGGGAGCTGGAGCTGTTCTCTCTGGAGCGGAGGAGATTGAGGGGAGACTTAATAGAGGTTTATAAAATGATGAAGGGGATAGATCGAGTGAACGTTCAAAGACTATTTCCTCGGGTGGATGGAGCTATTACAAGGGGGCATAACTATAGGGTTCATGGTGGGAGATATAGGAAGGATATCAGAGGTAGGTTCTTCACGCAGAGAGTGGTTGGGGTGTGGAATGGACTGCCTGCAGTGATAGTGGAGTCAGACACTTTAGGAACATTTAAGCGGTTATTGGATAGGCACATGGAGCACACCAGGATGGTAGGGAGTGGGATAGCTTGATCTTGGTTTCAGATGAAGGTCGGCACAACATCGTGGGCCGAAGGGCCTGTTCTGTGCTGTACTGTTCTATGTTCTATATCCTCTACTCGGGTTCAATGCATTATTCTGATTATTTGCTGTTATCCTTTAGTTTACATTACTACTTAGCATCTCCTTCCCCCTATCAAGTTCCCACTCTTAGCAAATTTCTGTCACCTTTCAGTTTAGCAGATACACCCAATTCTGTGATCGTAATTCCATGGCCTGAATTTTTAGGATGGCACATTGATGCCACTCCAGTAGCCCTGATGCCATATTACGCTCTTAACAAGCAATGATTGGCATAAGCCAAAACTTTCATCCTCACTTGAGATTGGTTGGCAGTTCTCCAGTCATCCCAGGTGCAGCACTGTCGTGTCTGGAAGAGACACTGCAGGGAGCTGCCTGGAATCAAGCCCTGGGACCTGGAGGTAAGTGACAGCGTCCCAGGATGGCAAGTGTAGGGAATGTCTAAGGGGTTGAGAGGGGAGAGGATATTGCAAGGGAAGAATTCAGGGTCTTTGGGGAAGGAGGTCTAGTCAAGGGTAGTGTCCCAGTCAGAAGGGGCCATCTGACAGAGGAACCTTGCCACCTTAAAAACTGAGGCTGGGTGCGGTAAGAGTGGGCTTCCCATGCTCAGCTCAGTATAAAATCCCAGTCAGGTTGAGGCAGGTGGGAACCCAGAGAGAATCCCATCCATGCAATTTCGCCCTCTACCTCCGAACCCACCAGCATAAACTTCTGGCCCATACTTTCCGATGAGAATTGCAGTCAGTTATCCATTGGGTTTAGGTGAAGAAAACTTGTTTTCAATGCTCCTGTGATCTTTAATGTCTCCACTACTGTTCATCTAAGATTGCAGCTTTGGGACTAGTCAAAACCCTTAGATTTGGGTAAAATAACTTTTTTTCCTATGTGGGTAGCTGTAAAGAATATCAAGAAGCTTTCAGCAAGGCTAAATTTCCATTACCCCAATAAAATGAATGAGAGTTTGGATTTTTAGAGGCAGGTTTGATTTATACAAGATGGTTTACAAAGCCAGCTAATATCAGATACATGGGTGAACTTTGTATTGAGTACTGCCATCTGGACACGACCTGATCAGTCAAAGTATAATGCAAAATAATGACTGATTCAATGACACTTGTGCACTACCGAAATTTAACACTGGAAGAATAGTGCATGATATGGAATTCTACAAATCAAAAGATTCAAATGCTTGGATGATGCTTACTGAACTCCAAAGCTCTGTGGAATTACTCCTTTATGGAAAGGGACTGCTAAACACGTTTGCTGCACATGAGGGCAATTCTAATAAAAGTTCAACCTAACATGCAAATTACACTTGGCAATACAGGATTCTGGCCGTGATGTAACTTGAATTTTGTGGCAAATGCTAGGAAAAACCTAAAAAAAATTGCATGGTATTGAACTTGTTTGCAGATTCTCTAGAACTTAACAGTTCTGTTAAGTATTGAGAGGTATGAATACTTGAGTGATGGAAATGATCAATTGGTTGCACCAAAAGGTGTCCCCTTAAGTCCTAGAAAAGTACCAAATGTCACACATTCTGATTTGGACCCTGTTAATTTTCCCACAAGATATGCAGGCATTTGATCCAAGGAACAAATTTGTAGACAAGTATGTATAGAAATGGAAGCTCAACAGAAAACAGCTATGGCTTAATGTGAAAGGGGACCAGTTAATGCACAAATTTGTCGGCACTTGTGCTGTTTAATTAGATGCATGAATGATCTCAGCTGGCCAGAGACTGCAACTACATAGCTATCAATGTGACCTTCAAGACAGGCAATACAAGCTCTGAACTCCAGCAAAGTCAACTTCATCCCAGATGAAATATTTTTTTGAAATCAAAAATGTCCATTTATACACGGCTTTTAACATTGAAAAATGTCCCACAGTAAAGACAAAATATTGACTTTGAGATACAGGAATAGATGTTAGCGTCAAATGTGGCTTTTAATGAACTACTTAAAAGGCAAAGATGGGGAAGTTTGGACAGTGAATTCCAGGTTGGCTTAAGGTGTAACCACAAATGATGCAGTAAAGGGAGTAGAAAGGATACAAGAGGCCAGCTGAAGTTGTAGGGCTGGAAAGGTTGTGGAAAAAGGAAGGGGTGAGGTGTGGAGGGGATTAAATGGGAAAATAAGGATTTTCTATTTGGTGTGTTGGGTGACTTCAAGTCAGTGTAAATAAGGAGCACAGGAGTAATTGATGGATTTTGTGCAGGTTACTATAGTATTGGAGTTTTAGATTACCTGAGATTTATGGGAGGGTGCCAGAGTGAGCTTTGGAAAAGTATACATAAGGATTTTGGCAGCAGGCGGTCATAGGCAAAGATAGCATTAGGAATTGAGAAGATTAAGGAATTTCGAGCTCTGCTGAAGTTGCAAATGGCTGAGTTAATGGTGAAAGGAGGGTGATGGAATTGGTGGCAAGGAGATAGAGTTGGTAATGGATCCTGAAGGCAAGGTAACCTGTGCAGAATCTCTATAACATAAACGTGTTTTTGGAGTACTAGAACTGATTTGCACGTTTTATGCTTTCCTTCATACTCCCAGGGTGGTTCTACGATGGCACAATAGTACTACCGCCTGACAGCACCAGGGATCCAGGTTCATGCGGAGTCTGTACGTTCTCTCTATGTCTAAATGGGTTTCCTCTGGGTGCTCCAGTTTCCTCCCACAGTCCAAAAGACATGCTGGTTAGGTGCATTGGCCGTGCTAAATTGACTCTCAATATACCCGAACAGGTGCTAGTGTATGGTGACTAGGGGATTTTCACTAACTTCATTGCAGTGTTAATGTAAGCCTACTTGTGTCACTAATAAGCTTTAATATTGAATATGCACAATAAATATGGCAATAGCTGTATTCAAATCCTTACAACAGTCTTTCCTCAATAGTCTTGTCTTTATTAGTGTCACAAGTAGGCTTGCATTAACAGTGCAATGAAGTTGAGAGAAAATGCTGGATAACCTCAGCATGTCTGGCAGCACCTGTAAGGAGAGAAAAGAGCTGACGTTTTGAGTCCAGATGACCCTTTGTCAAAGCCAAAATGCATAGAGAGTGGGAGATATTTACACTGTAGGGTGAGGGAATGAAAGAGAGTCATAGCCATAGAAACAAGGGGAAAGGCTGCTAATGGCAGTCCATAGGGAGAAAAAAAGGTGTGAATGGCCAAACGGCAGGGTAAGCTGTGATACATGAACAGTGGGAGTGGGGGGGGGGGGGGGGGGGGGAGATAGGTTCCAGTATCCACAGTAATTTGGTTTTATCCAGTGCAATGAAGTTACTGTTTGGGTACACCTGAGGGAGAATTTAGCATAGCCAATGCACCTAACCAGCATGTCTTTCAGACCGTGGGAGGAAACCAGAGCACCTGGAGTAAATCCACGCAGACATGGGGAGAACATGCAAACTCCACACAGACTGACCCAAAACAGAGAACCTGGGTTCCTGGTGCTGTGAGGCAGCAGTTCTAATCATTGTGCCTACCTTAATTGTATTTTCCGAAAGTCACTTACAATTAAATGTTATAGCTAAACCTGCAGGTTTTGAAATGTGTGGAAAGCAGGTAGTAGTAGAGTTTTTCCCTTTATCTCTCACCAGTTTGCCTTGCTTTCGCGTCAAAAGTACAACTGATGAAAGGTCAGACACAGGTACTGTCAGATCTGCTGAGTATTACCAGCATTTTTGGGGCTTTATTTTTAAATCTATGAGAAAGGCATTTAGATTGTGCATGCAGTGATTCCAGTACTCGTTTTTTGCTTTAATTTTATTTCTTGTGCAGTGTTATGAGACTTGAATCTATTTAGGTGAGGCTACAAAAATGCAAATCGGTGCAGCTGATTCTTCTCTTATGGGGATGTGATCGCAAGAGGGACCTGGACCCACAAACTGTGATCATAACCATACGTCAGCCTGGTGGTCTTTGTCATCCTTCAGGAAACATCTTCAACACCATGCTACTAATGTAGTTTGGTAAACACGTATCCACAGTGTTGTGCTCCAGTAGCTTTGTCTTCAGTCAGCAACATTGTTGAAATCCCAGTTGCTATGCATCTCAGTACGGTGATAGGATAACCAGCAATCTCCGCAGAAGACTAGATCTCTCCACACGTACACGTTGTCCATTGATCCAAAATGAGGTGAACCTTGGAACAATTTCTAGACTGAAAGGTTTATGATACTCTATAACTGGAGCAAAATTTGCAAATTTCTGAATATTTTTAGAATTATTACTCAATATTTTACAATGGACAAAATTGATACTGACAGCACATTACTGCCTAAAGTGATGGTACTTGCCAGCAATAAAGAAGGATGCCCACAAAGCTCTCTCGATCCAGGGTGCATTTCATCTTTCCCAAGATTAATTTAATTCTGGCATTGCTATTGGAGATCTCTGGTGTGCAGCAACAATGATACCAATCAGACTAAGCAGCCGATCACCTTGAAGAATTCTCACAGACAGCAAGTCCGGAATTGGCAAGCAAGTTATATTTTTATATAGTTTTACAAAGACATACGTGGAATTAAAGTAGAAGCTGAAATACCTTATTTTAAAAACCAACAGCATTTTTAGCATGCAATGGAAACATCTGACATTTTACAAATACAAAATTAGTTTTATCTTGGGACACGAGGTTCCGTAATAATCATGACTTGCAACAAAAAACAATACACAGGAACAGGCCCTTAGACCCACCAAACCTGCACTGATATGTGGTTACTATCCCTCTGTGTGCCTCCTGTTCATGTGTCTGTATCAAGATACACCTTGAACATTGCTAACATGCGTGCTGCCATCACTTCCACTGGCAGTGTGTTCCTGGCACCCACCACCCTATGAAAAGCTTTCCCCGCGCATCTCCCCTAAATTTACCACCCCTCCCCTTAAACGTGTGACCTCTTGTCGTCAAACTTAATTTGATGTTTAAAAATTCAGTTACACCTGATTTAACAAGATAATACTTTTCAAACATTTTTACAGTGGGACTAATTGTTAAATAGGAAGTCCACTTCGAATTCATTTTCAATTGATTGGGTAAATATAAGTACTCTTGAAGAGGGGATAAGGTTTGGTTAAGTTCTCCAGCTATATAAATCCCTCGCTCTAAAATGTGAAAAGACTGGATGAAACCAGCTGCTGAATTGTTTTGATTGAGGCCATTCAATGTAGGTTTGAAAAATTGTTACCATCTACATGTGCAGATTCAATGGAAATCTTTAACTTTTCACCCAGGGCTATTATATCTTTGTGAATGCTTGACTGGTGTACGTTCAGTAGAGGGTTCGGAGTTCAATTTGACAGTTAAAAGAGGCTATGAAAGGATTTGCTGCCTTTAGTGTGGGGTCTGATAGAAACTTGGTTAAGTTTCTAGCTTAACCACTTGAGATTTAGAATAATTAATTTTCTTTCATTGGAGCCTTTTTTTACTATCAAGTGTGTATGAGTGAGCTGTATTAGATTTAATTTTTTATCTTCACATGGTCCCTGAGGTCTGCTCCTGGTGGTTACTTGGTGAATGACTATGAAGGGGATATGAGGGAATGGGAGAATGGCTTGGTGGGGGCCATGAGTTGGTATGGGGATTTGAGGGGCCATGAATAGGGGTGGTATACATTGTATAGGTGTATGAAGGGCTATGAGTGGGGAGAGCTAAAATGACTGGGATGAACTGAAGTGGCTTTCTAAACAAAAGCTTCCATTACCCTATGGCCACCTGGGGTCAGTGGGCCTGACTCCATCTTGCCCTCAACTTCCATGAGTGAACATTAAAGTCTAGCTGGGCACTTTAAACCAAGGCGGGTTCTGCCAAGTTTCCAGTCCCAAGAATCTGTAAGTGAGAACTTGAGTTGAGAGTGACCATCAAATCATAAGGCCAGAAGAGCATGGAGCAATCTAAAGTAGAAGGTCTACATTGAAATGAGGCTAATTTTAATTGGATGAGACGGGATCTAGCCAGGATAAAATGACCAAAGACTGGCAGGGAAAACTTGCCGAACAATGGGTGATCATCAAGAGGTGCTTCAGGTACAGGCTAAGCACATTCCAACAAGAACAAAAGGTGAGGGAACCAAAACCATAGCTCCTCAGATGACAGTAGAGAATATGATGAAACAGAGAGAATATTATGCATGAGGAAAATAAATCTGGCAAAAAGAATGAGAATAGAATGACATAACATAAAAAGAATTCGAATATTCTACCGGTATGTAAATAGAAGGTAGGTAGTAAGAGGTGGAGTGGGTCCATTAGAGAGGTTAGAGGTGTAGGCAAGGCTGGAATTCTCTTTTGCATTGGAATTTACTCAGGAAGAAGAATCTGACAAAATTTAGTGGAAACAGAAATAGTAGAGGTCATGGATTGGGTGCAAATTGTTATGGAGAGTGTTGAAAACCTGCTGTGTTTAGGGTGGCTAAGATGCCTGTTTTGCATCCCAGGTTGTTAAAGGAAGGAAATAATAGAAGGCTCACCATAATCTTCCCCAGAAAGGAAGGAGCTGCCAGAGAATTTGGAAGTGGCAAATGTGACACTCTTTATTCAAGAAAGGTTGTGTGGACAGCATTGGCATTAGGCCAATTAATTTAACATCAATAGCAGGAGGGTAGCAGTGGGAGGGCGTGTTTCTGAATGGAGGGCTGTGACAAGTGGCATTCCTCAGGGATCAGTGCTGGGACCTTTGCTCTTTGGAATATATAAATGATCTGGAGGAAAATGTAACTGGTTTGATTAGTAAGTTTGCGGACGATACAACGGTTCGTGGATTGGTGGATAGCGATGAGGACCATCAGAGGATACAGCAGGATATAGATCAGTTGGAAGCTTGGGCGGAAAGGTGGCAGATGGAGTTTAATCCGGACAAATGTGAGGTAATGCATTTTGGAAGGTCTAATACAGATAGGAAATATACAGTAAATGGCAGAACCCTTAAGAGAATTGATAGGCAGAGGGATCTGGATGTACAGGTACACAGATCACTGAAAGTAGTAACGCAATTGGAGAAGGTAGTCAAGAAGGCATACGGCATGCGTGCCTTCATCGGCCAGGGCACTGAGTTTAAAAGTTGGCAAGTCATGTTGCAGCTTTATAGAACCTTAGTTAGGCTGCACTTGGAATATAGTGTTCAATTCAGGTCGCCACACTACCAGAAAGATGTGGAGGCTTTGGAGAGGGTACAGAAAGGATTTACCAGGATGTTGCCTGGTATGGAGGGCATTAGCTATGAGGAGAGGTTGGAGAAACTTGGTTTGTTTTACTGCAACGACGGAGGTTGAGGGGAGACCTGATAGAAGTCTACAAGATTATGAGGGGCATGGACAGAGTGGATAGTCAGAAGCTTTTTCCCAGGGTGGAAGAGTCAATTACTAGGCAGCATAGCTTTAAGGTGCGAGGGGCAAGATTTAAAGGAGATGCATGAGGCAAGTTTTTTTTTTACACAGAGGGTGGTGGGTGCCTGGAACTTGCTGCTGGGGGAGGTAGTGGAAGCAGATACGATAGTGAGTTTTAAGGAGCGTCTGGACAAATACATGAATAGGATGGGAATAGAGGGATATGGTCCCTGGAAGGGTAGGGGGTTTTAGTTCAGTCGGGCAGCATGGTCGGTACAGGCTTGGAGGGCCGAAGGGCCTGTTCCTGTGCTGTAATTTTCTTTGATCATAGAAATCATAGAAACCCTACAGCACAGAAAGAGGCCATTTGGCCCATCGAGTCTGCACCGACCACAATCCCACCCAGGCCCTACCCCCATATCCCTACACATTTACCCGCTAATCCCTCTAACCTACGCATCTCAGGACACTAAGGGGCAATTTTAGCATGGCCAATCAACCTAACCCGCACATCTTTGGACTGTGGGAGGAAACCGGAGCACCCGGAGGAAACCCAAGCAGACACGAGGAGAATGTGCAAACTCCACACAGACAGTGACCCAAGCCGGGAATCGAACCCAGGTCCCTGGAGCTGTGAAGCAGCAGTGCTAACCTCTGTGCTACCGTGCCGCCGATCTTTGTTCTAAAAGTGATCTTTGATCTTTGTT